>NC_056005.1:47510191-47883810 GCF_018446385.1 Zingiber officinale | reverse complement strand
TGGAGGGATGTGAGTGATGTAGATGAGATCTATCCCTCCTATATGACGGGAGTGACATCGATATTCTTGATAGAGTGAGACCACTAAGTGCATGGCCATGCCCAAATGAGTCAATATGAGATGTTGAGCTCATTTGATTGAGTGAGTCTACTTGGGATTCAAGATTTAAATTGATTAGAGGATGACATGGTCTATGCCTCACATTGATCAATCTAGATGTCAAGGATAGAATGACACTTGTCATATATTATGAAGAGTCACAATTAGTAGTCACAAGGTGATGTTGGATCTCAACATTTTTATAACTTGGGTAGTAATGATGTGTTTCTAAATACCGCTCATTACTTATGTTTCTAAATGGGTTTAGGAGCATTGCCAATGTTAGAAGAACCTATAGGGTCACACACAACGGGCAATTAGATGGAGATTAGGTTCATTTGATGAACCTAAAGGATTAGGTCCATGTGATGAACCAAATTGGATTAAGAGTAATCCAAATTAGACTAATTGAGTTGGACTCAATTTGGTTCATGTGTTAGATGAGTCTAATTTGGACTTAGACTCATTGAGTCAATTTAATTCAATGAATAGAGATTCATTAAATTAAAATTGACTTGAACCAATGATTAGATTTGATCAACCATGGGAGAGAAGTGGTCAAGTTTGACTTGACTTGAGAGGAAGATGAAGGGTCAAGTTTGACTTGACCATTTGCCACCTCATTGGTGAGTTGGCAAAGAGTGGGCCAATGATGATGCTCCACATCATCATGATTGCTTAAGTGGGATGCCACCTCATGGGAGTTACCAAGAGTTGTGACTCTTGGTATTCCATGGAGGTTATTAACCTCATTCATGTGGTCAGCCACTCATTCATTGGGCGAGTTTCATTTTTTTGTGTAACTCTCATCTTCATCCTCAAGCTCTCTCTTCTCTCCCTCTCCTCCACCTTGGCCGAACCTTTCAAAGGTGCTAGCACACCTTTTGTTTGGTTTCTCCATCTCTTGCTTGTGTGGATACACATAGAGGAGTATCTACTTTGATACTCTCGAGATCCGGCGAACCATTAGACGAGCGGGATTAGCGAAGGGCATCACGTCAAGGGTAAAGCTCTTCTCCTTTGTAGATCTTGTTTAGATCTAGTCTAGAAACTCGTACTCGAAGTTTTACGTAAATTTTATTTCTTCGCACGGATCCGGTGGCCGGGTTTCGGGGTTTCCGCAACGCAAAAAGTGATTTTTACGGCCCGAAAAACCCAATAGTGGTATCAGAGCCACGTGCGAAGCGCGTATGAGTTTTTGTTTGTATTTTTATGAAAAATATCAGTTCTGTAATATTCTGTAAATTTACTATTTTTATAGATTTTATGGGTATTTTTTTCGTAGAATCGAAGCACAAGAGTTTAGACACTTGTAGGCTTCGACTACCGAGAAAATTTTCCAAAACGGCAAGGTTTCACCCCAAATCATTTTGGGACAGCGGGATAAGACACTGTAGGATCACTTAGGAACACTCACAATGGTTATATCGCGGGTAGGGGTGCTGCCCCTAACCCCGCAAGGGGCTTCGTTCCGCGATTGCGCCCGAAAATTGCTAAACGAGACCGCCGGGAATTTTTACTCATAAAATTGTAAAAATATTAGACAAAAATTACAGAAATTTATGGAAATACATAATTTATAATTGTGTATCATTTTGTGATAGTCATGACCCAAAAGACCCCAATTTGATTGGAAATTGTGTTGTAATTCATAATACGGCCTGCGTGCCGTCATGTGATTGTGCGTGTTGTATATTTGATACGCGACCTGCGCGTCGTGCCTTTCTATTTATTTATTCCTGTTGTAAATAGTTTAGACTCGAATGTAACTTGAGTTTCACCTTTTGTAATATACAAAATGAGGCGGTGGAAGGTTCACTCGAGACGGAGTTACAAGGAGGGTGCGAGCAACACAAGGTGGTCAAAGGAAGGAGCTTGAGAAGCTGTTGACCTTAGGTTGACCATCCGATCTTCTCATTGGCTTGAGAAGATCGTAGTAGGGCCATGACTAATCACAAAATTAATTAATTGCTTGTGTGTGTATATGTATGCATGCTAGATTAGTAATTAATTAGTGCCTTAACAATTAGATTAGATCTAAATCGCGAACATGATGCACCTCAATGATTAGATTAGATCTAAATCGAGTATATGATACACATCGTCGATTAGATTAGATCACAATCGCGCCAACTCAAAAATACCTACCATGCCGTGATACCTATCACTACCTCGATCACATGTTGTTGTTGAATCTGCCAAAGCAGAGCAACACATATTATCTTGGTAGGGTACGGAGGGACAATCTTGGTCCCGCCTATCAACGCATGGGTGAGTAAAAACTCAATTAGATTGAGTACAACTAATTAAATCAAGTTTAACTGTAGGTATTTATCCAATAGTTGGAAGATGGGACAAAATCACGTTTATATTAACTCTTGGGCATATTTGCCAAAGCTAACTCGAGTTTTAATATAAATGCGGATCTTGATAATATATACAAGAGTTGCATAGAGATGTAATTGGTAATTAGTTACCTACCGATCATACTAAGTCTTGGGAGATTTAGCCAAAGCTAACTCAGGCCATAGTATGATGTGGATCTTGTCCCACATTAATTATAGAATTCAGTGGGAGCATCATTTAATTAAAGACCTAATTAGATGATTAATTGGAATATGATATTTATTTTCTACATTTTTCTGTTGTAGATTACCATGTCGTCAAACACGAACTCCTTCTCCCCACGTTCTATCCTCGATAAGGACAAGCTCAATGGAGCTAACTTCCTGGACTGGTACAGGAACCTGAGAATCGTTCTCACACAGGAACGAAAATTGTACGTCCTGGAGCAGCCCATTCCTGAGGCACCTCCTGCCACTGCCACACGAGCTGATCCAGATGCTTACAAGAAGCATCAAGATGACGCATTAGATGTGTCCTGTCTAATGCTCGCGACCATGAACTCTGAGCTTTAGAAGCAACATGAGTTGATGGGTGCTTATGATATGGTTGAACATCCGTGTCAACTATATCAAGGACAAGCGAGGCACGAGAGATTCGAGATCTCTAAGGCACTGTTTCAGTGCAAGATGCAAGATGGGACTCCCGTAGGCCCATATGTACTCAAGATGATTGGGTACATATAAAACCTACAGAGGTTGGGATTTCCCCTTGGCCAAGAGCTGGCCACTGACTTGATCTTGCAGTCCTTGCCAGAGAGCTACAGTCAGTTTGTCATGAACTACAACATGAACGAAATTGACAAGCCACTGCCTGAGCTGCTTAGCATGTTAAGAACTGCTGAGCTAAACCTTAAGAAGGTTAAGCCCAACTCTATTCTGATGGTTCAGAAACACAAGGGCAAGGGCAAGCCCAAAGGCAAGGGAAAGTCCCAAGTTAAGGGCAAAGGCAAGGCACTGAAACCCAAAGGAGGGGTCGCCAAGGATGCTACCTGCTTCCATTGCGGTTAGACCGGGCACTGGAAGAGGAACTGCAAAATCTACCTGGAAGATCTTAAGAAGAAGAGAAGTGAGACTTCCACTTCAGGTATATATGTTATAAAAGTTAATCTATCTATTTCTTCATCATGGGTATTAGATACCGGATGTGCTTCTCATATTTGTACTAATGTGCAGGTACTGAGAAATAGCAGGGCATTGACGAAGGGCGAGGTGGACCTACGCATAGGAAATGGAGTACGGGTTGCTGCTGTTGCTGTAGGAACTTATCATCTATCTCTACCTTCTGGGCTTGTATTAGAATTAGATGAATGCTGTTATGTATCTGCTTTAACTAAGAACATAATTTCAGTTTCTTGTTTGCACAAGAAAGGTTTTTCATTTATAATAAAGAACAAATGTTGTTCAGTTTATTTAAATGATATGTTCTATTGTAGTGCACCTCTGATCTTGAAGAAAGACTAGTGGGAGTACATTCGATCTTGAAGAAGTTCAAGATGTGAACCATAGCACTGAAGCCTCGATGGAAGTTGAATTGGAACCACAAAGTGTTGTGGATGATGTTGTCCACAAGGATTTGAGGAACAACAACCAGTTCAAGTAGACCTACCTCTTCGCAGGTCTGATAGGGTACGTCGTTAGCGTGAGAGATATTCATTTCTCTTGTTTGACCATGATGACGTTGTACTCATTGAGGATGAGCCTACCTTCTATCAGGAAGCTATGATGAGACCAGATTCTGAGAAATGGCTAGAGGCCATGAGATCCGAGATGAAATCCATGTACACTAACCAAGTATGGACTTTGGTTGATCCACCTGAAGGGGTCAAACCCATTGGGTGTAAGTGGGTCTTTAAGAGAAAGACTGACATGGATGGACTTATTTATAAGGGTCGCTTGGTAACTAAAGGTTTCAAGCAAATTCATGGTATTGACTATGATGAAACCTTTTCTCCAGTAGCGATGTTTAAGTCCATTCGGATCATGCTTGCTATTGCAGCATACCACGATTATGAGATCTGGCAGATGAATGTCAAAACTGTGTTTCTGAATGGAAACTTGCTCGAGGATGTGTACATGACACAACCTGAGGGTTTTGTAGATCCACAGCATACTAGCAGAGTATGCAAGTTGCATAGGTCCATTTATGGACTAAAGCAAGCTTCTCGGAGCTGGAATCTTCTATTCGATGATGCAATCAAATAGTTTGGTTTCATCAAGAATGAAGATGAACCTTGTGTCTACAAGAAGGTTGTTGGGAGCACAGTTGTCTTCCTTATATTGTATGTGGATGACATACTACTCATTGGGAAAGACATCCCTTTGCTGCAGTCTGTCAAGATTTGGCTAGGGACTTGTTTCTCAATGAAGGACTTAGGTGAAGCATCCCACATTTTAGACATACAGATCTATAGAGATAGATCTAAGAGATTGCTTGGCCTAAGTCAGAGTACATATATTGACAAGGTACTACTACGGTTTGCCATGCAGAACTCCAAGAAGGGATTTCTGCCGATGTCACATGGTGTGAGTCTTTCGAAGACTCAAGGTCTTTCTTCTAGAGAGGAAAGAGATCGTATGGATCAGATCCCTTATGCTTCAGCCATAGGATCTATCATGTACGCCATGCTATGTACTCGTCCTGATGTCTCGTATGCTTTGAGCATGACGAGCAGATACCAGTCAGATCCAGGTGAAAGTCACTGGATAGCAGTCAAAAATATTCTTAAGTACTTGAGAAGGACTAAAGAATATTTCTTGATATATGGAGGCGATGGCGAGCAAGGTGTAAAGGGTTACAGTGATGCTAGCTTCCAGACCGACGAGGATGATTATCGATCGCAGTCAAGGTTCGTGTTTTGCATAAATGGTGGTGCTGTGAGCTGGAAGAGTTCGAAGCAGGACACAGTTACTAATTCTACAACAGAAGCTGAGTATATTGCTGCATCAGAAGCAGCAAAGGAGGTAGTTTGGATCCACAAGTTCATTACTGAACTTGGGGTGATTCCTAGCATAGCTGATCCCATAGAGATCTATTGTGACAACAATGGAGCAATAGCACAGGCTAAGGAACCTCTCTCACACCAGCGGACCAAACACATACTACGACGCTTCCATCTCATTCGAGAGATCATCGATAGAGGAGATGTGAAGATTTGCAGAGTACCCACTGAGGCTAACATCGCAGATTCCTTGACCAAGGCTTTAGCACAGAGAAAGCATAATGGTCACACTAGGTCTTTGGGCCTTAGAGCCTATACTGATTGGCACTAGTGCTAGTGGGAGATTGTTAGTTAGAGCCCTAGAGCCAATCATTTGATGATTGTTGTATGGACTCGTTGTATCATATTCTTATATATATAAAGACATTTGTTTATGGTTATTATGCTTACTTGTATTGGTGCCAAATAACTAAGTATAATAATGTCCTTGAGTAGAAGGTTCTTACCTATATCAATCGGTTAGTTGAATCGATAGTGAGATAATATAGGGAACACTACTCTTAATCATTCCTAGTCAAGTATTAGCATTCACGGACAATGTTAATGCGACGAGACTAGCATGTAGGTCAACTCGATGACTTGATCTAACAAGTCATGGATATAGAGATATCAAGTTGACACATGGGTATGCATTGGAGAATGTATACTGAATGACCCGCCATGAGAAAGTATCATGGATCGTTATATGAGTGTCATATACTTTCTCATGTGGCTATTAGTATGACTATTAGTTCTTGGACCTGAAGTCACCATAGTTCCTTACATAAGGGTTGCATACTTTGGCTTCGTCAAACGTTATCCGTAACTGGGTGGACTATAAAGGTGATTACTAGATATGTAACAAATTATGTGGAGGGATGTGAGTGATGTAGATGGGATCTATCCCTCCTATATGACGGGAGTGACATCGATATTCTTGATAGAGTGAGACCACTAAGTGCATGGCCATGCCCAAATGAGTCAATATGAGATGTTGAGCTCATTTGATTGAGTGAGTCTACTTGGGATTCAAGATTTAGATTGATTAGAGGATGACATGGTCTATGCCTCACATTGATCAATCTAGATGTCAAGGATAGAAGGACACTTGTCATATATTGTGAAGAGTCACAATTAGTAGTCACAAGGTGATGTTGGATCTCAACATTCTTATAACTTGGGTAGTAATGATGTGTTTCTAGATACCACTCATTACTTATGCTTCTAAATGAGTTTAGGAGCATTGCCAATGTTATAAGAACCTATAGGGTTACACACAAAGGGCAATTAGATGGAGATTAGGTTCATTTGATGAACCTAAAGGATTAGGTATGATGAACCAAATTGGATTAAGAGTAATCCAAATTAGACTAATTGAGTTGGACTCAATTTGGTTCATGTGTTAGATGAGTCTAATTTGGACTTAGACTCATTGAGTCAATTTAATTCAATGAATAGAGATTCATTAAATTAAAATTGACTTGAACCAATGATTAGATTTGATCAACCATGAGAGAGAAGTGGTTAAGTTTGACTTGACTTGAGAGGAAGATGAAGGGTCAAGTTTGACTTGACCATTTGCCACCTCATTGGTGAGTTGGCAAAGAGTGGGTCAATGATGATGCTCCACATCATCATGATTGCTTAAGTGGGATGCCACCTCATGGGAGTTACCAAGAGTTGTGACTCTTGGTATTCCATGGAGGTTATTAACCTCATTCATGTGGCCGACCACTCATTCATTGGGTGAGTTTCATTTTTTTGTGTAACTCTCATCTTCTTCCTCAAGATCTCTCTTCTCTCCCTCTCCTCGACCTTGGCCAAACCTTTCAAAGGTGCTAGCACATCTTTTGTTTTGTTTCTCCATCTCTTGCTTGTGTGGATACACATAGAGGAGTATCTACTTTGATACTCTCGAGATCCGGCGAACCATTGGACGAGCGGGATTAGCGAAGGGCATCGCATCAAGGGTAAAGCTCTTCTCCTTTGTAGATCTAGTTTAGATCTAGGCTAGAAACTCGTACTCAAAGTTTTACGTAAATTTATTTCTTCGTACGGATCCGGTGGCGGGGTTTCGGGGTTTCCGCAAAGCAAAAAGCGATTTTTGCGGCCTGAAAAACCCAACATTGGTAACTTCCCTCACTTCAATCCTCCTCTGTATTAGATATTTGGTTTCCATTAAGACAATGAAAGATTTTAGTCTGGGGGAATATTTATATGTTGGGTTGATGGCTAGTTTTTGTCATATTTCTTTTTGTATAATAAAATTTTCTAGTTACATCATATATCATGTAATTATTTATTTGTTCCTCATGGCAAGATACTAGCTTAGCTTGTTCTAAATATTTATGTTACTGTGATTTGGTATGCTAGTATCATTAGTGATCTACTTATTTCAATCCATATAGTAGTATGAAGTGAGCTATGTTTTTATTGGGAAAGTTTGAGTGTTAGCTTAGTTTAAGGATCTCTTTATACTATGCTTGATTTTGATGGTAGATGCTTATAAAAATAGTCATGATTTATATAGAACCAGACTAGTATGCTTATTTCCTTTGTGATTTCTCAATTACATTTTGGTTACTAATAACCTTAGTTCATGTCAACTCATTAGGAAAAATCTATATCCCATAAAAAAAATATGTGTTCAAGTATTTGATGTGAACCCAATGAGAAAGATATCTCAAGAACCCACAACAAATTGAAGAAGAAAGAAAGAAAGATCTAAATATATAAGATTGATGGAAAGAACCTTGACCTAATGCTTAGAAAAGTATGAACCTTGGTATAGAAGATGGAAGAGGCCACAACCTTGGGATGGAAGTTGATAAGTCTTTGAACGCCACAAGAGAATGCCTTGATAAGTTCTAGTTCAATGAAGAACCAACAAGTGAGAACCTCACCGTGCTTTAGATTAAAAATATGTCAAAAGATACATGTGTGGTCGTCACCCCCTTTATTTATAGGTATAATATGACCAAAATACCCTAAAAGGTCAAAAGAAAGCTCATTTAGTAAAGACCTATGTAGACTACTCAGCCATTTTAAGCTTATGACATTATTACAACCCAAATAAAAGTAGAAATTGAGTCTAAATTGAGCCTATATATCCCTACTACATGGACATGAGACTTAAGTACTAATTAAGCTCATTTAAGGCTTGAATTAGGTTAACTAAGCTGGATGACTTGCTCTTGGTCAAACCTTCTTCAATGGTAGCATTGGCCTTCACATCTTCAATTAGCACATTAAGTGCTTCCTTCATCTTTCTAGCCTTAGCCCTTGTAATTGGGCCTCCATTGATGCATAATGGATCATCATTAATATCTAGAAAGGGTTGAGCATAATCTATATCATTAGCTTGTTGGGCAACCTGTTGTTCTCTTTCTTTGACTCCATCAGTGTTGCACTTTGCTAGTACTTAGAAAAAAAATATAGAGAATAAGGGATAAAAAATAGTTGTCATGAGTGAAAACTAACAAGTTACTCCTTTGAGCCAGTTAGGTTACTAGGAAAATAATTGTTATGTTTCTTTTGATACCGAGTATTTGTTATGAAGCGCAAGTGCACGGATTCATCATCAGTAATATATAAGATTGTCGAACCACAGGTACTGTTGATTAAGCACTAGAGATGTCATAAAGTAAGTTATCTAGATGGTCGAAAGTCGGCTTTGGCGCTTGCAAACTAACGAGAGTGATTGAAGAGAGAAAGAGAAGGAGAAGAGAATCGATCTTGGAGGAAATTGAGCTTTGGGAAATGGATTCTAGGATTTCGGTTTCGTTGTGGTGGAACCTGATGCATCATGTTCTATCTTTTACTCATCGTCAATCAACATACCTTCGCCGAAAGTTAAAGCTACTATCCTTAAGTACTAATCAGAGAAGATCCCGGTGAAATCCTGTAACGATTAACGCTGTCACTAGGGCGCCTCGGTAGATCACAAGAAATCAAATCTAATCGGTAACATTAGGTATAGAGATAGGGGTTTGTTTGGTCTCTTACTTCCTTGTGGAGATGTTGCCTCTCCTTTCAAGGGAATATCCTAGATGTCCATGAACGGGTTACCCCTGTTACTAGGGCCCCTTGGGTGTACGATCTAAGATCTTCTCTTTATAAAATTAGCAATTCCTACACAATCAATTAACATGACAAGGCAACAAGTCTCATGCATATCAAATAGAAATGAAGCAAGAGAAATCATCCAACGAGTAAAGGTACGAACATGAGTCTTACATCAAACCCTATCCAAAACTACTCCCCTACATC
Organism: Zingiber officinale; assembly: GCF_018446385.1. NCBI lineage: Eukaryota > Viridiplantae > Streptophyta > Magnoliopsida > Zingiberales > Zingiberaceae > Zingiber > Zingiber officinale. Next base: position 47,874,059 of record NC_056005.1, on the reverse strand, counting down.
CATAGAAAAGGAGATCTACTCCATTGCGAGAGAGGAGCAACTCCAAAACATAAAGTAAAACACACTTACAACCCTAGATGTGAGAAGAAGGGGAAGAAGAGATGCTGCCGAAGTTTCCGATGTCTTGGTGATGCCTTCTTGCTTTGGAGATGGACGGAACATCAAGAGATGGCGGTGGATGAAGCTCTAGGGTTTTCCCCAAAGGGGAGAACCCTTTCCCCAAGAGAGGAGAATAATCTTGAACCAAAGATGATCAAGAATAGGGATCTTGACCCTTTTATACCTCCTCCAAACTGCCCAGGAAAACCCAAAATTACAGGGGTCCAGTAAACTGAGTTTTTCACCCATTAAACCAGGGTTTCTCATGATTTATCCTGAACCAAAGTTGTATCTCTTGAAATTATATTCAATCTGATACTTGAATCGAACCCTAGCTCCAACCGAGCCAAAAGTTATAGTGGTTCAAAGTTTGGTCTGCAGTCTGGGCGGAGGTCCAGTTGAACCCGCGGTTGGAAGGCACGGCCGTGCCATTTAGCATGGGAAAACGATGCTTTATCTCTGTTGGATCTGAAGAAAAGTTGTAGATCTTGAAGTCAGCTACGTCGCGGTATAAAGAATATCCTGAAACTCCAACGGAGCACAAAGTTATGGCTAAATTACGAACGGTCTGCAATCTGCCCAGAATTCAGCACATCCCTGTTTTGGCGTGGCACAACCCGCGTTCTTCATCACACAGCCGTGTGGAATCCACACGGCCTCACATGGATTCTTCTCGGGTTGAGTCACACGGCCATGCAAGGTTGCATGACCGTGGCCTTCTAATTCTCTGCCAAGGTCACACGGTCGTGTGGATTCATACGGCCGTGACCTTCTCTACCTCTGGAATGTTGGCACGGTCGTGTGTTGTTTGGCCATGGGATGATTGGCACGGCCAAGGCCTTCTTCAAATCTGGATTACAAGCACGGCCGTGCCATTTGACAAGGCCGGAACATGCTATGGCCACACGGCCATGTGGCCTACATGGCCCAAGCGCTTTTGCTCCATTTTCACTCTAAATAACGTCCTGTCAACAAGAAAACACACAAAAGAGCAGGTCTCCGAACAAAAGAGTATTTATGCTTAATATATGCTAAGAGAGGTGAATATGCATAGAATATACATGAATAAAGTAAGTGAATGTGCGCCAAAACATGTATAAAAAATCATAAGATCTATGCACATCACACCCCCAGACTTGAACCTTTGCTTGTCCTCAAGCAAAACCCGCAATCTAAATTCATCTGGTAAAATAGTGCATCATAATCTCTAGCGAGTCAATCTAATCCTATCAGATTATTTCATTGGTGAGCAAGATATAAAGTAGTTTGAGTATGACCTAAGTAATAGTCCTCCGTGCTCAGTGCGAAAGTGGCCTAAATCTATCAAGTTTCAATCCCTAAGTCTAGTCAATTCGTCATAAAATTGTGTTCCTTATGCTTCCGGTGATAGACACTTACCTGCCACACACAAGGTTCGTTCCCCTCAAAAATGCTATGCATCATCTACACAAGGTCTCAAAGGAATACTCAGTATCAAGAGAAACATAGCATTCATTTCCCTAGTAACCTAACTCGGTCTTAAAGGGGTGAATTGCTAGTTTCCACTCACGACAACTAATTTTTATCCCTTATTTTTTTCTTTGAATGTTTACAAAGTATCAAACTTGAACAAACCTTTAATTTTATTATTATTATTTTTTTTGGGATTGATTTTTCCAAATGAGCTTACATGATTTGAGTTTATCCAATAACCAAAATGTAGTTGAGAGGACACCATAGAAGTACAAGTACTAGTCCAATTCTATGAATCATGACAATTTTAGAGTTATCAACCATAAAGAATAGGCATAGTGTATAGAGATCCTAAAACCAGGCCAATACTTAAATTCTTATAGTAAAAACATTGCTCACTTCATGCTATCAAAGATAGAAAAAGATAGATCACTAAACATACTAGCACCATAAGTAGCCAATAAATCACATGGAATCTAGAATAAACGTGCTAGTATTTTGTAATAAAGAACAAACAATCATGATGTGATGTAAGATGCAACTAGCAAAAATTTTATTAAGCAAAAAGAAATAAGCAAAAACTGAACTAAACTAAATACATCTAATGCATCCCCCCATACTTAAACTTTTCATTGTCCCAATGAAAACTAAAAACAATGTGGAGGAGATTTAAAGTAAGAGAAGTTACCAAGTGATGAGCTCTAAATCATTGACATTCATGTTTTTGAAGATACTCCTCTATCCAATGCTCACATTCCTCCACAACATTGAAATCTACGAAAATAGGATAGACAAGAAAAACTAAGTAGAGGGTATGATTTATTATCAATGAAGTAAAAACAAACTAAAACTAAAATGAAAGCAAGATTGAACTTGGGTTGCCTCCCAAAAAGCGCTTGTTTAAGGTCATTAGCTCGACCACCTCATTAGATTCATCGAAATCTCGCTCTTGAAGGGGTAAGATATTTCATCACCCTCCTACCAAGGACTCTTATTATAGAGGGAGCTTTCAATATTGGAGTTAAAAAATGAAGTATCACTCTCTCCTTCTTCTTGTTCTTTGAAGTTTTTTCAGGTGGTCGAAGACGGTTCAGATCGAGCTTCCAATTATAGACCCCATGAAAATCTGCACACCCAAAAGAAAAATATACCTCTCCCAAGCATTCTATATTAGATAGAACTAGAACCTTATTAAGATGAACTGAGTATATATCACAAATTGAATCACATTCAACAAAATCAATTATAGGTACCTCTATAAATTTTTTCAAAAGATCACTAGAAATACTAACCTTGCATTGCTGAGAGATACCTGAAAGTTCTAAACATGTGGATGTAGATTATGAATCTTGTATTGGCTCTAGCTCTGGCTCAAGTGGTGGTGCCTCTAAAAGTGGTGATTCTTGGAGCTTTGCTTCTATTGCACAAGTCCCTACACATTTATCATCAACCAATTCCATCCTTACAACTTCCATAGCATCAATTGGTTATGTGATCAAAGGAGGTGATCCTTGGGACATTTTTGAGAGTCCTCTAAGTCAATCAGCTCATCTGGTTGTGAATGATGTGGTCTGTCCAATGAAAAATCATCCTGAAACTCTGACGGACTCTGATTTACTTGAGAAATATGCTCAACATTTGGTATGCAATTGTAGTCCAAATTTTTATAGTCCATCCTAAATTGATTGTAATGTTGAGATGGGTTAGAGATCTGCTGCTGGAATAATGACTGCTCACTTTGCTATAGAATTAGCTGGGTTTGAAGGTTCTGAATTTGATGATCTATCCAGTCATAGCCATAAGTATTAGGAACTTACTCATATGTATCTTGATGTTGAGGTTGAACCAAATACGGAAGTTTCGGAGTATTAGCAGATTTTTGGAATAAGTGACAAATAGTAGCTGGATGAGATGTGCTACCACACACTCCACAAAGGAACTCAAATTCCTCATCTTCTAAGTCATAATATTCATCAATGGAAGATCTTGCTCTTGCACTCATGCTTGTGAAAATTTCTCTTGAAACCCTACTTGACATGTTAGTGCTCATGGAAATCTAAAAAAAAATTATGAGAAAAAACAAAAATGAAGAATTAAAGACAAGAAATACAATGCTATATGAAAAAAAAGAAAGACAATGCATAAATTAAATTGCAAGAAAGAAAGTGCATAAAGAAAACAAACAATGGAAAAAGAAAAATGTCTAGAGTAACTCATATGCTAATCAACTAATGTTAATCGAAAATAGTCTCCGACAACGACACCAAAAACTTATTACGAACCGCAAGTGCACGGATTCGTCGTCAGTAATATATAAGATTGTCAAACCACAAGGACTATTGATTAAGCACTAGAGATGTCGCAAAGTAAGTTATCTAGACGGTCGAAAGTCGGCTTTGGCGCTTGCAAACTAATGAGAGTGATTGAAGAGAGAAAGAGAAGGAAAAGAGAATCGATCTTGGAGGAAATTGAGCTTTGGGAAATGGATTCTAGGATTTCGGTTTCGTTGTGGTGGAACCTGATGCTTCATCTTCTATATTTTACTCATCGTCAATCAACATACCTTCGCCGGAAGTTAAAGCTACTATCCTTAAGTACTAATCAGAGAAGATCCCTGTGAAATCCTATAACGATTAACCCCTGTCACTAGGGCACCTCGGTAGATCACAGGAATACAAATCTAATCGGTAACATTAGGGATAGAGATAAGGGTTTGGTTTGGTCTCTTAATAAAACCAAAATCATAGAATCGATTCCCCAAACCAATTCTTCTCTCTTCAATCATCTTGTTCTCATTTAGATCTCTCTCTCTTAATCTCTTGCTCTCAAGCTTTTAAACAACCTTTGATTGTCTAGATAACTTACTTTGCAAAATTTACTAGTGCTTAATCAATAGTCCATGTAGATCGATATTTTTATTACTTGACGACATAACCATGCAGTTGTGGTTTCAACAACAAGTTGTAAAGTTGTTTCATTTGCCTTGTATTTATTTTCATTTGTTTTTTAAATTTCTTTTTCATGTTGCATGTAAAGAATAGGGATTGTAAGAGATTTCTCCACTCTTGGAAGGTATCTGAGAAGTAGAAAGCATAGTGATGATATTTCTAGGATGATAGGCCATAGAGTATGAAACATGTGTTCTAAACCATATAAAATTGAGTTATTTTGTTCTTGTATTATTTTATTTGATGTTTTTATTTTCACTATATATTAAATTTTTATAGACAAACATAATAAACATGTCATGCCCCGGGGAAGTCCCTGTCCGAAGAAATTTCGGCAGCACCTCCCCTGTACGGGTGACAATCTGAAACATTTCTACAGACACAGCATACATCAGCCACAGACGGCTGGAACATACACACAACCACGCAATTTATATGTAGATCTAACAACCCACTCGGTTGCACCAAACCAAACACAGCGGAATACAGTAGAAAACCAAATACAAACAAAAATACAAGACTGCTAGCCGGCTAGACTTACACAACCAACAAATAATACAAAGTCCCACGTAACAACAACACTCCACAAACAAAACCGAAACACAAAGATAAATACACTAACACATAAAACAAATAAAATATAAAGGGAAACTGTAAGTCTTCTGATGTGACGTGGGAACCGGCAGGTAGGATACTTTAAGCAACTCCATAAACAACCTGGTACCTGAAAAGATAGTGTCCACGGGGGTGAGTTCAACAACTCAACAGATACCAGTTGACATGTATAGTAAGCTATAACAGACAGTAATAACTATGGAGTACAGTCTCCTGGACAAAAGCTGGAAATACACAATAGAAAAGGCTGAAGAGAACTGTACTCACCAGGGCCACCTATCAGAGTAGTCAGGTCGTCAGACCGAGGGTATCATAAATCCTGTATGCATGTCAAACATATGCATCCATCCAAATGCAGCATATAAGTGCAACAAACACAATCAGTAAATGCATAAATGCATATGATGCTAATGACATGGTCACCCCTGACGCCAGTCAGCCATCTCACACACAATGGTGAGACCGAGTGGGTAGGGCTGTGACAACCGTGCACTCTGACGTCATTGCTCCTGATGAGTGACCGAGTGGACGGGATGCTGTCGGAGTACACCTATCCTCCTACCCCAAATCATAAATGGAGGAGCTCAATGCTCTCATCTCCGAGTACACGATGACGGGGAGGAATCTCTGTCGGCTACCACGCTGCGTCACACTACCCATGAGCGGACCAACGGAGCCAAACAAAGTCCAACCTTCTGTCGACTACCACGCTGCTACACTAAACCAGCGGAGCCAAATAGAGCAGAACTGTCTGTCGGCTACCACGCTGAGTCACCAGACCAATGGAGCCAAACAGTAGAACTGCCACACACATGTCTGATATACCACTAACCCATGAGTGGTGATGTGTGCAGATACATGTAACTGGTAATGTGCTCGACAATAATGGAGCAGACTATCGCACAACATGCAATCATGCGAGATGATGCATGACACTAAACATGGCAATATCCTGAACAGCATAGCAATATCCATATATAAATATAAAATGTATACCATAGGACAATGAACCAAATCAAAGGTACACAGATCAAATAAGGTATCAAAAACCTAGATCCTGAACATAATAAACACATGGTTGTGTCACTACCCCTATAAGCATGTATAATCAGGTAGGTGCTAACATGTAGTGCATAATAAGTAAACAAAACAAGCATGTAACAGGTATCGGGTAGTGACCAATTGAAGCAAAGACGAGCATAATCATTACTAAAGGTTATAACCTACTAAACATATCAACCTACTAACCTACTAACCTACTAAACATTATCAAAGATAAGTCAAGGTACCCCCTCCAATGTAGATCGAACTAATTAACCTCTATGTAGATGTGCTCGTCCTGAATCCGAATCCTGTAATAAATTGTACGGTTTAACTAAGTTTTATTATAAATAAAATAGCTAAACCAAAAATCCTAATCCAAATAAAAACTATGTTTTTATTTCCATTGGATTGTCCATATTTTCCTGCATAGCTAATCTCAGTATGAGTAAATCTAACTCGATGAGCTAATCCTATTAAACCAGGAAACCTTAATCCATCGATCAATTAACCAATAACCAATCCATCCCTAAATTATCAATCTACTGCATAATGAATCAAACCAAACCAAACAACTCACCCAAATTTAAATGCTCTGCTATAGGACTCGCAACTAAAGAACCCTACTGCTGGCCTGAGCTAGGTGGATCCACTGATTTCCCCAAATAAGTACCCTACATTACAATCACTTCAACAAAAACATTAAAAGACAACAGTTAAAAATCGTTGTCGTAGGCCCTTTAAAACTGTTGTAATTGGCAGTGTTGTTAAAAGTGGAGGGCTACAACAACAGTTTTAAACCGTTGTCTTTGAATGAAAAGACAACAATTTTGCAACGGTTTTAAACCGTTGTTTTTGAATGAAAAGACAACGGTTTAAAACCGTTGTTATTTAGAACATTTTTAACGTAAAACTGTCAATTTTGGGGCTACGACAACGGTTTTTAACCGTTGTCTTTAAGGGTGATAGACAACAATAATAGTTTTAAATCGTTGTCTTTTAAATTATTATCTTTTAATACCAATATATCATATTTCAATTTAAATATATAATAAAGAATCATAATCAAGAAAGAATATTCCCCACATCAATATCATTCAAAATGTTAGTTATACAAGAATTACAATTACAAAATAAGAAACATATCTCATGTTCAAAAAAAAATTATCCCAATAGTATGAAAAGACAACGGTTACTTCCTCAAGCTGACTTGGTCCTGTGCATGTTGTAAACCTTGCGTTGAAGGACTCAGTCTTATAGTTGGTCAGACTCCTATTTGCAGTTCTTCTATCATTGTTACTTCCTCGAGCTGACTTGGTCCTGTGCTTGTTATAATAATTTTTCCTTGCTTTGGGAAGTTGATGGTGATTTTTCTTCACAGTGTGTAATAGTAAGGTGCATGGTGGATCATAGACATAAGGAGCCCATTTCACATGTAACTTGAAGTTCGATGGTGAACCATGCTGTGCGCGACTTCCCTTCATGGCAGAAATAAGCTTTGGAAGCATCTGGAGTAGCAGTCCAATAAATACATTAAGGAGAAGTATGAAATTTGCAAACATGAACGTGTATCACATATGGCCAATCCCACTAAAGAAATTATAATCCAATGAAAGTAGAATCAATTCTTGCGAGTTGCAACTAACATGGTCCTATTTTCTATAAATCGGAGCAAATCATTTTTGTAGACATGAATCTGCTGCATTTATGTAGAGAATGTAAATATGTCTTTTTTATAGTAAAATTTTACAGCAAGTGCGTGTATAAACCTTATACAGCAAGTGTGTGTACCTTTGAGGATGATACTATTCCATGTAGTCTTGATTGTCAGTTGTCACACTATTTTGCAATGTTAGTGCTTGACAACACTAGTAACAAGGATCAACATGCACATAAGAATTTCTGCTTCAAATAAAAGTGCAATTCATACGGGAACATATACCAATATGTTCCATATAAGTCTATTTTAATTGTTATGTTCAACTAATGCATTTAATTAATTATGAAAAAAAAATAGATAAAGAAATATAGAATGTTGAGTGAATATTACTTGTAATTGTCAAATCCTGGACAACATTTGATGTTACTTGGAACGTTGATGGCACGCTAGGAAACTTTGTCAATAGAACCTGTAAAATATAAACATATATTAGAAGATAAAAATATCCAAAACAAGGTCATTATCCCCTCAACTAGTTAGGTTTTTTATTCTACTATGAAGCATTACAATACAAACATGTTTGAACTTTAAACAATGTAAACTAACCCTCATTTAAGTAATTGTATTTGATAAAAAAGAGAAAGGATAATAAATCATGCAATTAAATTTGAATATAAAGAACAAGCTTTACATTAAGCTAACAGAATTTTTATATTGATTCTAGCAATCTCTTGTCTAAATGAAATATTAATACATTGCATGTGATAGTAAGGATACATCAAGGAAACTATACATAGACTAAGAAATGAAGATTGACAAAATTACTTACAACTATGATAGAAGGGCTAGAATCTTCCCCAGGATGAGAATGTGTTACGTCAGCACCAAATATTATAGTTGGTCGGTCGCTAACAAGAGGAATGCGCCTTGACAATACATCGACAAGAACTGTGTCCCTTCCTCCAAACTATGAATCAAGCCTTAGTAACACAAAGAAGAACAAGAAAAATAGATCCACCTTCCACGTACTCACGTTTCCATTGATCTAGAGGCCAACATTGGCAAGGTACTATTTACTCATCCTGAAAACATGCTTTGTCAAGCAACATTGTGAAACTAAACCAAGGCCAGTCTCACATATCTGATTTTGATCACTTGTAATAACTATGGCATATAATAATAAAGCAAACAAGGAAAGGGAAAAAATTAAAGCTAAAAGGTTCAACCAATTGATATTTGTCAACAAGAAAAAATATCAAGTTGTGTCGAACACGATCAAGTGCAAGAAAGGCATCATACCATAAAGAGAACCATCATTATCATGCAATATTACAATGAGCAAATCAAGCTCCTTTCCCTGAGGTTGGAGTATAGTCATTACATCATAAAGAATCATGAGTTTGGGATGAGAAATTGGTTGTTTTTAGAGTTGCACAACAGAGAAAGTAACATGGAGACAATCTGAGACTTAAAAACCTATTTAGAAGGTTAGAGGAAATGAGCAATCTGTACTTTCACTCTTAGTCAAAATTAGACAACTGTAAGAAAAATCTCCATTGAACAAATATCAAAGTCTAATCCTCACAAGCATCCAATTGAACTGCAGCATGGTTGAAAAATTTTATAATTGGCATGGAAAGAGAATATGCATCTATAGCTTGTGACCACCATGCCAAGAGAATGAAATATTTTTACAGAAGTCAACAAACCACCAGTATCGATACCAAATTATGGTCACAATTATAACATATCTCAAACTATCTGAATCTAAAGCAGGAAATATGGGTTAATCAGTTCCATGATTACATACATACATACAAGCAGATCCCATATGAAGAGGAATTTAGCTAAGAAAAAGTTACCTCCTACACTATGCATTCCCCCACCAGTAACAATGGAGAAAATTCTAGTTGCACAGATGTATCTCCACTAAGAAACATGAACTCAACGTTAACCTGTAGATTTCATTTCCAGATTAAATACTCTTGAAATATTATCATACTATAAGATTGTGCTGCAGAATAATAAACTTAATAAAGAATCATGAGTTCAGGATAAGATTATATTAAATGAAAATCTATTGAAATTTTTTGAAACATTCTACTTTTGGATAAATTGCTTCAAATTCTTCAACCACAGCAACTACTCACGACTGTCTTTATTTATCATGTACTCATGCAAGAAATTGGTTGTCAAAGGGGAAATTCCTCTTATCTCTAGATACTTGTGAAAGGATTTCTGCAGATTCTCATCCAGATCACTGCACAAAAAAATGATCATTTCAAGGATCATTCCTCTCTCCAAAATTCATAATGCTTTTGCCCATTGCAAATATCAGGAATAGCAGACCAGAAAGTTTCAGGTTGATTCATATTATTCTATGAGATGAGAAAAGTGATTCAAACATATATAAACATTTTTCAAGATTGTGATTATAACTGAAAAGGAAACGGTGGTAAGGTCTAAGAAACAAAAAATAGCAATAATGATAAACCTGAACAAATCTGTAAAGACCAGGTATTGACATAACATCATCTCCTAGAAGCTTTAGTCCAAAATCAACATGAGGCTGCAAGAGACTACAAGAAATCAAAACTTGAAGGATGTAGGAAAATGGTTAAACAAAAAATAAAACTAAATATTCCTCTCCCAATTTACCTTCTCCATGAGTGATACAAGGATTTTTACGAAACAAGGGAAGTTCGGGACCAATGGCTTTAATGTAATCCGTGGAATTGCAAAGACTTGCAAGTCTAAAACCTAAAATGAATTAAAAATGGGGAAATAATCAAGTCCGAACATCAACTATGAATTACTTATGATTGAGAAAAAAAATGGTATTTCTTTTGGTTGAACCTAAAGTATCCAGACCTGTGCTGTTGCTTTTAATCCAAATGCCTTAACCACAACTGTCACATTAGGGTTTCCAGCCCACTTCAACAATGGTTCCATGATCAGTTCCTTTTAATCCGAATTACCTCAACACCGTACTTTATGGTGACGCCTGCAAGTGTATCCAACTTGGATACATACTCATACCAGAGGCTGGTGTAGGATAGTTCAACGGTCTCAACCCAATACTAAGATCTCCACTGTTTTGAATCTGTATAAAGTTGAGGGAAAAATCATTTAATCCATAGCATTAATAAAGATTAAACTATCTAAAGAATTGCATAAGCTAGGGCAAGGTGGAGGCTTGACATAAAAAAAGAATTATGTAAAGTAACATAAAGCACATTGCCCTGAGGAATCTTTTTAGCAGTAAATTCTCATGTTCGGTCAATAGGCAAATAATTGAATCGTTTGACACAAAAAAAGAGGCAGATGAGCAAAAAAAAAAAGGTTAAATGCAGTACCTCTAAATTAGCAAATTTGCTTTGGAACCATTTATGCTAGAAAAAAAATGTGGAACTGTCACATCAGCGGCCCCCCTAGAGTTGATCCCACGGATATGGAGGGAGGTAAATACAGGTACACAGATGGAAAGTACATTGCGGAGATACATCATGTGATTGTTGTCAGTTTGGTGTTCAGTTTCACTTTACGTTAGTGTTAGGTGAACTACTATATATGTCCCTTCCAAGCTTAAGATACATATCATCTTCATTAGAGATAAAATTTCTTACACAAAATCTTTACGACCAATTATGCCAACTACTGTTTATGCTTCTTACTTTTTTATATACTAAAAATCACTTATAAGTTACCATGAGTTGTAACGATGTTGATCTTATGGTTCTCCTCTTTGTTCCACTTTGGTTTTCATCCCGTCACTAGAGATGACAAGGATTATGGACCAAAACAATCTTTCGAAAGATTTAAAATAAGACTCAGGCTAATTGACTTGTTTGTTTAAAATAAGTGGCACATAGAAGTAACTCTTGGCTTTGTTAAAATTAAGGCTATTTGACCTTGTAACTGCAAAAACCTAAGGCTATTTGCAGGCCATGGAAGATAAAGATGGGTCAAGAAGCAGAGAGCTATATCTAGAAGTGTATAAATATTTCACTAATTAGCCAAAATGAACAACTTCAAAAGATCATTCACATTCATAACGTTCAAATAAGAAAATCACTAGATCCCAAAATTTTAATGGATGACAGTATAACATGTGGTTTCTGAAGTGAAATCACAAGCATGTGTTTCTTTGTTCGTCCATGGAATGATTCAGTACAACAAAGAAAGAAGAAGCAATGCATCGAATACACCAACACCATTGCTAGGATCATCAGAAAAGGCATACCTCAAGGGAAGAAGCAAATATAGAAGGAAGAAGGGTGATTACAATGAAAGCTCGGGAGGAGAAAAAACGTACATGACTCCCAATTTGTAGATCCCTTTCTGTTCTGAAAGGCAGAGGGAGGTGGAGGCTCGGGGGGTGGACGGGGGCGGGAGCGGAGGCGGAGGCGGTGGAGTTTGGGGATTATTCTTATCCTTCTCCTTGGGTGAGGGCTCACCGGTGACTCCTTCACCAGAGACGTTTTTCGGTAGGAAGGCTAAGGGAGGAAAAGATTCGTATGAGGAGAGGGGTTTAGGGTTCGGGAAGGCTAAGGGGGGAAAACAGGGTGCCAAAAAAATTTTTGGACAGAGGGAAGCAAAACATTGCTACAACAAAAACGACGAAGGGGGAAAACGGCGAAAGAATAAAGTCAAAGACAACGGTTTATTAAAACGGTTGTCTTTGACCCCTAAAAAAGCGCTTAAAGACAACAGTTTTAGAAAACCGTTGTAAAAGGTGTTGTTGATTTTACAAAAAGTCGCTCAACGACAACGGTTTTTGCAAAACTGTTGTCTTTTATTTTTTGGAGGAGCTCAAAGATAACGGTTTTGTCAAAAACCGTTGTCTTTTACCAAATTAATAACAGTTCCTTCTAAAATCGTTGTCTTTATGGTGTTGTCTTTTAACATTTTTGTTGTAGTGAATCATCACAATTAGGCAATATCACATAACAAGCTCGAACCCCAACCAACACTTACCTAAATCCAAATATCCTTCTGTTAACTCACGATCGAAGGGTTCTCTGTCGGAACAGGGTGATCAGAGTCGTGGCTCGCCTGTGAACGATGCTAGCCTCACGAAAATGACAGTGGCACCAACCGATCAGAACCGTGGCACCTTCCTAATGAAATCACTGATGCTTGCTCAGATCCGGCAGCAAGAGGAAAATATAGGGCACGGGAACAAAAACTAAAAATCTACCGACGATGACTCCTTGGGTGGTATCAATTGTTACTCTACTCGGATCCACAAACTAGGAAGTCATCACAAGAGATCCAAAGATAGGCAGAGGATCGTCGACTTGTACCTGTTGCGAGGTGCGACTTGATGCGTGATGAAGAGGAATCGGGATGAAGAGGAAGAAGATCGACTGAAGGCTAGCCTCATCCTCTGTCACGACCACACCTGATGCTAGTGGCAATGAAGATCGGTGTCGTCGCGACCTAACTTCGGCGTGTAGGGGTCGGCAATCGCATGAAGAGGTTAGGGCAGAGACGAGCAAAGGAGATGGGGAAAAGCTCGGGAGAGGAGAAGAGGAGGCCTTGGCCTCTGCTTAATGCACGAGTGAGGAGTGGAGAGGTGGCGCATCGGTTTGGGGAAGAAGTGAAACCGTCGAAGTGAAGAGGGACGACATCGGGGAAAGGTAACGAGCACGGGTTCGGCGGTGAGGGAGTGAAAACGGCGATTGGGGAGAAAGAAAAGAAAAGGAAAAGAATAAAAAAATAATAATAAACTTTTCCTCGCTTAAATAGGGTAGCCTAAACAGGCTTTCCCGAGACCCCATTTTTTATCCCTGTAAACTCATTCATACGAGTTCCAAAAAATTTCAGAAAAATTTCTAAAAATTTCGAAAAATTCCCTTATCATTATTCGTCATTTTTCGATATTTTACAAAACATGATTGAAGAGAATAATTATTCACCACTCTAGCGACATCACCAATCCTAACAAATATAATATGGGATAAGATGACATTAAATTTAAAAAATAGTAGGTAATCATGTGCTCAATGAGCTAAGAGGTATGTGTTATGAAGCCGCAAGTGCATGGCTACGTCATCAGTAATAAAATATAGATCTCACAAGGACTGTTGATTAAGCACTAGTTAACTTTGCACGATGAATTATCTAGACAATCAGAAGATGGTTTATGGTCATATACACTTAAAAGAGAAAGAGAAGTGGAGAGAGATAGAGTAGAGAGTAGAGAATGAGGGTAAGTGAGTGAAGGATGATAGATTCTAGGTTTTTGATTTTACTATGATGCTAGTTAATGTGCCTATGCATCATTCATCTATCTAACTCCATAGTTACATTCTTGTAGGGCTTTTCACTAAGGTCCGACATAACCCTAACACCATTAAGTAAAGAAGTAACTCTATAAAGTCTAATTAAAGGGACACCCTAGGGCCCCCCAATTATACAATCTCTAGAGTTAACCAATTTACTTTCTAATTGTAGATTAATACAATTAAGTAGAAGAGGTAACTTAGAAAATCCTGTTAAAGGAATACATTTTGTCACAGGGCCCCCCGGTTATACAATTACTAGATTACCCAAATCACTTCCTAACATTATTTGGGAGAAACTCTCTAAACTCCAATTAGCTTTCTTTGTAAGGAATTGCCCTCCATTTCAAGGATGATACTCTAGAAAGTAAGGGATACCCTTTGTCACAAGGTCACCGGTTAAACAAACTAGAGTATCTCTTCTATATGGTGAAAAAAACTCTACATCTATATGAATTGACCTCACACACATTTCATCAAACACATACAAGGTATAGCACATATAGAACATGACAAAAATACTTCATTGAATAAGAAAATATCTAAATACATAGTTCATACATCACATCATAACTACTTCCTACATCCTAGATCTGGAGATCTACTCCATTGTAATGTATTTACAAATAAGAGATAAGAAATTAAGCATCCTATAATTCAAAACACAAGATAGAGAAGAGAGGAGTGCTTATCTATATGCCACTGGTCTTCTTGCTTGCAATCCTTGCTCCGGAAGTGGATCGATCATCAAATATAGCATGGATGAAGCATGGATCTTGACCTTGAGTCTCCCCTAAGGGGAAAACTTCCTCCCCTTGAAAGGGGGAAGAACTCCCCTATTTATAAATGAGACACAACTGAATGAGACATGGGTCATGCCACGGTCATACCAACTTGGCACAACCAGGTCTTGGAAGATCAGATCTGAGGAGGCATGACCATGTTCCTTAAACACGATCGTGTTTTGAAATTCCAGGCCAGAGGAAGCATGGTCATGCCATGGAGTATGTTTGTGTCCTCATTCTTTAGGTCAGTGAAAACACAACTGTATAGATCCACACAACCACCTCTCTATTAGTTTCAGCTGGTTCCAATTCTCTGCTCATTGAAAGACATGGGCGTGCCATGGGGCATGACCATGTCAAGTTTTCTTTATAGAATGGGAGGCACGACTGTGTAGATCAACATGGTTGTGCACCTTTTGGGCTCTTGATGGCACAAGACTCCAGATGTAGAGGACACGACCGTGCCAAGAGGAATGACCAACCTCTACTTCTTCTTGGTGTAGTTCTGAGGTGTGTTTTATCTCCATTTCTTCTCCAAATCATAACCTATCAATCAGAAAATGATAAAATAGTAGATCTTCAATAAATAGAGCAATAATGCATAAATAATGATAAAATAAGTGCAACAACATAGAATGTAATCAAGAAATGCAAGTAGATATGCGTTAAAATAAAGATAAAAGTGTATACAAACTACACATATTATACTCTCAGACTTAAACCTTTGCTTATCCTCAAATAAAACTCTACAATCTAGACTCATGTGCTTGTACAGTGCCTCATACCCTATTGAAACTGTCTAACTCTATCAACTAGTTTCATTAGTGAGCATGATCATAGAGTAACTCAAGTATATGATCTATGTTTAGTTCTCATGTATAGTGCAATAAGTGGCCTAAAGTTTTTCAAGCATCATCCCCTAAGCCTAGTTAAATCATCATTTAACTGTGTCCCTCATTTTCCCAGTGATAGGCACTTACCTACCATGCGCTTGGTTCATCCCTCCTAACCCTCCTAACCCACCCTAGGTCTTAAAGGTGTACTCGATATCAAGGGAAACTTAGCATTTATTTTTCCAGTAATCTAACTCAGTCTTAAAAGGGTAAATTGCTAGGTTGCACTTGTAAAACTATTTTTATATCCCTTATTCAATTCAACTCTCTCTCCTTTTTTTTTTAATTTTTAATTTTTTAGTGCTTCAAATATAGCACTTACAAATGCAAATGGATGCAAATGTAGGGATATTTCAATTTTTCTGAGCAAGCTTATATGATTCGAGCCTCATCTATTAACCTAGATGTAGTTTGGGAGGTCACTGTGGTATACAAGTACTTACAAGTTCTATGAATTATGACTATTTTTAGAGTTTTCAACTATCTAAACTTAGGAAAAGTGAGGTGAGATCCTTAAGTTAGACCATTCCTTAAATCTTTCTCAATACAAAGCAATGCTCATTTCATGCTACTAGAGACAGAGAAAAATAACTCACTAAACATACTTGCACTAACAAAATGCAACAACATAGTCTAGATAATGAATGTGTAAGAAATTTTTACTATTGGATAAGTCAACAGTAAAGAGAGTGATGTGAACCCAACAAGAAAGACATATCAAGAACTCACAATGAATTGAAGATAGAAAGAAGGAAGGTCTAAGATGATAAGATGGATGAATAGAAACCTCGACCCAATACTTAGGAAAGCACGAACCTTGGTATAGAAGATGGAAGACACCACAATCTTGGAATTGAGGTTGATAAGTCTCTGAATGCCACAAGGAGATGCCTTGATAAGTTCTAGTTCAATGAAGAACCAACAAGCGAGAGCCTCACCGTGCTTTAGATTGAAAAATATGTCAAAGATACATGTGTGGTCGTCACCCCCTTTATTTATAGCTATAGGGTGACTAAAAAATCCTAAAAGGCCAAAATAAAGCCCATTTAGTAAATGCCTATATAGACTACTTAGCCATTTTAAGCATATGGCATGACTACAATCCAAATAAAGATAGAAATTGAGTCTAAATTGAGCCTACATATCCATATTACATAGATATGAGACTTAAATGCTAATTCATCTCATCTAAGGCTTGAATTAGGTTGACTAAGCTAGATGACTTGTTCATGGTCAAACCTTCTTCAATGGTAGCTTTGTCCTTCACATCTTCAATTAGCACATTAAATGCTTTGACCTTCACATCTTCAATTAGCACATTAAGTGCTTTCGCTTTAGCCCTTGTAATTGGGCCTCTATTGATGCATAATTGATCATCATTAATATCTAGAGTGGGTTGAGCATGATCCATATCATAAGCTTGTTGCGCAACATGTTGTTCTCTTTCTTTTACTCCATCATTTCCCCTCTCCTCAAAAGGATTCGTCCTCGAATCTTGATCACCTACATCAAAAGGAGAAAGATAAAAAGCATTAAATATAGCACTCACATTATACTCACCTGGTAAGTCAAGCTTGTATGTATTATCATTAATTCGAGCAATGACTTAAAATAGACCATCTCCTCGTGGATGCAACTTAGTACGATGTTTAGTAGGGAATCTTTCCTTCCTTTTATGAACCCAAACCCAATCTCCGGGTTCAAAGATAACTTTCTTCGTCCCTTGTTGGCTTGTGCAACATATTGTTCAGTCCTCTTTTCAATTTACAATTGAACTTTCTCATGCAGTTGCCTCACAAACTCAACTTTTCTGGTACCATCTAAACTGACACGCTCAAAGATAGGCAAAGGTGACAAATTTAAAGGAGTTAAAGGTTTAAACCCATATACCACTTCAAAAGGTGAAAAATTAGTAGTAGTATGCATAGATCTATTATAAGCAAATCCAACATGTGGTAAACAATCTTCCCAATCTTTTAAATTCTTTTGAATGATAGCTCTCAATAAAGTAGATAAAGTTCGATTTACTACCTCAGTTTGTCCATCTGTTTGTGGATGACAAGCTGTGGAAAACAAAAACTTTGTTCCTAACTTTCCCCATAATGTCTTCCAAAAGTAGCTTAGAAACTTTGCATCATGATCTGAAACTATGCTCCTCGGTACTCCATGAAGCCGCACGATCTTCCTAAAAAATATATTAGCAATATGGTTAGCATCATATGTTTTCCTACAATGAATAAAATGAGTCATTTTAAAAAATTACCCACAACCATAAAAATAGAATTCATACCTCATTTGGACCTTGGTAGTTCTACAACAAAGTCCATAGAAATATCAACCCAAGGTTCACTAGGAATTGGTAAAGGTGTCTATGAGATAATGATCTAGATTTTGCTTGCCTACATGTAATACACTTCTTACAAAATTTGACTATATCACGGTTCATGTGTGTCCAAAAGAAATGATCTACTAACACTTCTAGAGTTTTTTTAACTCCAAAATGTCCCATTAGTCCCCCACCATGAGATTCTTGGATTAATAATTCCCTCAATGAATAATTAGGCACACCCAACCTATTCACTCTAAAAAAAATCCCCTCATGCCTATAAAACTTCCCAATGCAGCATGTTCACAAACTTCAAACACATTTCCAAAGTTAGGATCATTAGAATATAGATCTTTAATGTATTCAAATACTAACAATTTAGCGTTCAAAGTAAAGATCAAGGTATACATTCGAGACAAAGCATCGGCAACAATGCTTTCCATACCTTGTTTATACTTGATCACCAAAGGGAATGATTCAATGGATTCTACCCATTTTGCATGATATCTATTCAATTTACTTTGGCTCTTTAAATTCTTCATCAATTCATGATCAGTGTGAATAACAAACTCTTTGGGCCACAAGTAATACTGCCAAGTCTCTAAAGCCCTCACCAATGCATACATCTCCTTGTCATAAGTTGGATAGTAAAGCTGCTCCGCTGAGTTTCTCACTAAAATAAACAAGGGGTCGACCTTCTTGTATTAGCATAGCTCTAATACCTATTCATGATGCATCACATTAAATTTCAAAAGTTTTAGCAAAGTTAGGTAATGCAAGTAATAATGCCGAACTTAGCTTCTCCTTAAGTAAGTTGAAAGCTGTAACTTGTTCACTATCCCAATGAAACCCAACATTCTTTTTAACAATTTCAGTCAAGGGTGTAGCTATAGAACTAAAATTTTTAACCAACCATTTGTAGAAACTTGCCAACCCTTGAAAGCTACGTACCTTAGTTATCATTTTTGGTGTTGGCCATTCATGTATTGCCTTAACCTTTTCTTCATCAACTGCTATTCCCTTAGCACTAACAATATAGCCAAGAAACTCTATCTGAATAGTGCAAAAGAACAATTTTTAAAGGTTAGCATACAATTTTTCATTTCTCAAAACAAGTAGAAATTTTTTTAAATGATTGAGGTGCTCATCTAAATTTTTACTATAAATCAAGATGTCATCAAAATATACTACAACAAAGTTCCCAATATAAACACGCAAAATATGGTTCATTAATCTCATAAAAGTACAAGGTGCATTAGTTATCCCAAATGACATGTTGGTTGCTATGCAGAATATCATATCGGTTCCCCTGTATAAAATTTTTGTACAAGTCTTGAACCTTTACTAACAACCTATTGTGTTCTTTAGAAATTAAATTAGGAATCACAAACAGAACTTAACATTATTGATTCCAAATTTAACTTATCTGTTCTTAGTGGTTTAGACTTGGATCGCAAACGATGCTTAACATTATTGATCCAAATCCACCCATGTTACAAATTCAATTAAATATTAATTTCTAAAACTGACTTCCAGGACTGCATGGCGAGGTACTAGGCCTTCTTGGGTATGAGATCATCCACCACCGCCTAGACAAAGCCATTTAAAGAAATTTAATATTTAATTTCCTTATATAACCCTAGGTTTAACCAAATAGAACAATCGAATCAAAAATTCGAAAAACAAAAAAACACAAACTCGAATCACAAATTCGAAACCTAGAATCATATGAATCTTGTGTTTGGTATTTTAAAAACTATACAAAGAAAACTAGTATGATGCGGAATAGAATTACTAGTTATACCTTTCTTTGTAAGCAACAACCTCTTGATCTTCTACCGTATTCCTCTTCTTTTCTCGGACGTTGTATGGGCAACGATCTACCGAGATGAGAACAACCAAGACAACTTCCTTCTTGCAAGTTTCGGCCACCAACCTTCAAGCTCCAAGGGATGCAAGAGCAAAGCCTCCTTTCTCTCCTTCTCCAAGCAAAATCCGGTCACCACAAGAACTCCTAGAGATGATGTGGTTTGGCCACAAGAAGAAGAGAGGAGAGGATAATTAGGGTCGGCCACACCAAGGAAGAAAAAAGAGAGGAATAATAGATGATATGTTGTGTTGATGTGAGACACCTCTACCCTCTCTTTTATATTCCTTGGTCTTGGCAAATAAGGAAAGTTTTAATAAAAACTTCCTTATTATCTTTACCAATGAAAGGAAAATTTAATTAAAATTTCCTTTAATCCTTTATCATGGTTGACCACATCAATTGCTCCAAATAAGGCAAGTTTTAAACACAAAATTAAAACTTCCTTATTTGTTTCCGGAAATTTTTAAAATAAAAATTTCTCTATTAATTTTCCCTTCATGGTTGGTTATAATAGGAAATTTTATAAATTAAAATATCTCTTATTAAAACATGTGGATGATTTCCTAAAAGGAAAGTTTTCTTTAAAATTAAAATCTTTCTCTCAATCTACAAATAAGGAAAGATATCAAATCTTTTCTTAATTTTTTGTAGAAACTATAATAAGAAAGATTTAATTTTAAAACTCTATTTTAAATCATGAAGATGGTTACAAAAAAGGAAAGTTTTATCAAAAATTAAAATCTTCCTTTTAACTACAAATAAGGAAAGATATCAAACTTTTCACTTAATCTTTTGTAGAAAGCTATAAAAGGAAAGATTTAAATTTTTAACTCTTTTTTAAAACCATGGTATCCACATAAGAAAATATTTTAAAAATAAAATCCTTTTATTTTATATGGCCGATCACACCAAGCTTAGGCTCCAAGCTATGGCCGACCACCCTACCTAGCTCAAGCCTTTGGCTTGGCCGGCCCAAGCTTGGGTTCCAAGCTTGCTTGGCCGGCCACCTAAGGGTGGGTAGGAAGTGCGTATTTGGTGGATATAATTCTCTATATATAAGAGGCTACGATAGGGACCGAGAGGAGGAATTGGTTTTGGTCTCGCGATGAAATTAAGCTTCCCGTGTTCTCCCCGAACACCCAACTTAATTTCATCAATAATAATTCATACCACTAGAGAATTATTATTGAACTATCGCACCAATCCCAAATTACATTTTGGGCTCCTTCTTATCATGAGTGTGTTAATCTCCCTATATTTAAGATGTCGAATGTCCACTAATTAAATGAGTTACTAACAACTCACTTTAATTAATATCTTAGTCCAAGAGTAGTACCACTCAACCTTATCATCATGTCGGACTAAGTCCACCTGCAGGTTTTACATGACAATCCTTATGAGCTCCTCTTTAGGGAATTATCAACCTAGATTACGAGGACATAGTTTTCTTCTATAATCAACAACACACACTTTAAATAATATCATTTCCCAACTTATCGAGTCTTTTGATTTATCGAACTAAATCTCACCCATTGATAAGTCAAAGAAATAAACACTAAATATATATGTTTGTTATTATATCAGGATTAAGAGCACACACTTCCATAATAACAAAGGTTTTGTTCTTTTATTTAGTCAGTATAAAAAGAACTTACCTTAAATGGTCCTGCTCAATATACTCAGAGTGTACTAGTGTAATTTTATAGTTAAGATAAACTAATACCAAATTACACTACGACTATTCCAATGGTTTGTTCCTTTCCATTTTAATCGTGAGCTACTGTTTATAATTTATAAGGAATTGATAACATGATCTTCTGTGTGTGACACCACACACCATGTTATCTACAATATAAATTAATTGAACAACTACACTTAGCACAAAAATGTAGACATTTGACCAATGTGATTCTTTATTTCAAAATAAAATATTTACAAAAGGCTAGGCTTTTAGTATACACTCTAACAATCTCTCACTTATACTAAAAGACTATGCTGTCATAAACGTTGTCATACATCTGATTCTCATTCCTTCAACATGCTGATCGAAAGCTTTCACCGGAAGGGCCTTAGTGAAAGGATCTGCCAGGTTTTCCGCTGATGCAATCTTGGCGACAACAACTTCTCCTCGTTTTACGATGTCTCGTATCAGGTGGTACTTACGCTCTATGTGTTTACTCGCCTTATGGGCTCGTGGTTCCTTCGAGTTTGCTACTGCACCGCTATTATCACAATAAATTGTGATGATTTTGGGCAAACCAGGAATCACATCTAAGTCCTTTAGGAAGTTCCTGAGTCACACAACTTCTTTGGCTGTCTCAAAGGCTGCCACATACTCAACTTCCATGGTTGAGTCAGAAACACATTTCTGCTTAACACTCCTCCATGCAATGGCTCCACCTCCTAAAGTAAACACATACCCTGATGTAGACTTACTATTGCCCCTATTTGATTAGAAGTCAGAATCTGTGTATCCCATAGGGAGCAAATCATCTGCTTGGTAAACTAGCATATAATCTCTAGTCCTTCTCAAGTACTTTAATATATGCTTTATAGTAGTCCAATATCCTTGTCCAGGGTTGCTTTGATATCTACTAACCATGTCCACGGTAAAATAGATATCTGATCTCGTACGCAACATAGCATACATTAGGCTTCCTACAGCTGAAGCATAAGGAACTGCCTTCATGTCCTCTATCTCCTTTGATGTCTTCGGAGACATCTCTTTAGATAAAGCTACTCCATGTCTAAAAGGTAGAAAACCTTTCTTGGAGTCTTGCATGCTAAAACGAGCAAGGATTGTATCGATATATGAAGCTTGGGACAAGCACAGTATCCTTTTCTTGCTATCCCTTATTACTTTGATCCCAAGAATATGTGCGCATTCTCATAAGTCCTTCATATCGAATTGTTTGGACAATCATACCCTTACTTCCGACAACACTTTGATATTGTTTCCAACTAACAAAATGTCATCTATGTATAGTACAAGAAATACCGCCATGTTTCCATCACACTTCTTGTATACACAAGACTCATCCGGACACTGAATAAATCCATATGACTGGATTACTTTATTAAACCGGATGTTCCAAGACCTTGAAGCTTGCTTCAGTCCATAAATAGACCGTTTTAGCTTACATACTAGATGCTCTTTGCCTTTTTCAATGAACCCCTCTAGTTGCTTCATATGGATGTTTTCTTTAAGACTTGCGTTAAGGAAAGTTGTCTTGACATCCATTTGCCAAACCTCATAATCCATATGAGCAGCAATAGATAAGAGTATCTGGATAGACTTAAGCATAGCTACTGGTGAAAAGTTTCCTCATAATCGATTCTCTCTTTCTGAGTATACTCTTTCGCAACAAGCCTTACTTTGAAGGTTTCTACCTTCCCATCTGTCCCTCTTTTCCTTTTGTAGATCTACTTGCATCCAATGACTTTTACACCATTTGGTGGTTCCACAAGCTCCCGGACTTTATTGGAATATATAGATTCTATTTCAGAGTTCATCGCTTTTTGCCAAGATACTGCATCTTTATCTTGGAGTGCTTCGTAATATGTCCGGGGATCAGGTTCATGTTTACCTGGGACCAAGTCCGATGACTCTCCCAAAAACATGAATCTCTCAGGTTGCCTCATAACCCTCCCACTACGACGAGGCACTGTCTGTGGTTGTGTATCATTTGTGATACGTGTTGCAGTTTCTTGTGATATTTCATCTTGTACTGTTGGTACTAAGTTAGGCGTGTCCTCTCTAGAACAATTTTACTCATGAGCTTGAGGTCAATTATATAATCTTCCTCTAAAAATTGAGCATTAGTGCTAACAATGATCTTCTGATTTTTAGGATTATAAAACAAACCACCTTTTGTTCCTTTAGGATATCCTACAAACAAACAAACTTCTGTTCGTGATTCCAACTTGTCAGTGTCTCCCTTCAGCACATGTGCCGGACTACCCTAAATCCGAATGTGTCTTAGACTAGGCTTACACCCATTCCATAATTCTGTGGGAGTAGAAGGTACTGATTTAGAAGGTACCAAGTTCAGAATGTGCATTGTCATTTCCAGAGCATATCCCCAAAATGAATTTGGTAATTCAGAATAACTCATCATCGATCTAACCATTTTCATAAGAGTCTTATTCCTTCATTCTGTCATACCATTCTGTTGGGGTGCACCAGGTGCAGACAATTGAGATTGAATCTCAGCCTCTGATAACTAATTCCTAAACTCTCTAAGAGGTATTCGCCACCATGATCAGACCGTAGTGTCTTGATACTTTTACCATGACGTTTCTCCACATCGGCCTTGTACTCTTTGAACTTATCAAAGCATTCAGACTTGTGGCACATTAAGTAAATGTATCCGTATCTCGAATAATCATCAATAAAAGAGATAAAATATTTGTAACCATCTCTTGCCTGGATAGACATAGGACCACACAAATCAGAATGAACCAGTTCTAACGCATCTTTAGCTCTATACCCTTTGGCCTTAAAAGGTCTTTTGGTCATTTTACCTTCCAAGCAAGATTCACAAGTTGGAAAGTTTTCCAACACTAATGAACCCAAGAGTCTATCGACTATTAGCCTTTGAATCCTACTTAAGTTAATATGACCAAGTCTTAGATGCCAAAGATATATTTAGTTCATTTCCGAAGGTTCCTTTCTCTTATTAGAATTAGAAGATGTGTTATTAATTTTCATTTGTTGCTTTGTGGGAGAAATTGGATTTAAAGTATACAAATTGCCTACTAATGTACCAAGACAGATAATAACCCTATTCTTCTTGATAACTACTTTGTCATCAAAAGAAACAGAATATTCATCCACAAATAATTTAGAAACTGAAATTAAATTCTTTCTAAAAGTTGGTACATAAAGACAATTTCTCAAAATTAAATTTCTATTCCTATCGAATGATAAGTAGACATCTCCCACTGCAACAGCCACCACTTTCGTAGCATTGCCCATGTAGACCGTTATCTCTCCCTCATATAGTCATCGGGTTTCCTAGAACCCCTACAATGTATTGCAGACATGATCAGTGGTTTTTCTACACGCCAGGTACCGATAGATAACACCACTAATCATGTTCCAATTACTAGAGAATAAGATATACCTATATTGTTCTCTTCCTACGAGGGCAGTCCGCCTACAAATGTCCAGACTGCTTGTAAATGAAGCACTTGCCTTTCGGCTTCTTCATTCCTGCTTTTAGTCCAGTACCTAGAGATCATACAGTCTTGCCTGTCAGCCCGATTCTAGTGTCCGAAGAGTTTCTTGGGATTGTACATCATGTCTTGGCCAATAGGCATGGTCTGATGCTGAAGTTGCAGCACATTTGATTTAAAAGCCAAATGTAACTCCGCGCCATCTCATCTGCCTTGACCCATTTCCTATGATACTCAATCTCCTCTTCACTAGAATCATTATTAGGCACATTAGAGCAGACCTCTAATAGAACAAACTAATAGCCTTCAACAGTTAGGACAATGTCTAGATTTCTTTTCCAATCTATATAGTTTGGACCAGTAAGTTTGTTCTCTTTCAGTATAATGGCCAATGGGTTGAAAGTCATCCTAAGAATCACACATTAAACTTTGGTCAAGACTCTAAATTTAGAATAATATTGATTCCTCAAACAATATTATTTAAATTTACCAGCACCTCAAACATCATGAATTTTGCATGCCACGATAGTGTGGACGTATACAAAATCAAACATTTGTAAGAGGAAGTTTTACCCATTAATTTTATTCTTGTCAACCTAACTTTATGACAAATAAAATTAATAGTTGGTTTTTCCTTTGGTCACACAAATAATAGCAGTGACTCCGATGGGGAGGATACTATTAAATGTGCCTAAGTGTATACCATTACTTGATACTTAGTCCATTAAATAGGATTGTGCCCCTTCAGATGGAGAAGATCATACGCTCCTAAATAATTTCCTATAACCATCCATAAAGAAAGTTTGATCTAGTGATCTGCAAACAAACTCATCTGATTGGGAGGGAGGCACTCAGAGCCAACACGCAAGTTTGTTACATCACTTACAAACCAGTAATGGAGACTGTAGAATTTATTTACTAATCCCTCTCCCACTTAGTTATTTAAAGTGAGGAATTTTAACTATGAAAGTACACACACATCATAGTAAATAAAAGCAATAAATATGGAAATTAATTTTTCAACTATTATTGTTTTTTCATCACTATCCTTCGTGCGCTGCCAACCCTAGTTGCTGCCATCATTAGTCTCCGCAATCGGGTCCAGTCGTCGCATCCATCTTGCTTCTTTTTTCGCTGCGCCTCTGGCCCACAAAAAGTACCACGCATTGCAAGGATACGATCCACGACAAAAATAGAATTTTACATATATCGATCCTATATTCCACAAAGGAATGTACATGTAATCTAGATCGAAACAAAAATGTAAAATCCTAAAATTAATACAGCTCCTGCTGTATTAAATACATACAATCATGCACACACAAAGATGCCCTTGACATGTCCAAGGGTCCAATCACACACAATATCTATAAGCCATAATAGTTAGAGTCTGCAACCACAAAGTTAGCACATCCTACTATTATCCTACCTAAATTATGTATGATATGTGCATAATTAAACTGAAAACTAAACACACAGAGGCAAACCCTAGCTCTGATACCAATTGTTGGTTGCTATGCGGAATATCATACCGGTTCCCCTGTACAAAATTTTTGTACAAGTCCTGAACCTTTACTAAGAACCTATTGTGTTCTTTAGAAATTAAATTAGGAATCGCAAACGGAACTTAACATTATTGATTCCAAATTTAACTTATCTATTCTTAGTAGTTTAGACTTGGATCGCAAACAATGCTTAACATTATTGATCCAAATCCACCCATGTTATAAATTTAATTAAATTTCTAAAATTATCTTCCAGGACTGCATGGCGAGGTACTAGGCCTTCTTGGGTATGGGATCATCCACCACCGCCTAGACAAAGCCTTTTAAAGAAATTTAATATTCAATTTCCTTATATAACCCTAGGTTTAACCAAATAGAACAATCGAATCACAAATTCGAAAAACAGAAAAACACAAACTCGAATCACAAATTCGAAACCAAGAATCATATGCCTCTTGTGTTTGGTATTTTAAAAACTATACAAAGAAAATTAGTATGATGTGGAATAGAATTACTAGTTATACCTTTCTTTGTAAGCAACAACCTCTTGATCTTCTACCGTATTCCTCTTCTTATCTCGGACGTTGTGTGGGCAACGATCTACCGAGATGAGAACAACCAAGACAACTTCCTTCTTGCAAGTTTCGGCCACCAACCTTCAAGCTCCAAGGGATGCAAGAGAAAAGCCTCCTTTCTCTCCTTCTCCAAGCAAAATCCGGCCACCACAAGAACTCCTAGAGATGATGTGGTTTGGCCACAAGAAGAAGAGAGGAGAGGATGATTAGGGTCGGCCACACCAAGGAAGAAAAGAGAGAGGAATAATAGATGATATGTTGTGTTGAGGTGAGGCACCTCTACCCTCTTTTTTATATTCCTTGGTCTTGGCAAATAAGGAAAGTTTTAATAAAAACTTCCTTATTATCTTTACCAATGAAAGGAAAATTTAATTAAATTTCCTTTAATCCTTTATCATGGCCATGGCCGGCCACATTAATTACTCAAAATAAGACAAGTTTTAAACACAAAATTAAAACTTCCTTATTTGTTTCCGGAAATTTTTTTAAAAAAATTTCTCTATTAATTTTCCCTTCATGGTTCGTTATAATAGGAAATTTTATAAATTAAAATCTCTCTTATTAAAACATGTGGA
The DNA here is from genome assembly GCF_018446385.1 of Zingiber officinale. Classification (NCBI taxonomy): domain Eukaryota; kingdom Viridiplantae; phylum Streptophyta; class Magnoliopsida; order Zingiberales; family Zingiberaceae; genus Zingiber; species Zingiber officinale. The sequence continues at coordinate 47,846,250 of NC_056005.1, read as the reverse complement.
TGATTTCCAAAAAGGAAAGTTTTCTTTAAAATTAAAATCTTCCTCTCAATCTACAAATAAGGAAAGATATCAATTTTTTTCTTAATCTTTTGTAGAAACTATAATAGGAAAGATTTAATTTTGAAACTCTTTTTTAAATCATGAAGATGGTTACAAAAAAGGAAAGTTTTATCAAAAATTAAAATCTTCCTTTTAACTATAAATAAGGAAAGATATCAAACCTTTCACTTAATCTTTTGTAGAAAGCTATAAAAGGAAATATTTAAATTTTTAACTCTCTTTTAAAACCATGGTATCCACATAAGAAAAGATTTTAAAATAAAATCCTTTTATTTTATATGGCTAGCCACACCAAGCTTAGGCTCCAAGCTATGGCCGACCACCCTACCTGGCTCAAGCCTTTGGCTTGGCCGGCCCAAGCTTGGGTTCCAAGCTTGCTTGGCCGACCACCTAAGGGTGGGTAGGAAGTGCGTATTTGGTGGATATAATTCTCTATATATAAGAGGCTACGATAGGGACCGAGAGGAGGAATTGGTTTTGGTCTCGCGATGAAATTAAGCTTCCTGTGTTCGCCCCGAACACCCAACTTAATTTCATCAATAATAATTCATACCACTAAAGAATTATTATTGAACTATCGCACCAATCCCAAATTATATTTTGGGCTCCTTCTTATCATGAGTGTGTTAATCTCCCTGTATTTAAGATGTCGAATGCCCTCTAATTAAATGAGTTACTAATAACTCACTTTAATTAATATCTTAGTCCAAGAGTAGTACCACTCAACCTTATCATCATGTCGGACTAAGTCCACCTGCAGGTTTTACATGACAATCCTTATGAGCTCCTCTTGGGGGCATTATCAACCTAGATTACTAAGACACAGTTTCCTTCTATAATCAACAACACACACTATAAATAATATCATTTCCCAACTTATCGGGCCTTTTGATTTATCGAACTAAATCTCACCCATTGATAAGTCAAAGAAATAAACACTAAATATATGTGTTTGTTATTATATCAGGATTAAGAGCACACACTTCCATAATAACAAAGGTCTTATTATTTTATTTAGTCAGTATAAAAAGAACTTACCTTAAATGGTCCTACTCAATACACTCAGAATGTACTAGTGTAATTTTATAGTTAAGATAAACTAATACCAAATTACACTATGACTATTCTAATGGTTTGTTCCTTTCCATTTTAGTCGTGAGCTACTGTTTATAATTTATAAGGAATTAATAACATGATCTTCTGTATGTGACACCACACGCCATGTTATCTACAATATAAATTAATTGAACAACTATACTTAGCATATAAATGTAGACATTTGACCAATATGGTTTTTATTTCAAAATAAAATATTTACAAAAAACTAGACTTTTAGTATACACTCTAACAGACTAACCATTCACACAAACCATACCTAGTCTTAAAAGAAGTTTTCCATTCATCTCCCTCATGCGTGTGAATTTGATGATAGCCAAGCTTCAAATCAATTTTAGAGAAAATGCAAGAACCATGTAGTTCATCTAGCATATAATCTAATCTAGGCATAGGATGATGATACTTTACCGTAATCATGTTGATAGCTCTACAATCAACACACATTCTCTAGGTTTGATCCTTCTTAGGCACAAACAAAACAGGAATTGCACAAGGACTCAAACTTTCTCAAACATACCCTTTTCTCATCAACTCTTCAATTAGCTTTTAAAGCTCCTTTATCTCCGTAGGATTGCTCCTATAGGTTGGTCGATTAGGAATGACTGCTCCTGGGATAAAGTCAATCTACTACTCTATTCCCCTGAATGGCGGCAATCCATCAGGAACTTCTTGCAGAAAGATATCATCAAATTCCTGCAAAAGAGATTTAACAACACTAGGCAAAGAGCGGTTAAGATTGTTAATGTTGAAATAAGTCTCCTTGTATAAAAGTACAATCATCGGTGGTTGAGAATAAAAAACTCTCTTAACCTCTTTTTCTTTTGCATAAAAGCTCTCTTTTTACTCCCTTGCTCTTGATTTGTTTTTCTCTTTTTCATTCTTTTTTTCACTCCTCTCATCCACACTTTTTCTTTTCTAACACTCCTTTTCTTTTCCAATTTTTTATCTCACAATCTTTTTTTTTCACTCTCATTTTTAAATCTCAATTGATCTTCATATACTTGCTTAGGATTTAATGGTACAAGAGTTATAAGTTTACCATGCATTATAAAAGAATATTTATTTGTGAACCCATCGTGCATGCCCCTCCTATCAAATTGCCATGGTCTAACTAAAAGCAGATGACTTGCATGCATTGGTACTACATCACAAAGAACATCGTCATGATACCTACCAATGGATAATGAAACCAACACTTGCTTAGTGGCCTTAACTTCTCTGCAATCATTCAACCATTGTAGTTTATAAGGTCTAGGATGTTTAGTGGTAGGTAAGCATAATTTCTCAACCAAGATAGTACTAGCCACATTAGTGCAACTTCCCCCATCTATAATCATCTACATACCTTGTCTTTGAAGTGGCAATGGGTATGAAATATATTGTCTCGTTGTTCTTCATCTTCTTCCTTCACTTGCACATTTAGAGCACACCAAGTGACAAGAGCTTCACCTTCAATGGCATACTCTTCTACATCACTTTCCATCAATGGTGGCAAGACATTATCATCTTCGGACTCACTCTTAGTTTCAATATCATCATTTTCTTTCAAAAACATACTTCTTTTGTTTGTACATTGTGAAGCAATATGTCCTCTTCCCAAATACTTAAAATATTTAATATCTCTATTTCTTGAAGATTGGATAGGTTCATTACCTTTAACCAATGGATAATTAGCATCTTTATTCTTCAAAAACTCGGTCTTACTCTTTGGTGCAACTTTATTATCTCTTTTGGTGCAAATAGATTGCCAAGTGGATGAATTAGAACTTTGACCATGTTTGATTGAACCCTTCCTTTTGAGTTGCCTTTCAACTTTCATGGGCATATGAACCATATCTTCTAGCTCCATATAATGTTGCAACTCTACTATATTTGCAATTTCTGAATTCAAACCTTGTAAAAATCTTGCCACGGTTGCTTCTCGGTCCTCTTCCACATTGGCTCAAATCATGGCAATCTCCATCTCTTTGTGGTATTCCTCCACGGTCTTGGATCCTTGGGTTAGACTTTGTAGCTATTGGTACAAATCTTGATAGTAATGTGATGGAATGAACCTCTTTCTCATAATTGATTTCATCTCTTCCCAAGTGCCAACGGATCTCTCGTTGTTTCCTCTCCTTCTTTGAATAACTTGATCCCACTAAATAATAGCATAATCAATAAATTCGACAGCAGCAAGTTTTACCTTCTTCTCTTCAGAGTAGTTGTGACAATCAAATACTAATTTCACTTTCTTTTCCCACTCCAAATATGCATCTGGATCACTTTTGCCTTGAAAAAAAGGAATCTTCATTTTGATATTTCCCAAGTTTCTATCAATATAATCACTCATCCTTCCCCTTCTACCACAAATTCTGATACCACTAGATCTGCCACTAGAAGCTCTATCATCAATGTCCTCAGAAATGCCATCATCATCATCATTGTTGTCTTCATGGTTATATTGGCTTGAACTTCGTGTAGGAACTCTACTAGCTTGGATATTTTGCAATTCAGTAATTACAGCATCTTGTCTCTCCAATCTGTTGAGGATTTGATTGAATCTAATTTCCATGCATTCCAAGTGTTGTCTCAAGGCACTTTGTTCAAGTATTTCTTTAGGTCTTGCTTCTTCTCCACTTGTCATCATTAATGAAATCTGTTGTCACTCAATCACTCAACTCGTTAATGTTAGCTCTTTAAAGAACTTAGAATTATGGCAATTCCTTGTAAATGATCATTGACTAATTGAAAATCCCAAAGGTATTAGGATAAAAGAAAGGAATTGATAGAAGAATGTAAATTGTGTAGGTCCCTTTGCAGGCCGGCAAGAGGGGAGGGGTGAATTGCCCTACAAAATAAAACTCGAACCTTTCTCGGATTTCAACTATATAATGAACACTTGTAATAAATAAATAAAAGAGACTAAGTAAAGAAAAGCAGACACCAGAGTTTTACTTGGTTTGCAATCAGGGGATTGCTAATCCAAGGAATGTAAGCGCACTATCTGATTCTCCTCTGGGCGGAGTAGCCTCTTTACAACGTTGATAGCACAAATGAAAAGAATAGAATTGAAAGCACAAAAGGAATTGATTACAAGTTCGTTCACTTGAATGTACGGATCAGTACTTTATTTATAGTACTGGTCTGGGTGCCTGGAAGGGGTTCCGGGCGCCCCCGAGGGGATAAATTTTATCCCCCAACGGTCAGCTCGCGATCAGCTTCGATCTGGTCAAATATGAACCCCCGGGCGCCCGGAATGGTTCCGGGCGCCCGGACCTGTCAAGTCAACAAAGTTGACTCTGGTCCAGGTTCTCTGCTCCGGTTCAGCTCGTCTCAGTTCGGCTCGTCTTGGTCCGGGTCTGTTCGCTCCGGCTCCTCTAGTTTGGGTGATCTCGGCCTTCCGGAATAGGGCTCACCCGAACCCATGTTCCGGCCTTCTCCTCGAGCAGCCTTCCTTCCCGGTTTCTCGTCCCTCGAGCGTCGCGCACGCTCTTCTCGTCCACCGGTGTACTCTTCCGCGGACACCTCGTCCCTCGGACGCACCGAGCCCATCGGCTCTCTCCCGTGCCGTCCTTCTCGCTAGCCACGTCTTCCGCTCGACTTCCTGTGTTCCTAAGCTCCTGCACACTTAGACACAAGGGTTAAACAAACGCAGGACCTAACTTACCTTGTTTGATCACATCAAAACACCTTGGGGTTCCAACAATCTCCCCCTTTTTGATGTGAGCAACCCAAGTTAAGTTAGGGTAACCATATGCAATAAAAACGATTTATATTCCAATAAGTCCAAATATTTTTCAATTGAAAAATTATAGTACCTCCCCCTAGACTTAACATACTTCTCCCCCTTTGATCACATAAAAATTGGGGTTATAAACAAGTCTAAGGTAAATTCAAACAAAAACTTTAAGTGTAAAATATATTGAATAATGTCTAAGTAAAATTCAATTTAAAGACACTCTTCAGAATTTTTCTTTCGAAAGAGAAAAAAAAATTAAGTAAAACATTTTTCAGATAAAACAGTCATAAGTGTTAAAAAAAAATTTAAGTTAAAACTGAAGCTCCGGGTTAAAAACAGAATTTAAAAATTCTGCTAAATTTTTAAAATTTAAAATTTTTTTATAAAAAAACAGAATTTTAAATTTTTTTTTAAAATGATAAGGAATTGATAGAAGAATGTAAATTGTGTAGGTCCCTTTGCAGGCCGGCAAAAGGGGAGGGGTGAATTGCTCTACAAAATAAAACTCGAACCTTTCTCGGATTTCAACTATATAATGAACACTTGTAATAAATAAATAAAAGAGACTAAGTAAAGAAAAGCAAACACCAGAGTTTTACTTGGTTTGCAATCAGGGGATTGCTAATCCAAGGAATGTAAGCGCACTATCTGATTCTCCTCTGGGCGGAGTAGCCTCTTTACAACGTTGACAGCACAAATGAAAAGAACAGAATTGAAAGCACAGAAGGAATTGATTACAAGTTCGTTCTCTTGAATGTACGGATCAGTACTTTATTTATAGTACTGGTCCGGGCGCCTGGAAGGGGTTCCGGGCGCCCCCGGGGGGATAAATTTTATCCCCCAACGGTCAGCTCGCGATCAGCTTCGATCTGGTCAAATATGAACCCCCGGGCGCCCGGAATGGTTCCGGGCGCCCGGAGGTCCGGGCACCCGGAATTGATCCGGGCGCCCGGACCTGTCAAGTCAACAAAGTTGACTCTGGTCCAGGTTCTCTGCTCCGGTTCAACTCGTCTCAGTTCGGCTCGTCTTGGTCCGGGTCTGTTCGCTCCGGCTCCGCTAGTTTGGGTGATCTCGGCCTTCCGGAATAGGGCTCACCCGAACCCATGTTCCGGCCTTCTCCTCGAGCAGCCTTCCTTCCTGGTTTCTCGTCCCTCGAGCGTCGCGCACGCTCTTCTCGTCCACTGGTGTACTCTTCCGCTAACACCTCGTCCCTCGGATGCACCGAGCCCGTCGGCTCTCTCCCGTGCCGTCCTTCTCGCTAGCCACGTCTTCCGCTCGACTTCCTGTGTTTCTAAGCTCCTGCACACTTAGACACAAGTGTTAAACAAACGCAGGACCTAACTTAGCTTGTTTGATCACATCAAAACACCTTGGGGTTCCAACAAATTGTAGAATTAAAAATTTAAATTAAGTTTAGAAAGGAAATTTGCCAGAATTGAATCTAGGCAAAACTTATGAGAATGCGGAACTAAAAGATAAAGATACTTGAAATAAGAACTGAAAAGGATTTTTCTAGAACTTAATCTAGGCAGGTGTCAGAATTAAATCTAGGCAATACTTTAAAGGAAATTAGAAAGTGTAAGTATACTAGGCAAAACTTTAAAGAAAATGCGGAATTGGAAAGTGCAAATATACTAGGTAAAACTTTAAAGGAATTACGGAATTGGAAAGTGTAAGTATAATAGGCAAAACTTTAAAGAAAATGCAGAATTGGAAAGTGCAAATATACTAGGCAAAACTTTAAATAAAATGCGGAATTGAAAAGTGCAAGTATAATAGGCAAAAGATTAAAGGAAATGTGGAATTGGATTTATTTTTTTTTCAAATTTCAACCTTCTTTTTTTTTGAAAATATTTTTATTTTTATTTTTTTGGAATTTTAGCCTCTTGTTGAAATATATATATATATATATATATATTTGAATTTCGGCCTCTTTTTTTTGCCGAAAATATTTTTTTTTGCCGAAAATAATTTGATAGCAACAAGATGAATAAAACTCACTAAGATCAAGATGATAATGATAAGTAGATAATGTTTAACAAATAAACAAAGATTCAAGCACAAAGAAAAAGGATAATCAAATCAATTTTAGAAAAAGAAACCCAAAGCTCTGATACCAAATTATGTGAATTCAACGAGAAAGATATATCAAGAACCTACAACGAATTGAAGAAAGAAAGAAGGAAGGTCTAAGATGATAAGATGGATGAAAAGAAACCTCAACCCAATGCTTAGAAAAGCATGAACCTTGGTATAGAAGATGGAAGACGCCACAACCTTGGAATTGAGGTTGATAAGTCTTTGAACGCCACAAGGAGATGCCTTGATAAGTTCTAGTTCAATGAAGAACCAACAAGCGAGTGCCTCACCATGCTTTAGTTTGAAAAATATGTCAAAGATACATGTGTGATCGTCACCTCCTTTATTTATAGCTATAGGATGACCAAAAAGCCCTAAAAGGCCAAAAGAAAGCCCATTTAGTAAAGGCCTATATAGACTAGTTAGCCATTTTAAGTTTATGACATTATTACAACCCAAATAAAGGTGGAAATTGAGTCAAAATTGAGCCTACATTTCCATACTACATAGATATAAGACTTAAATGCTAATTCAACTCATCTAAGGCTTGAATTAGGTTGATTAAGCCGAATGACTTGCTCTTGGTCAAACCTTCTTCAATGGTAGCTTTGGCCTTGCATCTTCAATTAGCACATTAAGTGCTTCCTTCATCTTTTTAGCCTTAGCTCTTGTAATTGGGCCTCCATTGATGCATAATGGATCATCATTAATATCTAGAGTGGGGTGAGCATGATCCATATCATAAGCTTGTTGTGCAACTTGTTGTTCTCTTGCTTTTACTCCATCAGAGAGATTGATGTACTTAAATTGCCACCAAATGACAAGTCTAAACCAACAAAATAAACTGAAGCAAAGCAAACAACATGAAAACTAAATCAAACACACACTAAAATAAGACTAAACCAAGACTAATATGTGCATATGTACAATCCCCCCAGACTTGAACATTTCATCATCCCGATGAAATCAATATGGTGGTGGAGGAGGGTGTTAGCATTTGCCCTAGTACCAATTATGAGATGATTGTAAAGAGCTCCTTGTGTATCATATTTCATTATTAATAAAAGCAAAGTTAGTTATTATATTTACTTCAATTCATTGCCGAATGAATAAGTATAATAATATCCAAGAGTAGAAGGTTCTAATCTACAACAAATCAATTAGTTGAATTGATAGTGAGATATTGTAGATATACATAGAATACTACTCTTAACTATTCCTAGTCAAGCATTAATATGCAAAGACAATATTAGTGTGTTAAGACTAGCATGTATGTCAACAGATGACTTAATCTTAGAAGTCATGGATATGAGATACCATGTTGACATATGAGTATATATTAGAGAATATATACTGAATGACCCGCCATGAGAATGTTTCATGGATCGTTATATGAGTGACATAAACATTCTCATGTGACTATTAGTATGAATAGTCCTTAGACCTGAAGTCACTATTGTTCCCTACATAAGGAGTTGTATACTTTGATATCGACAAATGTCACCCGTAATAGGGTGGACCATAAAGTCAATCACTGGGTATGCAATAAGTTATGCTGAGGGATATGAGTGATGTACATGGGATCTATCCCTTCCATATAACGAAAGTGATATTTGTGGGTCCCTTGATTAGTAGGACATAAGAATGCATGACCATGCTTAAATGAGTCAATATGCGATATTGAGCTTATTTGATTGAGTGTGTCTACTTAGAGATCAAGAAACACAAAGATTGATAAGAGGATGACACGCTCTATGCCTCATTGATCAATCTAGATATCAAGAATAGAGGGACCAAGTCATACAAGATAATAGCCACGGACAGGTTAGGTTGTATCTCAACTTTCTCGTTACTTGGGTAGCAATGATGTCTTGCTAGATGCTACTCATTGCTTATGTATCTAAATTTTGATTTGGATACATTACCAACGTTATGATAACCTATTGGGTTACACACAAAGAACAAGTCAATGGAGATGGATTCATATGATGGATCATTGGATTAAATCTAATTCAAATTAGACTCATTGAGTTAGACTCAATTAGATCCAACTATTGGATTGATTCCAATTTGGATTAGACTCATTGAGTCAATTGGATTGATGATTAATGAGTTGGGCTCATTAAGTGATTTCATGAATTTAAATTCATGAAGAAAGAGAAGTGTACAACTTGAATTACTCACGCATTGGAATAAGAGTGAACAATTTGAATTGTTCATGCATTGAATGCATTAGATTCATTGGATGAAGACAAATATTAATGGCACATAAGGAAATTGGCACAAAGGCATAAGGCAATTTCATAAATCTATAAAAGGGGGTTTTGTATTCATTTTCATGATGAGTTTTTGGTGTTCTTGCTCTTCTTCCTCCTGCTCTCTTCCACTTGGCCAAAACTCCCAAGAAGGGTTGCTAGCACATCCTTTGGTTGTTTCATTCTCCACTTTGTGAGTTTGTGAGATAAATGAGGCTTGTTCATATGGATACCATAGAGGTGTGACCACTTGATCGTGCTAAAATCCTCATATAAAGAAACGTTGATGTCGGTATCTCGAAGGGTATGCAATAAAGGTATAACTCCTTTTTCATGTAGAAACTTAGTATATGATTTTCTTGCGCATGAATCTTCTAGATAGGAACTAGATTTTTTCTATTGCGCTTTCGCGTGTTTAGCACCCTAGTTCCTTGTTAGTGAGAGCCCTAGAGCCAATCATGTGATGATTGTTGTATGGACTCGATGTATCATATTCCTATATATTTATAAAGACATTTCCTTATGGTTATTATACTTACTTGTATTGGTGTAAAATAACTAAGTATAATAGCTTCCTTGAGTGGAAGGTTCTTATCTATATCAATCGATTGGTTGAATTGATAGTGAGATGATATAGAGAACACTACTCTTAATCATTCCTAGTCAAGTATTGACATTCAAGGACAAGGTTAATGCGTTGAGACTAGCATGTAGGTTAACTCGATAACTTGATCTCATAAGTCATGGATATTAGATATCAAGTTGACACATGGGTATGCATTGGAGAATGTATACTGAATGACCCGCTATGAGAAAGTATCATGGATCGTTATATGAGTGTCATATACTTTCTCATGTGACCATTAGTATGACTATCAGTCCTTGAACCTGAAGTCATCATGGTTCCCTACATAAGGAGTTGCATACTTTGGCTTCGTCAAACGTCACCCGTAAATGGGTGGACTATAAAGGCGACTGCTGGGTATGTAACAAATTATGCGGAGAGATATGAGTGATGTAGATGAGATCTATCCCTCCTATATGACAGGAGTGATATCATGATTCTTGATAGAGTAAGACCACTAAGTGCATGGTCATGCCCAAATAAGTCAATATGAGATATTGAACTTATTTGATTAGAATGAGTCTACTTGGAGTTCAAGACATAGATAGATTAGAGGATGACACGGTCTATGCCTCAATTGATCAATTTAGATGTCAAGGATAGAAGAATATTGTTACATATTGTGAGAGTCACAATTAGTAGTCACAATGGTGATTTTGGATCTCAACATTCTTGTAACTTGGGTAGTAATGATGTGTTGCTAGATACCGCTCATTACTTATGTTTCTAAATGGGTTTAGGAGCATTGCCAACGTTACAAGAACCTATAGGGTCACACATAAAGGGCAGTTAGATGGAGATTAGATTCATATGATGGACCAAGATGATTAGGTTCATGTGATGAACCAAATTAGATTAAGAGTAATCCAAATTATACTAATTGAGTTGGACTCAATTTGATTCATGTGTCGAATGAGTCTAGTTTAGATTATGATTTATTGAGTCAATTTAAACCAATGAATAGAGATTTATTAAATTAAATAGATTTGAGTCAAAGGTTAGATTTGATCAACCATGGGAGATAAGAGGTTAAGTTTAACTTGACTTGAGAGGGAAGATGAATGGTCAAGTTTAACTTGACCAAATGTCACGTCATGGTGACTTGGCATGGGCCGACCAATGATGGTGTTCCACATCATCAATGCTACATCAATGTGTGCCACCTCATTAGGGAGACCAAGAGCCATGACTCTTGGTATTATATGGAGGTTTAAAACCTCTCATTTAGTGGTTGGCCACATTAGTGGTGACTGAATTCTCATTCAAGGCTTCTTCTTCTTCATCTCTTCTTCTTCTCTCCCTCTCCTCCATTGCCGAAACTTCTCAAGGGTGCTAGTGTTAGTTAGAGCCCTAGAGCCAATCCTTTGATGATTGTTGTATGGACTCTTTGTATCATATTCTTATATATAAAGGCATTTGATTTTTTGGTTATTATGCTTACTTGTATTGGTGCCAAATAAACTAAGTATAATAGCATCCTTGAGTAGAAGGTTCTTACCTATATCAATCGATTGGTTGAATCGATAGTGAGATGATATAGGGAACACTACTCTTAATCATTCCTAGTCGAGTATTAACATTAAGGGACAATGTTAATGTAATAAGATTAGCATGTAGGTCAACTCGATGACTTGATCTCACAAGTCATGGATATAGAGATATCAAATTGACACATGGGTATGCATTGGAGAATGTATACTGAATGACCAGCCATGAGAAAGTATCATGGATCGTTATATGAGTGGCATATACTTTCTCATGTGGCTATTAGTATGACTATTAGTCCTTGGACCTGAAATCACCATGGATCCCTACATAAGGAGTTATGTACTTTGGCTTCGTCAAATGTCACCCGTAACTGGGTGGACTATAAAGGCGATTACTGGGTATGTAACAAATTATGCAGAGGGATGTGAGTGATGTAGATGGGATCTATCCCTCCTATATGACAGGAGTGACATTGATATTCTTGATAGAGTGAGACCACTAAGTGCATGACTATGCTCAAATGAGTCAATATGAGATATTGAGCTCATTTGATCGAGTGAGTCTACTTGGGATTCAAGATTTAGATTGATTAGAGGATGACACAGTCTATGCCTCACATTGATCAATCTAGATGTCTTGGATAGAAGGACAATGTCATATACTATGAAGAGTCACAATTAGTAGTCACAAGGTGATGTTGAATCTCAACATTCTTGTAACTTGGGTAGTAATGATGTATTGCCAGATATCGCTCATTACTTATGCTTCTAAATGAGTTTAGGAGCATTGCCAATATTACAAGAACCTATAGGGTCACACACAAAGGACAATTAGATGGAGATTAGGTTCATATGATGAACCAAGAGGATTAGATTCATGTGATGAATCAAACTGGATTAAGAGTAATCCTAATTGAACTAATTGAGTTGGACTCAAGTTGATTCATGTGTTCAATGAGTCTAATTTAGATTATGACTCATTGAACCAATTTAATTAAATGAATTAGATTCATTATATTAAGTTGGTTTGAATCAAATGGTTAGATTAGATCAACCATGAGAGAGATTTGGTCAAGTTTGACTTGACTTGAGATGGAAGATGAAAGGTCAAGTTTGACTTTACCATTTGCCACCTCATTTGTGAGTTGGTATTAAGTGGCCAATAATGGTGTTACACATCATCATGTTTAGCATATGTGTGTGCCACCTCATGGAGGTTACAAATCTCCTCTTTAATGGTCACATTAAATGAGAATGGAGGTTACAACTCCAATAGTGGTCGGCCACTTATGGTTGAATGGATGGATTAATTTTCATTCAAGCAAAGTAACTCTCATCTTCTTCCTTGCTCTCATTCTCCTCTCCCTCTCCTCCTCCTTGGTCGAACAACCAAAGGTGCTAGCACACCTTTGTTTGGTCTTCTCCACCTAGTTTGTTCGTGTGGATATGCATAGAGGATCGTACACTTGACGATCTCGAGATCCGGCGAACCTTTGGACGAGCGGGATTGCGAAGGGCATCGCATCAAGGGTAAATCTCTTAATATGTAAATCTAGTGTAGATCTAGGGGTTAGAAACTCGTACTGAAAATTTTACGAAATTATTTTACTTCACACGGATCCGGTGGCATGGGAATCGGGGTTTCCGTAACGTGAAAAAGCAGTTTTTGCGGCTCGAAATTCCCAATAGTGGTATCAGAGCCACGTGCAAAGTCTTGTACGAGTTTAATTTGTATTTTTATGAAAAATATTAGTTCTGTAATATTCTGTGAATTTCCTATTTTTATAGTTTTTATGGGTATTTTTCTCGTAGAAGCGAAGCATAAGTGTTTAGACACTTGTAAGCTTCGGCTACCGAGAAGATTTTTCCGAAACGGCAAGGTTTCGCCCCAAATATTTTTGGGACAGAGGGCTAAGGCACTGTAGGATTGCTAAGGAACACTCATGATGGTTATATCGCGGGTAGGGGCGCTGCCCCTGACCCCGCAAGGGGCTTCGTTCCGCGATTGCGCCCGAAAACCCGCTAAACGGAACTGCCGGGAATTTTACTCATAAAAATTATAAAAATTGTAGTAAAAATTATATAAAATTATAGAAAATACATAATTTAGAATTATGGATTATTTTCTGATAGTCATGGCCCAAAAGACACAAATTGGATTTAAAAAATTATGTTGTAATTCATATTACGGCCTGCGCGCCATCATTTGTGATGTGTGTGCTGTATACTAGATTCGCGACCTGCGCATCGTGCCTTCCTTGTAACGCCCGAAAATTCTCAAAAGTTATTTTAGAAATATTCTATTATTTTTCTAGAATTTAGGGATACTTTTTTAGAATTTATAGAATAGCCGAAGTAGCAAAATTAAATAAACACGTAAAATAGCCTAAGCGGGAATTGAACCCGAGACCTATGGACTCTATGACATATAGATGACTTTAGTAACCAAGGGGCCCCAGCAGGGGTGTGATGAAAGAAGAGGAGAACAATCATATTTAAGGCTTAGTTGGGTTGGATTGATCACTTAATATAAATAAGGAATTAAGAGAGGAGTTATTATTTTCTAAACAACAACTCTCTTTTCCCTCACCGTGACACGCCGCCCCTCTCCTCTCCCACACCCTCTCAGCACGCCAAGCCCAAGAAGACCTAGGGTTTCATCCCTAGGGTCGTGGGAGCACCTTCCGACGGCAACTCCGGCACGAGGACGCTCCCCTCCGCGAGAAGAAAGCGTAGACACAAGAAGATCGTCGAAGAGATCTTCTTCTCCGCAAATTTAGTGATCGGATTGTAAGAAAACCTAGCGCAGGATGTAAGTAACCCCTCACCTGCAATATAACTAGTTAAACGTATGTGTTTTCAGTCTCAGTTTAGCCATATGCAGAATTAGTGCACACCAAGTGCTCGATAAAATGACTAGCATAGTAATATGCCACGATAGACATTTTAATAACCCAGATAAATGCTAAAGATGCATTTTAAATAGCATACATAGTCTTGTTCAGTTTATATGGGACTACGGTCCAATGGGTGGGCTCACATAGTCGCCTCTAGGTTCAAATAACCTAGTCAGGCAAGACAAAATAATTAGATTAAAAATCAGTATTTTACTTTATCAGTGGCACTGTACTGGACCTCAGTTGTCCTTGGGTTGGGCTCTAATAGTCGTCCCTAGGTTTAGATAACCTAGTAACCCTACTGGATTCGAGACTTACTACCTCGGGCCTAGATAGGGATGCGCGCACAGCAAGTACAGTTGTCGGGCCCATCAGCAGCATGTTTAGTATATTTATCTATTTATGAAAATAGTTTTCAAACCTCACAACCAGATATGTGAATACAGCTTAGCTTCAGTTTAGTTTTCTTAGTGTTATAATACATAGCCTAGTTTATGTATCAATTTAGTTAGCTTGTTGATACAATGAGTAGCCTTTTGTTCAGTAATTGTTTAGCATGATTTAATTGTCCATATGCCATGTTTTAGCATTTTCAGCATGTATTTTAAATAGCATCTTTTGAAAGCATGATCTTATCGAATGCATATTTTGTGAGGTAGATGGCTTCTTACTAAGCTCCCAAGCTTATAGTTTCCTTTTTCCTTATACTGCAGATAAAGGTAAAGGGAAGATGGATTAGCGGAGGCTGGAGAGCAATGCAATAAAGATGTGTGTGAGAAGGAACCTGGAATAAAGATCTTTGGGGAAACTAGCAAAACTTAAGAACTTAGTACTTCCTTATGTGGTTGCTTTTCTGCACTTTTAGGATGCTAAGTATCATGATTTGTGAAACTATGGGTTTTGCCATGCTTAGACTGTTAATTGTCTTGATAATAGATAGTAAAATGTGAGTGATGTTATATTTTAGTGATTTCTGAAAGTTCTGTATGAATTCGTGTGGAATTTCTGTAAAAAAATTAGAAACCCAGTCGATCAGCCGATCGATTGAGGAGTCCTCAATCGATCAGCTGATCGATTGGAAGAAGTCCCCGCGTACAGAATGCCATTGAGTCGATCAGCTGATCGATTGAGGAGCCCTCGATCGATCAGTCGATCGATCGAAACGCGATCTACCGCGTACAGAGAGCTGATGAGTCCATCAGCTGATCGATCGGCCATGGATCAATCAGCTGATCGATCGGGAATTTAAATCCCGCGAACAGAGAGCCTCTGAATCGATCCTTGCATTGATTGGCCAGACTGGATCGATCAACCGATCGATCCAAACGGGGCTTCCGTGTACAGTAGCACGCTGGATCGACCAGTGGATCGATCAAACCACTCTAATCGATCAGCCGATCGATTGGAGAGTCTGATTTCAGCTAGAAGTGTCTGATTTTAGTTTTGATCAAATAGGAAGGTTAGGTTCCGTTCTTAGCACATGTATAACTTCAGAAGTGTATTCTGAGTATGATTTCCAGATTTTATAGTAAGAAGCAGAGAGTTTTAATTATTTTAGCTTTTCCGCACCTGGACATTTAGTGATAGTCCAAAACAGTTTAGCATAATGTAACCCCGGCCTTACAGCCTAGTCAGTAGAAGGCGGGGCGTTACAGAGTGGTATTAGAGCAAGTTCCATACTTTCTCCATACACATATCAGCATTGAACCTGCAGCTTCCAAGTAAGACTATCTCTCACTTTATTTATGTTTCTTGCTTTCATATTTATAAATAACTACAGCATATTCATATATGATAGCATCTAACAAGATCATAGTAGGTATGTAAATATGATTGTAGTAGTTATGTACGTTCTCTATTTCCCTAGAAAATGGTACTAGGACGCCCAGCTAGAAAGGCACCAGCTACTGAGCCCCAGCATGACGCAGGAAGTTCAGTGCCTCCCCCAGACCTTACAGCAATAGTGGCTCAGTTACAGAAACAACTAGCTGAACAGCAACAGGAGATAGCCACCCTAAAGGCTAATCAGCAGAACACTCCCACTGTCACTCCAGAACCTAACTTAGCAACCCCAGTAGTGATAGAGGTTCCACCAGTCCAACCTGCAGCGCCAGTAGCCCCAGCAGCAGGGGCACGGAGAGAAGCTTATCTGATCCAGTGGCAGAAGATCAAGCCAGAGAATTTCTCAGGCACCAGCGAACCATGGGATGCCCAAGCCTGGTTCAAAACACTGGAGAGTACGATGGAGCTTCTGGACTGGCCAGAACATGAAAAGGTGAAATGCGCCTCTTTCTGCCTGACAGGAGACGCACGTATGTGGTGGGAGAGAATTAAAGTGAAGCGCCCAGTGAACCAAATGGCGTGGGCCAACTTCGAGAGAGAATTCTTTGAAGAGTTCTTTCACATGTGGGTCACAAGCCGCCACTACGACGAGTTCACTGAATTTCGTCAGGGCAACCTTTTAGTTGAGGAAGCCGTGAAGAAATTCAACATACTAGCTCGTCTATGCCCTGAACTAGTCAGTACTGAACGAGAACGAGTCCGGTTGATGCTCAAAATGCTAAGGCCGAAAATAGCAATGAATGTGGCCAGCGGCGTTTATAGGCCGCAAACCACAGAAGAACTGGTAAGTAGTGCTCTGACCACCAAGCATTACCAAAACAACATCAAACAGCAGAAGCAAGCCTTTTCAGAGTCAAAAGGCCAAGGAGGCTCAGGTACTCAGAAACACCAGGGTCACAACTCTAACTAGAAAGGAAACTCCAGCCACAAACGTAAACCAGGGAGTTACCCAAAAGGAGGACCAGCTAGTAAACAGCCTAGCTATCCCAAGTGCTCTACTTGTGGGAAATTTCACCCTGGAGTTTGTCGCAAGGGCACACCAGGATGCTTCGAATGTGGCCAGGAAGGGCATATGGCTAAGCAATGCCTGAACAAGACCAGTTTTCTCCCACCGCAGCTGATTCAGTATGGAGACAAACCAGCTCAGTTGCACCAGATACAGGCTATTTTAGATGGTCCACACATCAGCCAGGGCAGACTAGAAGCCCCTTCAGCCACGACGAATGCGAGGATCTACTCACTCACCAGAGAGGATGTAGCGAATGCCTCAACAGTTGTTACAGGTCAGATTAGTATTTTACAGCAAAGTGCAACTGTCTTATTCGATACTGGGGCAACCCATTCTTATATATTCAGGGTATTTGCTGAAAGGTTAGCAATAACTCCAGATGCACTTAGTGGTTAGTTTTTGAC
The DNA here is from genome assembly GCF_018446385.1 of Zingiber officinale. Classification (NCBI taxonomy): domain Eukaryota; kingdom Viridiplantae; phylum Streptophyta; class Magnoliopsida; order Zingiberales; family Zingiberaceae; genus Zingiber; species Zingiber officinale. Next base: position 47,828,755 of record NC_056005.1, on the reverse strand, counting down.
AACATTACCGTCATGAGAGATCATGGCATCCACGCACTGACTCCGAGCAGTGCCAGTCATTATAGCAGACAGAGAGCTTTTTGGTGATTTGATAGTGCTAGATATGACTGACTACGATGTCATCTTGGGAATGGACTTTCTGATCAAGTACGGTGCCTCTATAGAGTGTCGTAAATAGAAAGTTGTATTCCAACCTGAAGCAAGAGTACAGTTTGGGTACATCGGCGAACCCAAGAGAAAAGCCAAGAAGTTTCTCTCAGCTTTGAAAGCACAGAAACTACTTGAGTCGGGATGTACGGGATTCCTAGCACATGTAGTCAGTACCAGTCAGGATAAGGACCAAAAGTTAGAGGAGGTCCGAGTCGTACATGACTACCCAGCAGTCTTCCCTGAGGAGTTACTAGGCCTAGCACCAGACAGGGATATTGAATTTGAGATAGAACTTGTCCCCGGTACAAATCTCATCTCCAAAGCACCCTACCGCATGGCTCCAGCAGAACTAAAGGAACTTCAGGAGTAACTACAGGAGTTGCTCGACAAGGGCTTCATACGCTCTAGTCACTCACCATGGTGAGCACCTGTATTGTTCGTGAAGAAGAAGGACGAGAGCATGCGCCTGTGTATAGACTACCGAGCACTAAACCAAGTCACGATTAAGAACAGGTATCCTCTTCCCATAATAGATGACCTGTTCGATTAGCTAAAGGGAGTAGCAGTGTTCTCTAAGATAGACCTCAGATCAGGATATCACCAAGTGAGAGTTAAGGAGGGTGATATACCCAAGACAACTTTCAGGACTAGATACGAACATTATGAGTTCGTAGTCATGCCCTTTGGTGTGACGAATGCTCCAGCTACTTTCATGGACCTCATGAATAGAGTATTCAGAGAATACTTAGATAAGTTTGTTATCGTGTTCATCGACGACATTCTTATTTATTCCAAAACTCAGGAAGAACATGCGAAGCACCTGAGAATAGTATTGCAGACCCTTCAGCAGAACCAGCTATACGCCAAGTTCACGAAATGTGAATTCTGACTCGATCAGGTATCCTTTCTGGGTCACATCATCTCTAAAGATGGTATCATGGTAGACCCCAGTAAGATAGAAGCTGTGAGTAACTGGAAGAGACCTAAGAACACCAGTGAAATCAGAAGCTTTTTGGGACTAGCAGGTTACTACAGAAAATTCGTAGAGGATTTCTCTAGGATAGCCTCCCCACTGACAACTCTCACCAGGAAGAACAGAAAATTTCAGTGGACAGAGGACTACAAGAACAGTTTCATGGAACTCAAAAGAAGATTGACCAGTGCTCCTATTCTGACTCTGTCAGAAAACACAGACAGTTTTGATATTTACAGTGATGCTTCAAAATTGGGACTAGGAGCAGTACTGATGCAAAACGGCAAGGTGATTGCCTATGCCTCCAGATAACTCAAGGACTATGAGAGGAACTACCCTACTCATGACCTTGAGCTTGTAGCAGTCATCTTCACCCTCAAAATTTAGAGACATTACTTATACGGAGCTCAGTGCAGAGTGTATACAGATCATCAGAGTCTGAAGTACTTCTTCACTCAGAAGGATCTGAATATGCGACAGCGCAGATGGCTCGAGCTGGTTAAAGACTATGACATAGACATCCTCTACCATCCAGGAAAGGTCAATAAGGTGGCAGACACCCTTAGCAGGAAATCTAGTGCTACCTTACTATCCCTAGCAACCATGTCACCTCCCCTACAAAAGGAGATTACAGATTTCAGTCTCGAACTTATAGTTGGACAACTCTCTATTATGACATTAGCATCTACCCTGCTTGGTGACATTCAAACAGCTCAGGATCAGGACCTTGAAATTCAGAAGATCAAGCAAGGGTTAGCAGAATCAGGAAGTGGAGAGTTCAGAGTATCCGATGTGGGGTATTGTATTTTGGTGACAGACTATGCGTTCCGGATCAGGAGGAACTACAGAGGAAGATTCTAGACGAGGCTCATAGGACTCCTTATGCGATGCATCCTGGTTCCACCAAGATGTATCAAGACCTGAAGAAACATTTTTGGTGGCCTGGGATGAAAAGAGACATCGCTAGATATGTTAGTACATATCTGACCTGTTAGAGGGTTAAGACAGAAGACCAGGGACCAGGAGGAGTTCTGCAGCCTATTCAGATCCCAGAATGGAAGTGGGAGGATATTTCCATGGATTTCATAGTGGGACTACCCAGAACCACGAATGGTTTTGATGCCATCTGGGTAATAGTCGACAGATTGACTAAGTCAACCCACTTCTTAGCTATCAGGATATCCTACTCCATGGAGCAACTAGCTCAATTGTATCTCAAGGAGATCATCAGACTGCATGGAGTCCCACGGACCATCATTTCAGACAGAGACAGTAGATTCACATCACACTTCTGGGAGTGTGTACAGTCAGCATTGGGCACCAAGTTAAAGTTTAGCACAGCCTTCCATCCTCAGACAGATGGTCAGACGGAGCGAGTAAATCAGGTACTCAAGGATACGCTCCGAGCGTGTGCCCTAGACTTCAAGGGAAGTTGGTGCAAATATCTGTGTTTAGCAGAATTTGCATACAACAATAGCTATCAGGCCACCATCAGCATGGCACCCTACGAGGCTCTCTACGGGCGGAGGTGTAGATCTCCAATCTGCTAGTATGAGAGTGGCGAACAGAAAGAGCTAGAACTTCAGACAGATCTAGTAGCAGATACCACAGCAACTATACAGCAGATCCACCAGAGGATAGAGATAGCTCAGAGCCGCCAGAAAAGCTATGCTGATACACGGCGTCGACCCTTAGAGTTTTCAGTGGGGGATACAGTATTTCTCCGAGTGGCTCCCATGAAAGGAGTAATGCGTTTTGGGAAGAAGGGCAAATTAAGTCCTAGATATGTGGGACCATACCTTATCACCAGAAGAGTTGGCAAGGTGGCATATGAGCTAGAGCTACCCCAGGAGATGTCAGCTATCCATAACGTATTTCATGTCTCTATGCTGAAGAAGAATATCCCAGATGCCACCCAGGAGATTGCGCCTCAGTCGGTACAAATCCGCGAAGAACTCAGCTATGACAGTCGGCCTATTCAGATAATAGACCGAGCAGTTAAGAAATTACAGAACAAGGAGGTACCATTAGTAAAAGTGATATGGCAAAATCACACAGCAGGCAACTTGGGAGACAGAGGCTAGTATGAGACAGAAGTACCCAGAGTTATTCTAAGTTCGAGGATGAACTTTTTATAAGGTATGGGGGATTGTAATGCCCGAAAATTCTCAAAAGTTATTTTAGAAATAGTCTATTATTTTCTGGAATTTAGGGATATTTTTCTAGAATTTTTAGAATAGTCGAAGTAGCAAAATTAAATAAACACGTAAAATAGCCTAAGCGGGAATTGAACCCGAGACCTATGGACTCTATGACATATAGATGACTTTAGTAACCAAGGGGCCCCAGCAGGGGTGTGTTGAAAGAAGAGGAGAACAATCATATTTAAGGCTTAGTTGGGTTGGATTGATCACTTAATATAAATAGGGAATTAAGAGAGGAGTTATTATTTTCTAAACGACAACTCTCTTTTCCCTCACCCTCACACGCCGCTCCTCTCCTCTCTCGCACCCTCTCAGCACGCCAAGCCCAAGAAGACCTAGGGTTTCATCCCTAGGGTCGTGGGAGCACCTTCCGACGATAACTCCGGCACGAGGACGCTCCCCTCCGCAAGAAGAAAGCGTAGACTCAAGAAGATCGCCAAAGAGATCTTCTTCTCCGGAAATTTAGCGATCGGATTGTAAGAAAACCTAGCGCAGGATGTAAGTAACCCCTCACCTGCAATATAACTAGTTAAACGTATGTGTTTTCAGTCTCAGTTTAGCCATATGCAGAATTAGTGCACACCAAATGCTCGATAAAATGACTAGCACAGTAATATGCCACGATAGACATTTTAATAACCCAGATAAATGCTATAGATGCATTTTAAATAGCATACATAGTCTTGTTCAGTTTATATGGGACTACGGTCCAATGGGTGGGCTCACATAATCGCCTCTAGGTTCAGATAACCTAGTTCTAGGTTCAGATAACCTAGTCAGACAAGACAAAATAATTAGATTAAAAATCAGTATTTTACTTTATCAGTGACACTGTACTGGACCTCAGTTGTCCTTGGGTTGGGCTCCCATAGTCGTCCCAAGGTTTAGATAACCTAGTAATCCTACTGGATTCGGGACTTGCTACCTCGGGCCTAGATAGGGATGCGCGCATAGCAAGTACAGTTGTCGGGCCCATCAGCAGCATGTTTAGTATATTTATCTATTTATGAAAATAGTTTTCAAACCTCACAACCAGATATGTGAATACAGCTTAGCTTCAGTTTAGTTTTCTTAGTGTTATAACACATAGCCTAGTTTATGTATCGATTTAGTTAGCTTGTTGATACAATGAGTAGCCTTTTGTTCAGTAATTGTTTAGCATGATTTAATTGTCCATATGCCATGTTTTAGCATTTTCAGCATGTATTTTAAATAGCATCTTTTGAAAGCATGATCTTATCGAATGCATGTTTTGTGAGGTAGATGGCTTCTTACTAAACTCCCAAGCTTATAGTTTCCTTTTTCCTTATACTGCAGATAAAGGTAAAGGGAAGATGGATTAGCGGAGGCTGGAGGGCAATGCGATAAAGATGTGTGTGAGAAGGAACCTGGAATGAAGATCTTTAGGAAAAATAGCAAAACTTAAGAACTTAGTACTTCCTTATGTGGTTGCTTTTCTGCACTTTTAGGATGCTAAGTATCATGATTTGTGAAACTATGGGTTTTGCCATGCTTAGACTGTTAATTGTCTTGATAATAGATAGTAAAATGTGAGTGATGTTATGTTTTAGTGATTTCTGAAAGTTCTGTATGAATTCGGGTGGAATTTCTACAACAAATCAGAAACCCAGTCGATCAGCCGATCGATTGAGGAGTCCTCAATCGATCAGTTGATCGATTGGAAGAAGTCCCCACGTACAGAATGTCATTAAGTCGATCAGCTGATCGATTAAGGAGCCCTCGATCGATTAGCCGATCGATTGAAACGTGATCTGCCACGTACAGAGAGCTGATGAGTCGTTCAGCTAATTGATCGGCCATGAATCGATCAGCCGATTGATCGGGAATTTAAATCCCGTGAATAGAGAGCCTCTGAATCGATCTCTGGATCGATTGGCCAGACTGGATCGATCAGCTGATCGATCCAGACGGGGCTTCCGTGCACAGTAGCACGCTGGATCGACCAATGGATCGATCAAACCACTCCAATCGATCAGCCGATCGATTGGAAAGTCTGATTTCAGCTAGAAGTGTTTGATTTCAGTTTTGATCAAATAGGAAGGTTAGGTTCCGTTCTTAGCACATGTATAACTTCAGAAGTGTATTCTGAGTATGATTTCCAGATTTTATAGTAAGAAGCAGAGAGTTTTAATTATTTTAGCTTTTCCACACCTGGACATTTAGTGATAGCCCAAAACAATTTAGCATAATGTAACCCCAGCCTTACAGCCTAATCAGTAGAAGGCGGGGCGTTACATTCCTTCATTTATATTCTTGTTGTAAATAGTTTAGACTCGAATGTAACTCGAGTTTCACCCTTTTGTAATGTTCAAAATGAGCCGGTGGACGGTCCACTCAAGACGGAGCTACGAGGAGGGTGCGAGCAACATAAGGTGGTCAAAGGGAGGAGCTTGAAGAAGCTGTTGACCCTAGGTTGACCATCCGATCATCTCATTGGCTTGAGAAGATCGTAGTAGGGCCATGACTAATCAAAAATAATTTAATTAATTGCTTGTGTGTGTATATGTGATGCATGCTAGTATAGTAATTAATTAACGCTTTAACGATTAGATTAGATCTAAACCGTGTACAAGATGCACCCTATCGATTAGATTAGATCTCAATCGCGTCAACTCAAATGCCTACCATGCCGTGATACCTATCACTACCTCGATCACATGTGTTGTTGAATCTGCCAAAGCAGAGCAACACATATTATCTTAGTAGGGTACAGAGGGACAATCTTGGTCCCGCCTATCAACGCATGGGTGAGTACAACTCAATTTGATTGAGTAACTAGTTAACTCAATTGGATCGAGTTTAACTATAGGCATTTTCCAATGGTTGGTAAATAGGTCAAAATCACATTTATATTAACTCTTGGGTGTATTAGCCAAAGCTAACTCGAGTTTTAATATAAATGCGGATCTTGATCCTATAAACAAGAGTTGCATAGAGATGTAATTGGCAAATTGTTACCTACCGATCATACTAAGTCTTGGGCGATTTAGCCAAAGCTAACTCAAGGCGTAGTATGATGTGGATCTTGTCCCACATGAATTATAGAATTCAGTGGGAGCATCATTTAGTTAAAGGCCTAATTAAATGATTTAAAAGAATATGATATTTATTTTCTGCATTTTTCTGTTGTAGATAACCATGACGTCGAATACGAACTCTTTCTCCCTGCGTTCTGTCCTTGAGAAGGACAAGCTCAATAGAGCAAATTTCCTGGACTAGTACAGGAACTTGAGAATAGTTCTCACCCAGGAACGTAAACTGTACGTTCTGGAGCAGCCTATTCCGGAGGCTCCTCCTGCCAATGCCACGCGTGCAGACAAAGATGCTTACAAGAAGCATCAAGATGACGCATAAGATGTGTCCTATCTAATGCTCGCGACCATGAACTCTGAGCTTCAGAAGCAACACGAGTTTATGGGCGCTTACGATATGGTTGAACATCTTCGTCAACTGTATCAAGGATAAGTGAGGCACGAGAGATTCGAGATCTCTAAGGCACTATTTCAGTGCAAGATGTCAGACGAGGCTCCCGTAGGTCCATATGTGCTCAAGATGATTGGGTACATAGAGAACCTACAGAGGTTGGGGTTTCCACTTGGCCAAGAGCTGGCCACTTACCTGATCTTGCAGTCCTTGCCAGATAGCTATAGTCAATTCGTTCTAAATTATAACATGAACGAAATTGACAAGCCACTGCCCGAGCTGCTTAGCATGTTAAGAACTGCTGAGCTCAACCTTAAGAAGGTTAAGCCCAACTCTGTTCTGATGGTTCAGAAACATAAGGCCAAGGGCAAGCCCAAAGGCAAGGAAAAGTCCCAAGCCAAGGGCAAAGGCAAGGCACTGAAGCCTAAAGGAGGGGTCGCCAAGGATGCTACCTGCTTCCACTGCGGTCAGACGGGGCATTGGAAGAGGAACTACAAGGTGTACCTGGAAGATCTTAAGAAGAAGCGAAGTGAGACTTCCACTTCAGGTATATATGTTATAGAAGTCAATCTATCTATTTCTTCATCATGGGTATTAGATACCGGATGTGCTTCTCACATTTGTACTAATGTGCAGGCACTGAGAAATAGCAGGGCATTGACGAAGGGCGAGGTGGACCTACGAGTATGCAATGGAGCACGGGTTGCTGCTGTTGCTGTAGGAACTTATCATCTATCTTTTCCCTTTGGGCTTGTATTAGAATTAGATGAATGTTGTTATGTGCCTGCTTTAACTAAGAACATAATTTCAGTTTCTTGTTTGGGCAAGAAAGGTTTCTCTTTTATAATAAAGGACAAATGTTGTTCTGTTTATTTAAAAGATATGTTTTATTGTAGTGCACCTCTGATGAACGGACTCTACATTCTAGACCTTGAAAGCTCTATTTATAACATAAGTACCAAGAGGTTCAAGTCAAATGGCATGAACCAAACCTATCTCTGGCACTGTCGCTTAGGTCATATAAATGACAAGCGCTTATTCCAGCTCCATAAAGATGGTTTGCTGGACTCATTTGATTTTGAATCATATGAGACATACGAGTCATGTCTACTGGGCAAGATGACCAAGACTCCCTTTAGTGGGCACAGCGAGAGAGTGACTGACTTGTTAGGACTTATACATAGTGATGTATGTGGCTCTTTCAATGTCACTGCTAAAGGCGGTTATAGGTACTTCATTATATTTACTGATGACTTCAGTAGATATGGTTATGTGTACTTGATGACACATAAGTCTGAATCCTTTGAAAAGTTTAAAGAATTCAAGAATGAAGTACAAAACCAGCTTGGCAAGAGTATTAAGATACTTCGATCAGATCGAGGTGGTGAATACCTTAGCCATGAGTTTCGTGACTATCTAGCTAAGTGTCGGATCCTATCCCAACTCACTCCTCCTGGAACACCACAGTAGAATGGTGTATCCGAAAGGAGAAATCGTACCCTATTAGATATGGTACGGTCTATGATGAGTCACATAGATCTTCCTACATTTCTTTGGGGCTATGCTCTAGACACGACATCTTTTATACTCAACCGAGTTCCATCCAAGGCCGTGATAAAGCACCATATAGGATATGAACTGGGAGAGATGCCCAGGTGTCTTTTATGAGGATTTGAGGTTGTGAGGCTTACGTTAGATGTCAAGTCTCAGACAAACTGGGACCCAAATCTGATAAGTGCTATTTCATTCAATATCCCAAGGAAACTAAGGGATATTATTTCTACATTCCCAGTCAGCACAAGGTAGTTATGGCAAAGACTGGGGTATTTCTATAAAGAGATTTTGTTTCTAGAAAGACTAGTGGGAGTACGTTCGATCTTGAAGAAGTTCAAGATGCGAACAATAGCACTGAAGCCTCGATGGATGTTGAATTGGAACCACAAAGTGTTGTGGATGATGTTGTTCCACAAGGAGTTGAGGAACAACAACCAGTTCAAGTAGACATACCTCTTCGCAGGTCTGATAGGGTACGTCGTCAGCCTGAGAGATACTCATTTCTCTTGTCTGACCATGATGACGTTGTGCTCATAGAGGATGCGCCTACCACCTATTAGGAAGTTGTGATGAGACCAGATTCCGAGAAATGGCTAGAGGCCATGAGATCCGAGATGGAATCCATGTACACCAACTAAGTATGAACTTTGATTGATCCACCTGAAGGGGTAAAACCCATTGGGTGTAAGTGGGTATTTAAGAGAAAGACTTACATGGATGGACTTATCTATAAGGGTCGCTTGGTAGCTAAAGGTTTCAAGCAAATTCATGGTATTGACTATGATGAAACTTTTTCTCCAGTAGCGATGTTTAAGTCCATTCGAATCATGCTTGCTATTGCAGCATACCATGACTATAAGATATGGTAGATGGATGTCAAAACCGCGTTTCTGAATGGAAACCTGCTCGAGGATGTGTACATGACACAACCTGAGGGTTTTGTAGATCCACAGTATACTAGCAGAGTATGCAAGCTGCATAGGTCCATTTATGGACTAAAGCAAGCTTCTCGGAGTTGGAATCTTCGATTCGATGATGTGATCAAACAGTTTGGTTTCATCAAGAATGAAGATAAGCCTTGTGTCTATAAGAAGGTTGTAGGGAGCACAGTTGTCTTCCTTATATTGTATGTGGATGACATACTACTCATTGGGGGTGGCATCCCTTTGCTTCAGTTTGTCAAGACCTGGCTAGGGAGTTGTTTCTCAATGAAGGACTTAGGTGAAGCATCTCGCATTCTAGGCATACAGATCTATAGAGATAGATCTAAGAGATTGCTTGGCCTAAGTCAGAGTACATATATTGACAAGGTACTCCTACGATTTGCCATGCAGAACTCCAAGAAGGGTTTTCTGCCGATGTCACATGGCGTGAGTCTTTCGAAGACTCAAGGCCCCTCTTCTAGAGAGGAGAGAGACCGCATGAATCAGATCCCTTATGCGTCAGCCATAGGATCTATCATGTACGTCATGCTATGTACTCGACCTGATGTCTCGTATGCTTTGAGCACGACGAGCAGATACCAGTCAGATCCAGGTGAGAGTCACTGGATAGCGGTCAAGAATATTCTTAAGTACTTGAGAAGGACTAAAGAATATTTCTTGATATATGGAGGTGATGGCGAGCAAGGTGTAAAGGGTTACAGTGATGCTAGCTTCCAGACCGACGAGGATGATTATCGATCGCAGTCAAGGTTCGTGTTTTGCATAAATGGTGGTGCTGTGAGCTGGAACAGTTCGAAGCAGGACAAAGTCGCTGATTCTACAACAGAGGTCGAGTACATTGCTGCATCAGAGGTAGCAAAGGAGGCAGTTTGGATCCGCAAGTTCATCACTGAACTTGGGGTGGTTCCTAGTATCGCTGACCCTATTGAGCTTTATTGTGATAACAATGGAGCTATAGCACAGGCTAAGGAACCTCGCTCACACCAGCGGACCAAACACATACTACGGCGCTTCCATCTCATTCGAGAGATTATCGATAGAGGAGATGTGAAGATTTACAGAGTACCTACAGAGGCTAACATCGCAGATCCCTTGACCAAGGCTTTGGCATAGAGAAAGCATGATGATCACACTAGGTCATTAGGCCTTAGAGCCTACACTGATTGACACTAGTGCTAGTGGAAGATTGTTAGTTAGAGCCCTAAAGCCAATCATTTGATGATTGTTGTATGGACTCATTGTATCATATTCTTATATATAAAGGCATTTGGTTTTTTGGTTATTTTGCTTACTTGTATTGGTGCCAAATAAACTAAGGGGGTGTTTGGTTTAGGGGAATGAGAATGTGAATCATTGATTGTCATTGTTAATGTTTGGATTATAGGAATAGGAATGCAAATAAGGGAATGAATCCTTGAAATTGGGTAATAACTCATTCTCATGTATCTCCCCTTCAATGAGTCATTACCCTATTTTCATCAATCAAAGTATTCCCTTATTCCAAAAATACTCTTGACCTAAAAATAAAATTTTCTCCCTTAATATCAAATATCAAAATATATTTATTTATTTTTTCTTTCATATCACTTCTCTCTCCTTGTTCTCTCTCATCATATTTTCTCTCTCATCATTTTATCACACACTTTCTCTCTCCTTAATCTCTCCTATCACACTCTCTTTCATCTTTTTTTCTCATCATACTTTCTCTCTCATCATACTTTCTCTCTCCTCAATCTCTTCCATCGCACTCTCTTCCTTCTTTTTTTCTCATCATACTTTCTCTCTCCTCAATCTCTCTTGTCACACTCCCTCCTTTTTTTTCCTCAACACACTTTCTCTCTCATCATACTTTCTTTTTCTTCAATTTCTCCCATCACACTCATTGTTCTCTTTTTTTCTCATCACACTTCCTCTCTCATCATACTTTCTCTCTCACCATACTTTCTCTCTCCTCAATCTCTCTCATCACACACTCTCTCCTCATTTTTCTCATTACATTTTCTCTCTTTTCATCCTCTCCCATCATACTTTCTCTCACATCATATTTTCTCTCTCATCTTCTCTCATCATGCTCTCTCCTGTCACACTCTCTTTTCTCATTTCTCTCAGCACACTTTCTCTCTCTTCATTCTTTCTCATGAGACTTTCTCTCTCATCATTCTCTTTCATCATATTTTTCTCTCACATTCATCTTTCTCTCACATCTAATTTTTTCTCTTATTTTCTTTTAAGGGTAAAAAAGGAAATTTTGATTTATTCCGATAGAAAATATGCAACTAACCAAACATTGCTTTTAAAAGTGATATCCATGCTCATACCCATTCCCATTCCACAATACAATGATTCCCATTCCGATTCCTATTCCTAAGAAAGAACCAAACGCCCCTAAGTATAATAGCGTCCTTGAGTAGAAGGTTCTTACCTATATCAATCGATTGGTTGAATCGATAGTGAGATGATATAGGGAACATTACTCTTAATCATTCCTAGTCGAGTATTAACATTCAGGGATAATGTTAATGCAATAAGACTAGCATGTAGATCAACTCGATGACTTGATCTCACAAGTCATGGATATAGAGATATCAAGTTGACACATGGATATGCATTGGAGAATGTATACTGAATGACCCGCCATGAGAAAGTATCATGGATCATTATATGAGTGTCATATACTTTCTCATATGGCTATTAGTATGACTATTAGTCCTTGGACCTGAAATCACCATGGATCTCTACATAAGGAGTTATGTACTTTGACTTCGTCAAACGTCACCCGTAATTGGGTGGACTATAAAGGCGATTACTGGGTATGTAACAAATTATGCAGAGGGATGTGAGTGATGTAGATAAGATCTATCCCTCCTATATGACAGGAGTGACATTGATATTCTTGATAGAGTGAGACCACTAAGTGCATGGTCATGCCCAAATGAGTCAATATGAAATATTGAGCTCATTTGATCGAGTGAGTCTACTTGGGATTCAAGATTTAGATTGATTAGAGGATGACACGGTCTATGCCTCACATTGATCAATCTAGATGTCTAGGATTGAAGGACAATGTCATATATTGTGAAGAGTCACAATTAGTAGTCACAAGGTGATGTTGGATCTCAACATTCTTGTAACTTGGGTAGTAATGATGTATTGCCAGATACCGCTCATTACTTATGCTTCTAAATGAGTTTAGGAGCATTGTCAACGTTACAAGAACCTATAGGGTCACACACAAAGGACAATTAGATGGAGATTAGGTTCATATGATAAACCAAGAGGATTAGATTCATGTGATGAATCAAACTGGATTAAGAGTAATCCTAATTGAACTAATTGAGTTGGACTCAAGTTGATTCATGTGTTCAATGAGTCTAATTTAGATTATGACTCATTGAACCAATTTAATTAAATGAATTAGATTCATTATATTAAGTTGGTTTGAATCAAATGGTTAGATTAGATCAACCATGAGAGAGATTTGGTCAAGTTTGACTTGACTTGAGAAGGAAGATGAAAGGTCAAGTTTGACTTGACCATTTGCCACCTCATTTGTGAGTTGGTATTAAGTGGCCAATAATGGTGTTACACATCATCATGTTTAGCATATGTGTGTGCCACCTCATGGAGGTTACAAATCTCCTCTTTAATGGTCACATTAAATGAGAATGGAGGTTACAACTCCAATAGTGGTCGGCCACTTATGGTTGAATGGATGGATTAATTTTCATTCAAGCAAAGTAACTCTCATCTTCTTCCTTGCTCTCATTCTCCTCTCCCTCTCCTCCTCCTTGGTCGAACAACCTAAGGTGCTAGCACACCTTTGTTTGGTCTTCTCCACCTAGTTTGTTCGTGTGGATACGTATAGAGGATCGTACACTTGACGATCTCGAGATCCGGCGAACCTTTGGACGAGCGGGATTGCGAAGGGCATCGCATCAAGGGTAAATCTCTTAATATGTAAATCTAGTGTAGATCTAGGGGTTAGAAACTCGTACTCGAAATTTTACAAAATTATTTTACTTCGCACGGATCCGGTGGCATGGGAATCGGGGTTTCCATAACGCGAAAAAATAGTTTTTGCGGCTCGAAATTCCCAACAGCTAGCACACTCTAAGTTGTTCTCTCCACCTTTTTTTTGTGTGGATACGTGTAGAGGAGTGTACACTTGACACTCTACGAGATCCGACAACCGTTTGGACGAGTGGGATAAGCGAAGGGCATCGCTATAAGGGTATACTTCTTTTTCATGTAGATCTAATGTAGATCTAGTGTAGACAAACATGTACATGTACAATTTTATTTATCTTCGCACGGATCCGTGGCTAGCTTTGGGGTTTTCGCAACACAAAAAGTGATTTTTGCGGCTACAATTGCTAACAGTGGTATCAGAGCCACGAGCGAAGCATGGAAATGTTTGTATTTGTTTTTACGAAAAAGGATTTAGATCCGTAAGTTTCTGTAATTTTTATATGTTTATGGATTTTGTGAGTATTTTTCTCGTAGAGGCGAAACAACAAGTGCTTGGACACTTGTAGGCTTCAAATACCGAGAAAAACCTTCCGAAATGGCAAGGTCTCGCCCAAACAAAATTATTTTGTTTTGGGACAGCGAGTTAAGATGCTATTAGATCAAGATGGGACACTCGCGACATTCATTTCACGAGAAGGGGCGTCGCCCCTAACCCCGCAAGGGGCATTGTCTCGCGATCACGCCCGAAAATTGCTAAACGGGACCGCCGCGGAGTTGTGACTCATAAAATTGATAATAACAGTAGTAAAATTATAGAAATTTATGTAAAATGCATAATTCAGAATTATGTATGATATTGTGATGGTCATGGCTCAAAACCCCAATTTGATTGGTTTAAAATTGTGTTGTAATTCATAATATGGCCTGCGCGCCATTTTTAATGTTGTGCGTGTTGTATATGATATGCGACCTGCGTGTCGTGCCTCCTTTATTTATGTTCCTATTGTAAATAGACTTTAGACTCGAATATAACTTGAGTTTCATATTTGTAATGTACAAAATGAAACGGTGGAAGGTTCACTCAAGAAGGAGTTACGAGCAGGATGCTGTCAACATATAGCGGTCAAAGGAGGCTCTTGAAGAAGCCGTTATCCCTAGGTTGACCGTCCGATCTTCTCATTGGCTTGAGAAGATCGCAGTAGGGCCATGACCTCATCACAATTTATTTTGCTTGTGTGTATGTGATGCATGCTAATGTAGGGTAATTAGTGCCTTAATGCATATATGATACACATTCATAATTATATTCAATCTTAATTAAGTCAACTCGAAATGCCTACCAAGTTTTGATACCCATCACTACCTTGATCATTTGTTGTTGTTGAATCTTCCAAAACAGAGCAACACATATTATCTTGGTAGAGTGCGGAGGGACAATCTTGGTCCCGCCTATCAAAGCTTGGGTGAAGACAAACTCAATTAGATTGAGTATAACTAGTTAACTCAATTGGATCGGGTAAAACTATAGGAATTTTCTAACGGTTGGATAAACAAGAGTTGTATAGAGATGTAATTGATAATTAGTTATCTACCGATCATACTAACTCTTGGGCGATTTAGCCAAAGCTAACTCAAGGCGTAGTATGATGTGGATCTTGTCCCACGAGAATTATAGCTAATTGGTATGAATCTAGTAGTGTGGTTTGACCACATCCATGACTTGATTCTATAAAAGTCCTATAATTTAGTGGGAGCATCATTTAGTTAAAGACATAATTAAATGATCAGTGGAATATGATATTTACTTTATGGTTTATTTATGTTGTAGATTGCCATGTTGACAAACACGAACACTTTCTCCCTACGTTCTGTCCTTGACAAGGGCAAGCTCAATGGAGCTAATTTCCTGGACTGGTACAGGAATCTAAGAATCGTTCTCATACAAGAAAGAAAACTGTACGTCCTTGAGTAACCTGTTGGTGCAACCTTAGGTCAAGGTTGACCTGGTTGACCCGACTCGAGTTGACGTGACTCGAGTTGTATTTTGATGTTTGACTTGGGGAGATTGTCGGTGCAACCTTAGGTCAAGGTTGACCTAGTTGTGTTGCATGTTGATGTTTGACACTCGTGAGAGAGTTCTATTCTTGATGTGGGACAAGAATAGATGTTTGGGAGATTATTGGTGCAACCGTAGGTCAGGGTTGACCTGGTTGACCTGATTCGGGAAAAGTCCAAGTATGGAGACTTGGCACGGAAAAGTCCAAGTAGGGAGCTTGGCACTGGAAAAGTCCAAGTATGGAGACTTGGCACGGAAAAGTCCAAGCAGGGAGCTTGGCACGCGAAAAGTCCAAGTATGGAGACTTGGCACTGGAAAAGTCCAAGTATGGAGACTTGGCACGGGGAAAGTCCTGGTGAGTGAAGCCAGGCAGTGGGAAAGTCCTAACTGGGATGTTAGGCAGTTGGAAAGTCCTGGTGAGTGAAGCCAGGTAGTGGGAAAGTCCTAACTGGGATGTTAGGCAGTGTGGAAATCCTGGTGAGTGAAGCCAGGTGGAAAGTCCTGGTGAGTAAAGCCGGGCAAGGGAAAATCCAGATGGATCAGGGATGATCGGACTTCTGGTGTTGGAAAGTCCAAGTAGGTCAAAGGGATTGACCGGACACTTGGCAGGGAGTTCTAGCAGGTCAAGGGAGTGACCAGATGCTAGGGATGAAGTACCAATAGGTCAAGGTTGACCGGATATTGGTTTGGAAGTCTTGGGACTTGGTTTGGACAAAAACCAAGCTCTGGATCGGTCACCGGACCGATCCGATATGTTTGCTCGATCGGTCCGGTGACCGATCGACACTCTGGGGTCCTGATCGATCCGGTGACCGATCGCAAGAGGCGAAAGAAGGCAGCCGTGATCGGTCCACGCATCGATCAGGCCATCTGATCGATGCAGGGGACCGATCAGAGGCGATGTCGCGGAAGCACGGCCGAGTTGGGATCGGTCGTGGACCGATCCGGTGCTCGATCGGTCCACGATCGATCGAGTACGCGAAGGTTACGTACTAAGCGTCGATGGGGACCGATCGATAGGCCTGACTGATCGGTCCGTAGACCGATCGGGGTTCTCTTCTGTGTTTCTTCGCTGTCTTCTTCGCGGTATAAAGGGGTCGAGGGCTGCTGCTGCGCGATAACTTCTTCCTCTTCTTTCTATTGCTGTTGTGCTCTTGAGCTTTGTTGAGTTCCGACGTGTGAGCTTCTACGACTGGTTTCCTGCTGTTGTAGGCGTCGCTTGAAGCTGCTGCTTCATCCAGTCGAAGAGAAGGCAAGTAAGTGAAGGTTTTACAGTTGTATTGTATTTTGCTTCTTGCTGTATACTCCTTCTTGTATTGCTTTTGCAAAACTTTGTGGCGAGGTTTCTCCACCCAGAAGGAGTGATTATTAGCCGGTTCTCCGGGGACTCATCCACCGACGGATTGATAGGGCTCGTCCACATTACGGACACGCCGAGGAGTAGGAGTTTATCTCCGAACCTCGTTACATCGATGCGTTGAGGTTTGATCTTCTTGTTTTCGTTTCTTGTTCTTATTTCCGCTGCGCTAACCCTAGTTTGTAGAAAGAAACGCGAACGATTTGGGGCGGCTATTCACACCCCCCTCTCTAGCCGAGGACCATCGATCCCAACAAGTGGTATCAGAGCGAGGCCGCTCTTCGACGGATCAACACCCGTGGGAGCAAAGCTAGAGAATGGATCTCTATGGAGAAGATGTCACCATTCCACCTTTCTACGAATGCGGCGACTTCGCGTATTGGAAGGTAAGGATGAAGTATTTTCTTATGACTAACATAATGAATTGGTTTTGTGTACAAGAAGGTTTTACTCCTCCGGTGGATGAAGAAGGAAAACCACTTGAGAAGAAGGAGTGGACAAGAGAACAAATTCACAAATCCGAAATCAACGAAGAGGTAACGAGAATAATTGAATTTTCATTGCCTACTAACATTTTGTGTAAGATAGGATACAACAATGCCAAGGAGTTGTGGAACAACTTGGCCAAGTACCATGAGGAGAGCTCCACCTCAAGCCATGAAGAGGAGCCTAGTGAGCCAAGTAGCTCACATCATGGAGGGAGCGAATTGGAAGTTGAGGGCTACTCAATATCCAAGGAAGAAGAGGAGGAGAGTTCCTCTTGTTCAAGTTCGGAGCAAGAAGAAGAAGTTTCCACCTCCGGAAGGGTTGAAGAAGAAAGCTCACACCCATCCCCAAACCTAGGTAACTCAAGCATCTCAATTTCAAATAAGTTACATATAATATGCTTTGAGTGTAGGGAGTGTGGACATTACAAGAGCAAATGTCCAAAGAGAGTTAGGAAGACTCCACCGGCACCAAAGGTCAAGGAAGCCAAAGTCCCAACACGCAAAGGCAAGAAGCACATGGTGTGCTTTCAATGCAAGCAACGGGGACACTATAGGAGCCAATGTCCGAAGAGGAGGAAACCTCACAAGGACAAGGGATGCACATCGATAGGGGGAGCTAAGGCAAACCCTAAGGTAACCTCTAAGGTTCATTATTGCAATTCTAATAAAACTCATGCTAGTAGTTTTGTTGCAATTGTTAATAATGATAAGCATGTTAACTTTAGGAACCAATACATGTGCTTAGGAGCTAAACATGTTAGCCTAGATAGGGATACTACTAGGAATGCTAACCCTAGGATTAACACTTCTAAGGTTAAGAAAAACCTAGGTAGAAACCCTAAAACAACTAGACATATGCCTAGGAATACCTCAAGGAAGAGTGATAAATCAAAAATTGAGGTATTAGAAAAGGAGAATCAAGTCTTGAGGTCAAGGCTTGATACCCTAGAAAAGGCCCTTAAAAGTTTAGAGAAGTCAACTCTAGGGCCTAAGGGTCAAAAGTCCAAGGACAAGAAAGGTTTGAGTCACAAACCTAAGTCCCAAATGGTCAAGCCCACATATCATGATGTTCCATTCGATTATGGAACAAAACCTAGGGCTAGGAAGACCAACACCAAGGTCACAAGGGGAGTCACCCCTAGAGTTGATCTTGATGATCCCAAATGGCCAAGGCTTTAAAGCCTAAGAGGGTCATTAGGAGGGTTGCTAGGGAAGTTATCCCTAGTGAATATTTAGTGAACCCAATGAGCTCAAGTAGGTATTGGGTTCCTAGGAGCATTTTCTCTACCCCATAGATGGGTTAGAGAGTGTCAACTCCAATAAGAAGGGTAGTTAACCCAACTTTGAGGAAATTGACACTCAAGGAGCATTTTCAAGGTTTTGATAACCTTTGAAAATGAAAAAGAATTATTATTTACTCCTTAAAGAGTAAATTGTGCCATATTTGAAAAATATCGATTTCAATCTTATTTGGCACAATTTAAGAAAACCTAGAGAAATACCATAATTGGGATTTTGGTTTTCTCTAAGGGATATATGGGCAATCTAGGGTTAGATTCTAAGTTAGCTAAGGCTAAGGATACTTAGATAGGGAATTTAGGCATTTTATTTGTGCTAACTTCCCATGATTGGTTGCCATATGCCATGCCATGACATCATACTTATTTTATTATCATTTGAAATGTCATGATAATGCTTAGGTTATCTATATGTCATGTGTTAGTTTCGTTTCAAACTTTATGCCATGACATCATGACATTGGCACATGTTTTCATTTATGTTATTAATTTATGCCATGTCATCATCTCTTGCATTAAGAATCAATGAAATTGATTTAAGGATAAAAACACATTTTGGTATTGAGATCAAAGTGTAGTTTAGAAAATGCATGAGAACTTAGCCTAAGTTGACCTTAACCCATATCTCACATCAAATTGACTTGAATGTGGTTTGATACACCTTAGATGTGTGTGAGATATTAGGATCATGAGTTAGGATCAAGGTGCATAGTTTTTGTACCTAGATGAGCCTAATTCAAGAAAAGGAGGATCATAGGGAAAGCTTGTGTACAAGTCATGTACATATAGCCCTAAGATTGTGGTCCCAAATTAAAGGGTTTGAAATCATTTCAAAATTGTTTTGAAAAACCTTGATGAAGCTTTCCTAGTGATAGCATTCATCATTGAACATTGTGATACAAAGTTGACTTAACTTTGAATTATTTCAAAGTTTTTGAATTTTGTATCAAGATTTGAAAATGGAAGTTATTCTCATAGAAAACTATTTTTCCATGATAGTATATGTTATGAGGAATGTATCCTCAAAATTTCACATTTTTCGAATTTTCTGGAATTTTTAGGAGTTTCGAATTTCCGGAAGGAGAAATCTGATTTCAGAGTGTGGATCGGTCACCGGACCGATCCAGGGAAGTTCGATGTGTCCTGACCGATCGTGGAGATCGATCAGATGCAGGTGGATCGGTCCGGGGACCGATCGAGGATTCGATCGATGCGGGATCTCATCCCATTATTTTTTCATTTGTTGGTATGAAATTTCAGTTGGAAGTTGGGTTTTGTGGATTTCTAAGGTTTGGAACTCTCAAAGACATTGTTGGTGCAATGGTCAAGGGGGAGTTGACCTCTAGGGGGAGTCTTACCTAATTGTCAAGAGGAGTTGACTTTTAGGGGAGTTTGTACTCCTTAAGATTCTTGACGATTAGTGATATGGGATTATCACTAAGTTGATTGTTGAGTTTAGTATCAAGGGGGGAAATTAAGAGTTTCAATGAAAGGTATGGGACTTTCATTAGGAAGAAACTCTTGACCTTGATACTCTCCTTTGTCTTTTTGATGTGTGTCAAAAAGGGGAGAGTATTCATTGGAGAATTATTGGAGAACCCAAGTTAGGTTATCGGGTTAACCTAAGCTAGGGAAAGAATGTCAAGGAATGTTCAAGGAAGAACATTGGAATTCTTTTTGATGTGTGTCAAAAAGGGGGAGAATTATTGGAGAGCCCAAGTTAGGTTATTGGGTTAACCTAAGGGGAGAATGTCCAGAGAATGTTCAAGGAAAGAACATTGGACATTGGAAGATGATTGAAAACCTAAGTTAGGTTATCGGGTTAACCTAACTTGATTATGGTTTTGTCAAACATCAAAAAGGGGGAGATTGTTGGTGCAACCTTAGGTCAAGGTTGACCTGGTTGACCCGACTCGAGTTGACGTGACTCGAGTTGTATTTTGATGTTTGACTTGGGAGATTGTCGGTGCAACCTTAGGTCAAGGTTGACCTAGTTGTGTTGCATGTTGATGTTTGACACTTGTGAGAGAGTTCTATTCTTGATGTGGGACAAGAATAGATGTTTGGGAGATTATTGGTGCAACCGTAGGTCGAGGTTGACTGGTTGACCTGATTCGGAAAAGTCCAAGTATGGAGACTTGGCACGGAAAAGTCCAAGTAGGGAGCTTGGCGAAAAGTCCAAGTATGGAGACTTGGCACGGAAAAGTCAAGCGGGTGCTTGGCACGCGAAAAGTCCAAGTATGGAGACTTGGCGGAAAAGTCCAAGTATGGAGACTTGGCACGGGAAAGTCCCGGTGAGTGAAGCCAGGGAAAGTCCTAACTGGGATGTTAGGCGGTTGGAAAGTCCCGGTGAGTGAAGCGGTAGTGGGAAGTCCTAATGGGATGTTAGGCGGGGAAATCTGGTG
This sequence comes from Zingiber officinale, assembly GCF_018446385.1. Taxonomy (NCBI): domain Eukaryota; kingdom Viridiplantae; phylum Streptophyta; class Magnoliopsida; order Zingiberales; family Zingiberaceae; genus Zingiber; species Zingiber officinale. Next base: position 47,807,913 of record NC_056005.1, on the reverse strand, counting down.
AGTGAAGCCGGGTGGAAAGTCTGGTGAGTAAAGCCGGGCAAGGAAAATCCAGATGGATCGGGGATGATCGGACTTACGGTGTTGGAAAGTCCAAGTAGGTCAAAGGATTGACCGGACACTTGGTGGAGTTCTAGCAGGTCAAGGAGTGACCGGATGCTAGGGATGAAGTACCAATAGGTCAAGGTTGACCGGATATTGGTTTGAAGTCTTGGGACTTGGTTTGGGCAAAAATGCTCGGATCGGTCACCGACCGATCCGGTGATCTGTTTGCTCGATCGGTGCGGTGACCGATCGATACGGTCAAACTCTGCTGATTCTTGATCGATCGGGTGACCGATCGCCAACAGAGGCGAAAAGAAAGCGGTGATCGGTCCAGGCATCGATCAGGCGTCCCGATCGGGGGCGATCGAGACGGCGTCGCGAAGCACGGCCGGAGTTGGGATCGATGCGTGGACCGATCCAGCTCTTTGATCGGTCCACGCATCGATCGAGTACGCTGAAGGTTACGTGCACTAACCGATCGGCGGGGACCGATCGGCCCTGATCGGTCCGTAGACCGATCGGGGTTCTAGCTGCTGACGCGGCTAGTTTCTTCATTGTCTTCTTCGCGGTATAAAGGGTCGAGGGTGCGCGATAACTTCTTCCTCTTCTTTCTACTGAGCTGCTGTTGTGCTCTTGAGCTTTGTTGAGTTCGAAGCTTCGTGTGATCTGCTGGTTTCTTGCTGTTGTAGGCGTCGCTTGAAGCTGCTGCTTCATCCAGTCGAAGAGAAGGCAAGTAAGTGAAGGTTTTACAGTTGTATTGTATTTTGCTTCTTGCTGTATACTCCTTCTTGTATTGCTTTTGCAAAACTTTGTGGCGAGGTTTCTCCACCCAGAAGGAGTGATTATTAGCCGGTTCTCCGGGGACTCATCCACCGACGGATTGATAGGGCTCGTCCACATTACGGACACGCCGAGGAGTAGGAGTTTATCTCCGAACCTCGTTACATCGACGCGTTGAGGTTTGATCTTCTTGTTTTCGTTTCTTGTTCTTATTTCCGCTGCGCTAACCCTAGTTTGTAGAAAGAAACGCGAACGATTTGGGGCGGCTATTCACACCCCCCCTCTCTAGCCGAGGACCATCGATCCCAACATAACCCATTCCGGAGGCACCTCTTGCCACTGCCACGCGAGCTGACCAAGATGCTTATAAGAAGCATCAAGGTGATGCATTAGATGTGTCATGCCACATGCTCTCAACCATGACCTCTGAGCTTCAGAAGCAACACGAGTTGATGACTGCTTATGATATGGTTGAACATCTTCGTCAACTATATCAAGGACAAGCAAGGCACGAGAGATTTGAGATCTCTAAGGCACTGTTTCAGTGCAAGATGCAAGATGAGACTCCCGTAGGTCCATATGTACTCAAGATGATTGGGTGCATAGAGAACCTACAGAGGTTGGGATTCCCACTTGGCCAAGAATTGGTCACTGACTTGATCTTGCAATCCTTACCAGAAAGTTACAGTCAATTTGTCATGAATTACAACATGAACGAAATTGATAAGCCACTGCCTGAGCTGCTAAGCATGTTGCGAACTGCTGAGCTCAACCTTAAGAAGGTAAAGCCCAACTTCATTTTGATGGTGCAAAAGCATAAAGGCAAGGACAAGCCTAAAGGTAAGGGAAAGTCCTAAGCCAAGGGCAAAGACAAGGTAATGAAACCTAAAGGAGGGGTTGCCAAGGATGCTACCTGCTTCCACTGCGGTCAGACCAGGCACTGGAAGAGGAACTGCAAAGGATACCTGGAAGATCATAAGAAGAAGAGAAATGAGATTTCTACTTCAGGTATATACATAGAAGTCAATCTTTCTATTTATTCGTCATGGGTATTAGATATCGGATGTGCTTCTCACATTTGTACTAATGTGCAGGCGCTGAGAAATAGCAGGGCATTAACGAAGGGTGAGGTGGACCTACAAGTAGGCAATGGAGCACGGGTTGCTGCTATTGATGTAGGAACTTACTTTCTATCTCTGCCCTCTGGGCTTGTACTAGAATTAGATGAATGTTGTTATGTGTCTGCTCTCACAAAGAACATCATTTTAGTTTCTTGTTTAGACAAGAAAGGTTTTTCGTTTATAATAAAGAACAAATGTTGTTCCATTTATTTAAACAATATGTTTTATTGTAGTGCACCGCTGATGAACGAACTCTACATTCTAGACTTAGAGAACCCCATCTATAACATAAGTACCAAAAGGTTCAAGACAAATGAAATGAACCGAACTTATCTCTGGCATTATCGCTTAGGTCATATAAATGAGAATCGCTTATCCCAGCTCCATAAAGATAGTTTGCTGGACTCATTTGATTTTGAATCATATGAGACATGCGAGTCATGCCTACTGGGCAAGATGACCAAGACTCCCTTTAGTGGGCACAGCAAAAGAGCAACTGACTTGTTAGGACTTATACATAGTGATGTATGTGGCCTTTTCAATGTCACTGCCAGAGATGATTATAGGTACTTCATTACATTTACTGATGAATTCAGTAGATATGGTTATGTGTATCTGATGACACATAAGTCACAATCCTTTGAAAAGTTCAAAGAATTCAAGAATGAAGTACAAAACCATTTTGGCAAGAGTATTAAGATACTTCGATCAGATCGAGGTTATGAATACCTTAGCCATGAGTTTCATGACTATCTAGCTGAGTGTGGGATTCTATCCCAACTCACTCCTCCTGGAACACCACAGTGGAATGGTGTATCTGAAAGGAGTAATCGTACCCTATTAGATATGGTACGATCTATGATGAGTCATACAGATCTTCCTATATCCTTTTGGAGATATGCTCTAGACACAGCAGCCTTCACACTTAACCGTGTTCCATCCAAATCTGTGATAAAGACACCATATAAGATATGGACTGGGAGAGATGCCCAGATGTCTTTTATGAGGATTTGGGGTTGTGAGGCTTACGTTCGACATCAAGTCTCGGACAAACTAGGACTCAAATCCAATAAGTGCTATTTTATAGGATATCCTAAGGAAACGAAGGGATATTACTTCTACATTCTCAGTCACCACAAAAGTGTTTGTGGCTAAAACTGAGGTATTTCTAAAAAAGGACTTTGTTTCTAGAAAAACTAGTGGGAGTACGTTCGATCTTGAAGAAGTTCAAGATATGGACCATAGTACTGAAGCCTTGATGGAAGTTGAACTGGAACTACAAAATGTTGTGGATAACGAGATTGTTGCACAAGGAGTTGAGCAACAACAACCAGTTCAAGTAGACCTACCTCTTCGCAGGTTTGACAGGGTACATTGTCAGCTTGAGAGATACTCATTTCTCTTGTCTGAACATGATGACGTTATGCTCGTTGAAGATGAGCCTACGTCCTATCAAGAAGCTGTGATGAAACCAGATTCTAAGAAATGGCTAGAGGTCATAAGATCCGAGATGGAATCCATGTACACCAACCAAGTATGGACTTTGGTTGATCCACCTGAAGGCGTCAAACCCATTGGGTGTAAGTGGGTCTTTAAAAGAAAGACTGACATCGATGGACTTATTACCTATAAGGGTCATTTGGTAACAAAAGATTTCAAGCAAATTCATGGTATTGACTATGATGAAACTTTTTCTCCAGTAGCGATGTTTAAGTCCATTCGGATTATGCTTGCTATTGCAGTATACCACGATTATGAGATATGGCAGATGGATGTCAAAACCACATTTCTGAATGGAAACTTGCTCCAGGATGTGTACATGACACAACTTGAGGGTTTTGTAGATCCACTGCATACTGGCAGAGTATGCAAGCTGCATAAATCCATTTATCGACTAAAGCAAGCTTCTCGGAGCTGGAATCTTTGATTCGATGATGCGATCAAATAGTTTGGTTTCATCAAGAATGAAGATAAACACTGTATCTACAAGAAGGTTGTTGGGAACACAGTTGTTTTCCTTGTATTGTATGTGGATGACATACTACTCAATGGAAATGACATCCCTTTGCTGCAGTCTGTAAAGACTTGGCTGGGGAATTGTTTCTCAATGAAGGACTTAGGGGAAGCAGGCTATATTCTAGGCATAAAGATCTATAGAGATAGATCTAAGAGATTGCTTGACCTAAGTCAGAGTACATATATTGACAAGGTATTACTACGGTTTGCCATGCAGAATTCCAAGAAAGGATTTCTGCCGATGTCACATGGTGTGAGTCTTTCGAAGACTCAAAGTCCCTCTTCTAGAGAGGAGAGAGACCGCATGGATAAGATCCCTTATGCTTCAGCCATAGGATCTATCATGTACGCCATGCTATGTACTCGTCCTGATGTTTCGTATGCTTTGAGCATGACGAGCAGATACTAGTCAGATCCAGGTGAACGTCACTGGATAGCGGTCAAGAATATTCTTAAGTACTTGAGAAGGACTAAAGAATATTTCTTGATATATGGAGGCGATGGCGAGCTAGCTATAAAGGGTTATAGTGATGCCAGTTTCCAAACTGACCAGGATGATTATAGATTGCAGTCTGGGTTTGTATTTTGCTTGAATGGTGGTGCTGTGAGCTGGAAGAGTTCGAAGCAGGATACAGTTGCTGATTCTACAATAGAGGTCGAGTATATTGCTGCATCATAATCAGCAAAGGAGGCAGTTTGGATCCGTAAGTTCATTATTGAGCTTGGGGTGGTTCCTAGCATATTAGATCCTATAGAGCTCTATTGTAACAACAATGGAGCAATTGCGCAGGCTAAGGAACCTCGCTCACACCAACGGACCAAACACATACTACGGCGCTTCCATCTCATTCGAGAGATCATCGATAAAGGAGATGTGAAAATTTACAGAGTACCCACAGAGGCTAACGTCGCTGATCCCTTGACCAAAGCTTTGGCACAGAGAAAGCATGATGGTCACACTAGGTCATTGGGCCTTAGAGCCTACACTGATTGGCACTAGTGCTAGTGGAAGATTGCTAGTGAGAGCCCTAGAGCCAATCATGTGATGATTGTTGTATGGACTCGATGTATCATATTTCTATATATTTATAAAGGCATTTTCTTATGGTTATTATACTTACTTGTATTGGTGCCAAATAACTAAGTATAATAGCGTCCTTGAGTGGAAGGTTCTTATCTATATTAATCGATTGGTTGAATTAATAGTGAGATGATATAGAGAACACTACTCTTAATTATTCCTAGTCAAGTATTTGTTGGTGCAACATCCCTCAGGTCAAGGTTGACCTGGTTGACCAAGCTTGAGTCTTGGTTTGGGTTTCGATGTTTGACAATGCAAGGTTGATTGAAGAAGAGTCAAGTAGGTCAAGGATGACCGGATACTTGACTGGGAAGTCCTAGTGAGTGAAGCTAGGCAGGAGGAAAATCCTGGTGAGTGAAGCCAGGTGAAAGACCTAGTGAGTGAAGCTAGGCAATTGGGAAGTCCTAGTGAGTGAAGCTAGGCAGGAGAAAAATCATGGTGAGTGAAGCCAGGTGAAAGACCTAGTGAGTAAAGCTAGGCATTTGGGAAAGTCCTGGTGAGTGAAGCCAGGCAAGAGAAATCCAGATGGGTCAAGGTTGACCAGATATCTGGTGAGAGTCCAAGTAGGTCAAAGGGATTGACCGGATACTTGGCACGAGAAAGAAAAGTCCAAGTAGGTCTTAGGGAGTGACCGGATACTTGGCAAGAAGAGAAAAGTCCAAGTGGGTCAAAGGGATTGACCAGACACTTGGTGAGAGAGTCCTAGCTGGTCAAGGGTGACCGGATGCTAGGTCTTATGTACCAACAAGTCATGGTTGACTAGATGTTGGTTTAGGGGGCTTTGGGCTTGGTTTTGGGCAAAAACCAAGATCTGGATTGATTAGCCGATTGATCCAGCAGGTTTGGATTGATCCGTGGATTGATCCAGCAGGTTTGGATCGATCCGTGGATCGATCCAGCAGATCTGGATCGATCAGTGGATCGATCCAGAAGATCTGGATCGATCCACCGATCGATCCGGTGAGTCCCCGCGAACAGAACCCCTTTGGATCGATCGGTGGATCGATCCAGAGGTCCCAATCGATCAGTGGATCGATTGGGACGCTGCTGCTTCGCGCGATAAGCGCTGGATCGATCCGTGGTTGAGATCAGAGGCGCTCTGGATCGATCCGTGGATCGATCCAAAGCCTCCCCGATCGATTGGGAGCATTCCAATCGATCGGGATTCGACCGTTAGCGTCGATTTAAGCCGCAGGCGTTCATTTCCTTCGGCATCTCTTCACCGATTCATTTCAGATCTTCACCAGCTCCTCCACAACTCTTCTCAAGTTCGAGATCGCCAGTTCTTGAAGGTTCTTGGAGGCTCTTCCAAGTTAAGAGGCGGATCAAAGCAAGAAGAAGAAACTAGGGTTAGGGTTTGTGCACTCATTGTAAGCTTGTAAGCTTGTATTTCTTTACTACCCTTTCTTCTTCTTGTATTGAGTCTTGTAGGGCTTCTCCGCCCTTGGTAGTTACCATAAAGGAGAGTTTCATTAGTGGAGGGTGCGTGCGTTGTGTGGATCCTTGGATTAGTCACCTCCCTTGGAGGTGGATACCAAGTAAAATCCAAGTGTTAGCGTGTTTGTATTTGTTTCTTTGTATTTCCGCTGCGCATCCTTGAAGAAACAAGCAACGCCGAGCAACGAGCACGCGAAGAGCTATTCACCCCCCCCCCCCCCCTAGCTACTTTTCGGTCCTAACAAGTGGTATCAGAGCGGGGCCGCCCTTCCCCGGGATCATCGCCGGAAGGGTCAAGCATAACAAGAAGAGCTAGAGGGTGAAGAAGTTGAAGCAAAATTGTCAAAGTCAAAGAAATTCAAAAGCTCAACTTCTACAATGGAATTCCGAGATGGGCTCGGATTCGACACGAGGGTGGCTCCACCATACACTTCCACCAGCTTCGATTCTTAGAAATCAAGAATCGAAAATTTTCTTATGATGGAGATAGAGCAATGGTTTGCTCTTATGGAAGGCTTCAAGACTCCAACAAACTCAAAGGGCAAAGTTCTCAAGAGGAGCAAGTGGAGTCAAGAGCAAGTTCAAAGGTGCGAGGCAAATGACAAAGTGACCAAGCTTTTGGTCAATTTATTGCCAAGCACCATCCTTTGCAAAATTGGAGAATTTGAAGATGCCAAAGAGCTATGGAGCAAATTGGAAAAGGCTCATGAGATCCCCTCCACTGTACCTAACCAAGAAGAATCCAAAGAGGGTGACTCATTGGAGCAAGATCAAGAGGAGGACTCCGAAGTTGAGAGATGCTCAACTTCCGAAGAAGAGGAAATCCAAGAAGCTTCATTCTCAAGGGAGTGTAATCAAAAGAGCAAGGAAGGAGCATATTCCTTGTTTCATGTACAAGAGGATGAAGAAGAAGGTGAAGCCTCCACCTCTAGGATTGAGGGGGAGCAATTCTTGGTGACACCGGATCAAGAAGAAGGAGAATCATCCACATCCGGGTCAAGAGAAGAAGAGGATGAAGAAGCTTTCATCTTCACAAGTCAAGCCAAATCAAATGGAGAAGCTTCCACATCCGGAGCTAGTGCCATCCCTACACAAGAAGGTATAAATGTTTCAATTAAAAATAAAAATCATATAATATGTTTTGAGTGTAGGGAAAGTGGGCACTACAAGAGCAAGTGTCCCAACTTGGCCAAGAAGAAGGGTCAAGTGACACAAATGGGCAAGGAGAAGCCCAAGGAGACCACCCCGGGGACAAAGAAGAGCAAGGAGCACATTGTGTGCTTCTTGTGTCAACAAAAAGGGCATTACCGAAGTCAATGCCCCAAGGGGAAGAAGATGGTCAAGGCTCAAGGAGGCACTAGTCAAGGGGGAACTTCCAAGGTAAAGAAGAAGATAATATTTATTGAGCCTACCCATTTACGTTATGGTGAAAAGCGTGATAGTTCTAATTTTTATCATTTTAATGCAATTTACCATAAGAATAGAAAGCATGAGGGCATTAAGGAAAAGCATGTGGCCCTACATGCCAAGACTACCACACCTAAGGGTAGGAATGTAGGTAAAAATTTGGGCAAGAACTCTAAGGATAATAGATACAAGCCCAAGAATAAAAATGCTCATGGATCAAATGAAAAAACAAATACTAAGGACTTAGTGAGGGAAAATCAAGTCTTGAGGTCAAGGCTTGATAAATTAAAAAAGACCCTAAAAAGATTGCAAAATATCCTATTAGGGCAAAATGAGCAAAATCTAGGTTTAGGACAACAAGGGTCATCCAAGGGCCATAGAGGTTTGGGATACAAACCTAAAATCAAAAAGGATGCACCTACTTACCATAGAGTTCCATATAGCTATGGAACCAACCCTAAGTCTAGAGGTCAAATCAAGGATACAAGGGAAGTTATCCCTAGAAGTATCTTTGTAACGACAAACGTGACTAAGACTTCTAAGAAGTCTAAGAAAGTCACAAACAAGGTTACAAGGGAAGCAATCCCTAGAGTTGACCTAGAAAAGGTGACCAAGGCTTCTAAGAAGCCAAACAAGGTCACTAGGAAGGTATCTAGGGAAGTTATCCCTAGTGAATACCTAGAGCATCCAAGGAGCACCAATAGGTTTTGGGTTCCTAGGAGCATCTTCTCTACCCCATAGATGGGTTAGAGAGTGTCAACTCTAAGAAGAAGGGTAGTTAACCCAACTTTGAAGAAATTGACACTCAAGGAACATTTTCAAGGTTATTATTAACCTTAGAAAATGAAATAGATTTATGATTTACTCTTTGAAAGAGTAAAATGTGCCAAATTTGAAAATTTTTAGTTCTATTTTAAAATGGCACATATTGGAAAATCATAAGAACTACCAAGTTGAGATTTTGGTATGTTCTTAGGAAATTAAAAGCAATTTGAGCCTTAATTTAAAGTGCTAATCCTGTGGAAAAATGAAATATGCCAACACTTGAGGAATATGCTTAATTTCAATTGGCATAAATTAATTCAAGAGATTAAAGAAATGCTAAGTTGAGTTTTGGCATTTTTTTTTAGGAAATTGGGCAATGTAGGGTTTAAGTTTTAGGATTAGCTATGTGCTTAAGGATACTTAGATAGATAATCTAGGTATATTTTATTTATGCTAAATCTTGCCATGATTGTTTGCCCATTATATGCCATGACATCATGATTATTTTTGCATTCACATTTTATTATGAAAAACATAAAAAAAAAAAATATCATGTCATGACATACATACATCATGTAGTTATAGGAAATTTTCTTTTGAAAATTATTTCTTTTTTGATGTATGCCATAACATTATCATGCACTATGTTTATTTTCTTAAAATTAAGGACAAAAAGCATTTATAAACAAGTGGAATTAACAATTAACATCCTTGGTGAATGTTTACCACTCAAAATGCCTAGATAGATATGCATGATCCCTAGATTAGGGCAAAACCAAAATTTACATCTCACAAAGACCTATAAGATGACTTATATGTGTTTTAGTGCACATTAGATACAAGTGAGATGTAAGGATGATGAACAAAACTCAAAATGTTAAATTAGTGCATTCTTTTGAGTTTTAAGTTCATTAAAACACATAGTTATGTGTTTTCCCATCATTGGGAAAGCTAATGTACAAATCATGTGCATTAAGCCCAAGGAACATGGTGGGATATTGGTTTTGAAAGTGTTTTAAAATGATTTTGGAAAACCTTGGTGAAGGCTATCTTTTGATAGTAATCATCATTGAATAGTTAGACACAAACTTGAAGAAAACACTAGAGTTTTTGTAAGTTTTCAAGTTTGTGTCAATCTTTGAAAATATGAAATATTTTCTTAGAAAACTATTTTTCCATGATAAAGTATGCTCTAAATAATGTCTACACGAAATTTCATGATTTTTGGATTTTTATAGAATTTTCTAGGGGTTTCTGAAGTTGGCTGAATTTGAAATTCAGCAACTATCAGAGCTCTGATCGATCCATGGATCGATTGGAGTGTCTGAATCGATCAGTGGATCGATTCAGAAGGTAATTCTAGCGAGCAGAAGCTCGCTGGATCGATCAGCCGATCGATCCAAGAAGACTGAATCGATTGATGGATCGATTCAGCAGGGTTCAATCGATTGGAACCCAACTCCAATCGATCGAAGATGCTGATTTTGGCTGGGAAAGCTTATTTTCAGCATTTTAAACCTATTTTAGTCTAGGTAACCACTCCAAACCCCTGAAAATACATTTGTATACATAAAAAGGGTGTTTTCGTGTGGAAAACAAGGATGGATTGGTTAAGGAAGGCTAAGTTGAAGTTTAGGTTGAGGTTTGTTTCAAAATTTTGAATATTTGAACCTCAAAACTTCTAAAATTGGGTTTCCTAAAGTTTTGGGGATTCCAAGTCATTGTTGGTGCAATGACAGAAGTTACCACCATGTCTTTAGGGGGAGGGACTCTTTAAAGACATGGAAATTATTTTTTATGAACCTTGGAAGGTGGTCAATCTTTCGTTAAGAACATGCTCAAGGTTGAGCGTTTGAACTTTAATGGGGAGTGGATATCCTCATTGTTCAAGTGGCTTCAAGTGGATAATGCTCAAGGATGGGCATTTGCCTACATTGGGGGAGAATGTAGGGTTAAGGTTAATAAAGGGTATGGGGCCTTCATTATCGTGTTGATCACAACAAGTGAAGTTGTGAACAACGATGAGCAACTCTTCAGGGGGAGAGTTTTCAACAAGTGAATTTGTTGATATATGCCCAAAAATGGGGCATGGTTTGATGTGTGCCAATAGGGGGAGAATGAAAGGGAGTAAGTTAGGCATTCATTACCTAGAGGGAGTTTGCCCTTTTAGGGGGAGAATGAAGGGCTTAATTTATGTATTCATTACCTAGTGGCATGAAGAAGGTTTAGGCTATGGGATTAGCCTAACTTACATGTGGTATTGTAAGTGATAGTGTTGGTATTGTCAAACATCAAAAAGGGGGAGATTGTTGGTGCAACATCCCTCAGGTCAAGGTTGACCTGGTTGACCAAGCTTGAGTCTTGGTTTGGGTTTCGACGTTTGACAATGCAAGGTTGATTGAAGAAGAGTCAAGTAGGTCAAGGATGACCGGATACTTGACTGGGAAGTCCTAGTGAGTGAAACTAGGCAGGAGGAAAATCCTGGTGAGTGAAGCCAGGTGAAAGACCTAGTGAGTGAAGCTAGGCAATTGGGAAGTCCTAGTGAGTAAAGCTAGGCAGGAGAAAAATCCTGGTGAGTGAAGCCAGGTGAAAGACCTAGTGAGTAAAGCTAGGCATTTGGGAAAGTCCTGGTGAGTGAAGCCAGGCAAGAGAAATCCAGATGGGTCAAGGTTGACCAGACATCTGGTGAGAGTCCAAATAGGTCAAAGGGATTGACCGGATACTTGGCACGAGAAAGAAAAGTCCAAGTAGGTCTTAGGGAGTGACCGGATACTTGGCAAGAAGAGAAAAGTCCAAGTGGGTCAAAGGGATTGACCAGACACTTGGTGAGAGAGTCCTAGCTGGTCAAGGGTGACCGGATGCTAGGTCTTATGTACCAACAAGTCATGGTTGACTAGATGTTGGTTTAGGGGGCTTTGGGCTTGGTTTTGGACAAAAACCAAGATCTGGATTGATCAGCCGATTGATCCAGCAGGTTTGGATTGATCCGTGGATTGATCCAGCAGGTTTGGATTGATCCGTGGAAGTAGATTTGGATCGATCCGTGGATCGATCCAGCAGATCTGGATCGATCAGTGGATCGATCCAGAAGATCTGGATCGATCAGTGGATCGATCCGGTGAGTCCCCGTGAATAGAACCCCTTTGGATCGATCGGTGGATCGATCCGGAGGTCCCAATCGATCAGTGGATCGATTGGGACGCTGCTGCTTCACGCGATAAGTGCTGGATCGATCCGTGGATCGATCCAGAAGTTTTTCCAGAGCACAGAGGCGCTCTGGATCGATTCGTGGATCGATCCAAAGCCTCCCCGATCGATTGAGAGCATTCCAATCGATCGGGATTCGACCATTAGCGTCGATTTAAGCCGCAGGCGTTCATTTCCTTCGGCATCTCTTCATCGATTCATTTCAGATCTTCACCAGCTCCTCCACAACTCTTCTCAAGCTCGAGATCGCCAGTTCTTGAAGGTTCTTGGAGGCTCTTCCAAGTCAAGAGGCGGATCAAAGCAAGAAGAAGAAACTAGGGTTAGGGTTTGTGCACTCATTGTAAGCTTGTAAGCTTATATTTCTTTACTACCCTTTCTTCTTCTTGTATTGAGTCTTGTAGGGCTTCTCCGCCCTTGGTAGTTACCATAAAGGAGAGTTTCATTAGTGGAGGGTGCGTGCGTTGTGTGGATCCTTGGATTAGTCACCTCCCTTGGAGGTGGATACTAAGTAAAATCCAAGTGTTAGCGTGTTTGTATTTGTTTCTTTGTATTTCCGCTGCGCATCCTTGAAGAAACAAGCAACGCCGAGCAACGAGCACGCGAAGAGCTATTCACCCCCCCCCCCTCTAGCTACTTTTCGGTCCTAACAGTATTGACATTCAGGGACAATGTTAATGCGCTGAGACTAGCATGTAGGTCAACTCGATGACTTGATCTCATAAGTTATGGATATTAGATATCAAGTTGGCACATGAGTATGCATTGGAGAATGTATACTGAATGACCCGCTATGAGAAAGTATCATGGATCGTTATATGAGTGTCATATACTTTCTCATGTGACTATTAGTATGACTATCAGTCCTTGGACCTGAAGTCACCATGGTTCCCTACATAAGGAGTTGCATACTTTGGCTTCGTCAAACGTCACCCGTAAATGGGTGGACTATAAAGGCGACTACTGGGTATGTAACAAATTATGCGGAGGGATGTGAGTGATGTAGATGAGATTGATCCCTCCTATATGACAGGAGTGATATCATGATTCTTGATAGAGTAAGACCACTAAGTGCATGGTCATGACCAAATAAGTCAATATGAGATATTGAGCTTATTTGATTAGAGTGAGTCTACATGGAGTTCAAGACATAGATTGATTAGAGGATGACATGGTCTATGCCTCAATTGATCAATCTAGATGTTAAGGATAGAAGGACACTGTCACATATTGTGAGAGTCACAATTAGTAGTCACAATGGTGATTTTGGATCTCAACATTCTTGTAACTTGGGTAGTAATGATGTGTTGCTAGATACCGCTTATTACTTATGTTTCTAAATGGGTTTAGGAGCATTGCCAACGTTACAAGAACCTATAGGGTCACACACAAAGGGCAGTTAGATGGAGATTAGGTTCATATGATGGACCAAGAGGATTAGGTTCATGTGATGAACCAAATTGGATTAAGAGTAATCCAAATTAGACTAATTGAGTTGGACTCAATTTGATTCATGTGTCGAATGAGTCTAGTTTAGACTATGATTCATTGAGTCAATTTAAACTAATGAATAGAGATTCATTAAATTAAATTGATTTGAGTCAAAGGTTAGATTTGATCAACCATGGGAGATAAGAGGTCAAGTTTGACTTGACTTGAGAGGGAAGATGAAGGGTCAAGTTTGACTTGACCAAATGCCACGTCATGGTGACTTGGCATGGGCCGACCAATGATGGTGTTCCACGTCATCAATGCTACATCAATGTGTGCCACCTCATGAGGGAGACCAAGAGCCATGACTCTTGGTATTACATGGAGGTTTAAAACCTCTCATTTAGTGGTCGACCACATTAGTGGTGAGTGAATTCTCATTCAAGGCTTCTTCTTCTTCTTCCTCTCTTCTTCTTCTCTCCCTCTCCTCCATTGCTGAGACTTCTCAAGGGTGCTAGCACACTATAAGTTGTTCTCTCCACCTTGTGTCTGTTTTGATACGTGTAGAGGAGTGTACACTTGACACTCTACGAGATCCGGTAACCGTTTGGACGAGCGGGATAAGCAAAGGGCATCGCTACAAGGGTATACTTCTTTTTCATATAGATCTAATGTAGATCTAGTGTAGTCAAACATGTACATGTACAATTTTATTTATCTTCACACAGATCCGTGGCTAGCTTTGGGGTTTCCGCAACGCAAAAAGCGGTTTTTGCGACTCGAATTGCTAACATTCCTTACAGTGGTATCAGAGCCACTTGCGAAGACATATACTAAGTTGTAGTAGAATTTCATATGTTATATAGAAATTGTATGACATGTTTATTATGATTTGCATGATTATGAGCAAGTTTCAGCCAAGAGGTTTTTAGTGAGACCATCGTGGCATTGCGACTTATAATTAGTTGTCTAAATCATAGTAAATTTTATGTCATAATAGATTGTGAATGTTATACGACATGGTGCATGGTTATGGCCCTTAAATCCTGATGTGATTGGATATGTGTGTTGTAATTCATAATACGACCTGCGTGCTGTGTCTCTCCTCTTTCACTCCTGTTGTAAATTTAGACTACACTCGAATGTAACTCGAGTTTTCTTTAGATTTTGTAATGTACAAATTAGAGAAGAACAAGTCTATTGGATGACGACGAAAAAGAGAGGAGGACAACAACACAAGATGACTGAGGAAGCTGATGGAGTATAAGAAGCTGAACAGCAAGTTGTGCAATAAGCTTATGAAATGGATCATGCTCAACCCACTCTAGATATTAATGATGATCCATTATGAATCAATGGAGGCCTAATTACAAGGACTAAGGCTAAAAAGATGAAGAAAGCACTTAATGTGATAATTGAATATGTGAAGGTCAAAGCTACCATTGAAGAAGGTTTGACTAAGAGCAAGTCATCCAGCTTAGTCAACCTAATTCAAGCCCCAGATGAGTTGAATTAGAATTTAAGTCTCGTTTCTATGTAGTATGGATATGTAGGCTCAATTTGGACTCAATTTCGATTTTTATTTGGGTTGTAATAATGTCATAAACTTAAAATGGCTAAGTGGTCTATATAGGCCTTCACTAAATGGACTTTCTTTTGGCCTTTTAAGATTTTTTGGTCACCCTATAGCTATAAATAAAGGGGGTGATGGCCACACATGTATCTTTGACATATTTTTCAATCTAAAGCAAGGTGAGACATCTCCTTGTGGCGTTCAAAGACTTATCAACCTCAATCCCAAGGTTGTGGTGTCTCCCATCTTCTATACCAAGGTTCGTGCTTTCCTAAGCATTGGGTCGAGGTTTCTTTTCATCCATCTTATCGTCTTAGACCTTCCTTCTTTTTGTCTTCAATTCGTTGTGGGTTCTTAAGATATCTTTCTCGTTGGGTTCATATCATTTGATATCAGAGCTTTGGTTTTTCTAAATCAATTTGGTTATCCTTTTTCTTTGTACTTGAATCTTTGTCTATTTGTTCAACATTATCCACTTATCATTATTATCTCGATTTTAGTGAGTTTTATTCATCTTATTGCTATCAAATTATTTTCGACAAAAAAAGGAGGCCGAAATTAAAGAAAAAAATATTTTTGATAAAAAAAGGTTGAAAATCAAATTCCAAAAAAAAAAATTAAAAAAAAATATTTTTGGAAAAAATAGAAAAAAAAGGAAACAAAAAAAGGGTGAGTGTAGAGAATGGTTATTTCTACACTTGCACATTCCAATTCCGCATTTCCTTTAAAGTCTTGCCTATTATACTTGCACTTTCCAATTCTGCATTTCCTTTAAAGTTTTGCCTAGTATATTTGCACTTTCTAGTTCCACATATCCTTTAAAATTTTGCCTAGTATACTTGCACTTTCCAATTTTACATTTCTTTTAAAGTTTTACCTAGTATATTTGCACTTTCCAATTCCGCATTTCCTTTAAAGTTTTGCCTAGTATACTTGCACTTTCCAATTCCGCATTTCCTTTAAAGTTTTGTCTAGATTTAATTCTGACACCTGCCTAGATTAAGCTCTAACAAATTCCTTTTCAGTTTTTATTTCAAGTATCTTTATCTTTTAGTCCCGCATTCTCATAAGTTTTGCCTAGATTCAATTCTGGCAAATATCCTTTCTAAACCTAATTTAAGTTTTCAATTTTGTAATTTTCATTCTTCTGTCAATTCCTTTCTTTTATCCTAATACCTTTAGGATTTTCAATTAGTCAATGATCGTTTATAAGGAATTGCCATAATTCTAAGTTCTTTAAAGAGCTAACATTAGCAAGTTGAGTGATTGAATGACAACAAATTGCATTAATGGTGAAGTGGAGAAGAAGCAAAATCTTGAGAAACACTTGAACAACGTGCCTTGAGACAACACTTGGAACACATGGAAATCAGATTCAATCAAATCCTTGATAGATTGGAGAGACAAGATGCTATAATTACTGAATTGCAAAATAGCTAAGATGATAGAGTTCCTACACGAAGTTCAAGGTAATATAACCGTGAAGACAACAATGATGATGATGATGACATTTCTGAGGATATTGATGATAGAGCTTCTAGTGGCAGATCTGGTGGTATCAGAATTGGTGGTAGAAGGGTAAGGATGAGTGATTATGTTGATAGAAACTTGGGAAATATCAAAATGAAGATTCCTTCTTTTCAAGGCAAAAGTAATCCAGACGCATATTTAGAGTGGGAAAAGAAAGTGAAATTAGTCTTTGATTGTCACAACTATTCTAAAGAGAAGAAGGTAAAACTTGCTGTTGTCAAATTTATTGATTATGCTATTATTTGGTGGGATCAAGTTATTCTAAGCAGGAGAAGAAACAACGAAAGACCTGTTGGCACTTGGGAAGAGATGAAATCAATTATGAGAAAGAGGTTCATTCCATCACATTACTATCGAGATTTGTACCAACAGCTACAATGTCTAACCCAAGGATCCAAGACTGTGAAGGAATACCACAAAGAGATGGAGATTGCCATGATTTAAGCCAATGTGGAGGAGGACCGAGAAGCAACCATGGAAAGAATTTTACAAGGTTTGAATTTAGAAATTGCAAATGTAGTTTAGTTGCAACATTATGTGGAGCTGGAAGATATGGTGCATATGCCCATGAAAGTTGAAAGGCAACTCAAAAGAAAGGGGTCAATCAAGCATGGTCAAAGTTCTAATTCATCCACTTGGAAATCTAGTTGGAACAAAAGAGATGATAAAGTTGCATTAAAGAGTAAGTCTGAGTTTTTAAAGAATAAATATGCTAATTCTCTATTGGTTAAAGGTAAAGAACCTATCCAATATTTAAGAAATAGATATATTAAATGCTTTAAGTGTTTGGGAAGAGGACATATTGCTTCACAATGCCCAAATAAAAGAAGTATGCTTTTGAAAGAAAATGGTGATACTGAAACTGAGAGTGAGTTCGAAGATGATAATACCTTGCCACCATTGATGGAAAGTGATGTAGAAGAGTATGTCGTTGAAGGTGAAGCCCTTGTCACTAGGCATGCTCTAAATGTTCAAGTGAAGGAAGAAGATAAAGAACAATGAGACAACATATTTCATACCCGTTGCCACATCAAAGACAAGGTATATAGTATGATTATAGATGGGGGAAGTTGCACTAATATGGCTAGTATTATCTTGGTTGAGAAATTATGCTTACCTACCACTAAACATCCTAGACCTTATAAACTACAATGGTTGAATGATTGCAGTGAAGTTAAGATCACTAAGCAAGTGTTGGTTTCATTATCCATTGGTAGGTATCATGATGATGTTCTTTGTGATGTAGTACCAATGCATGCAAGTCATTTGCTTTTAGGTGGACCATGACAATTTGATAGGAAGGTCATGCACGATGGGTTAACAAATAAATATTCTTTTAAGATGCATGGTAAACTTGTAACTCTTGTACCATTAACTCCTAAGCAAGTATATGAAGATCAATTGAGGATAAAAAATGAGAGTGAAAAAAGAAAATATTGTGAGAGAAAAAAAATGGAAAAGAAAAGGAGTGTGAGAAAAGAAAAAGTGAGGATGAGAGGAGTGAAAAAAAAGAATGAAAGAGAAAAAAAAATCTAGGCAAGAGAGTAAAAAAGTGAGCTTTTATGCAAAAGAAAGAGAGGTTAAGAGAGCTTTTTATTCTCAAGAGCCGATGATTGTACTTTTGTACGAGGAGGCTTATTTTAAGACTAACAATCTTAACCATTTTTTTTGCCTAGTGTTGTTAAATATCTTTTGCAGGAATTTGATGATGTCTTTTCTGAAGAAGTTCCTGATGGATTGCCACTACTTAGGGGAATAAAACGCCAGATTGACTTCATCCCAGGAGCAGTCATTCCTAATCGACCAGCCTATAGGACCAATCCTATGGCGATGAAGGAGATTCAAAAGTAAGTTGAAGAGTTGACGAGAAAAGGATATTTTCGAGAAAGTTTGAGTCCTTATGCAGTTCTTGTTTTGCTTGTGCCTAAGAAGGATGGAACCTGGAGAATGTGCGTTGATTGTAGGGCTATCAACAAGATTACGGTAAAGTATCATCATCCTATTCCTAGATTAGATGATATGCTAGATGAACTATATGGTTCTTGCATTTTGTCTAAAATTGATTTGAAGTCCGGTTATCATCAAATTCGCATGTGTGAGGGAGATGTATGGAAGACTGCTTTTAAGACTAGGTATGATTTGTATGAATGGTTAGTCATGTCATTTGGACTAACTAATGCATCTAATATTTTTATAAGATTAATGAATTATATTTTGCGTGTTTATATTGGGAATTTTGTTATAGTACCACTCAAGTAAACCAGCCTAGTTGATTGGTGGAGTTGTTAGCGGATGGGATTCAGTTTGGAAGGAGGTTCCATCTAAAGCGGACCCCGATATCGATCCGAACCGGCTCCCCAGTGGGTTCCTCCGTCTTTGCATCTTTCCCTCCAAAACCCTCTCCCCTGTTCGCTACCTAACGACGCTGACCGCAATCTCTCTCCACTATTATTCTTTATTTCGTCATCGAATGCCTCGCTCTTCCTTTCTCACCGTCGATCGCTCGCTCGCTCGCGCACCATGTCACTTCAAATCCTCTGATTTAGGTCATTCTGATTCATCTCGCTCACTCATGGCTTCTGCGGCTGACGCCAAAGGGGAAGAAACGCAAGTCTTGGACATCGACTCGCCTGAGTATGGTATGTCGCCGTGTACCCTAATGTTTCTTTATGCCAGTGATCTGAGGATGGGGACTTTTTCTTCCATTTTGGAAGTTGATAGATGATGCTTTTATGCATTTTATTTTAGGGGAAATGCCGATCTTGTACGGGGAGACCGAAGCCCTAGATGGCTCCGATGGTGATGACGACCGAGGGATTGACGAACGGGGAACGACGCAACTGGTGGACGTCTATGAGGAAACTGCAGAGGTTTACGACAGCGGGGAAGGTACGGATGGAACTGAGGTGCTTAGTGGTGATGAGGAAGGGTTCTCCGACGAGGGTGCTGTTGCTCATTGTCGAGATGGAAAGAATGGTGCTGATGTTGAGTCGCTAACACCGGCGATTGGAGGAGACACTTTGTGCTTGGATGATAAAAAGGCAGATGCTTTTGTCGATTCTGATGCTACGACTGATGATGACGGTGATGATGATAGTGATCAGGGTGAAGATGCAGGTAGTTTTTGCTTGTATTATTGTTTTTTTCCATGGTTATCTCTAATATAACCAAGTGGATCCATAGTTTTAGATGCCTTCTCAAGTTGGACAATAATCTGGCTGTAAGCAAATGTTTTTTCTTGATTGCACACAATTGGTATATTGAATATGATATGTACATGTTCAGACCATATCAACAAGCTTACCTCCTACTCTTTGTGGCCTGAATGACCCTTCCTTCTCAAGGAGGGAACAGTAGCGACCACAATCCAAGGGATCCTTCCTTTTCTAAGGAGGTAACAACACCCCTTGTATCATGATAATTTCTTTATGAAACCAACTACATGTCACCGGCAAGAACAATAACATATAAGTTGCCCAAACTCGTCTTGGAAAATGGAATAACATGACATCAAAATTATAAATAATATGGATAATTTGAAACACCATTAAAATCAACATAAAAGATAGCATCCTATCCTCAAATGAAACCACAAGGCAAAATATCCATCTGTAACCCAAAAAAATAAAGAAATGAACTAATAATTTTTTCATGATAACACTTTATTGAAATTTTTTAAGCAACACTTCATTGAATTGGCATGATGCAAAACTCCTACTCAAGTGCGCCATACATAGGGATGGCAATGAGTCCGGTACTTGCTATTTACCCCACTATCTAGACTTGTATCTGGCTATCTATTCAATGGTACTCATAAATACCTATATACAACAATAATAACAAGTCTTATACCAATAGATGAGGCCGGCTATATGGATACTTCTACGTCATTGAACTCTATCTCTTACTATATTATTATCTATATTTATATAAATTTTATTTTGTCATCATTGCTAACCAAGTCTTCATTTTCCTCTTCCTCGTTTAATGTGTGTGTTTATCATAGTTTTATATTGCCTAACTAAAGCATTTAACTACATCTACGCACCATCTTAAATGCATCTCTTGGAGTTTTCTTTCAATAGGTGCAACCTTAACTTTCTTTTTAAAGTTCTCATTTATTATCATGCCTATCCTCGTATGTTTGTGCATCCACTTTAACATCCTCCTCATCTCCACATCTCTCATCTTCTACTTGTGTGCTCGAGTTGTAACCCAACATTTAGCTTCATATAACATAGCAAGTCTAATAATCCCACATAGTAGGTTTAAATACCATATAAATTCTTAAAATCAAAATCTATATCTAGGCACTTAACTAAATTTACATTGAGACTTTCCACAAGATGGGTGAGTATTTATTTGAAAAAAAGAAATGTGGTATCAAGTGTCCACAGAGGAGGGTGGTTTGATTATTGCAAGAGAGTTGGCAAGGTGTATATGCGATGGTGGCAGAGAAATTGGTATAGGTTCCTTGAGCTGAGCCTTTTCATTGAGGTTGGTGAGCAAATGGTTTCCAATTTAATGGAAATTCAAAATATTTAGAACCACAATAGGGAAAAGATCAGGAGGCTAATTACCCTAGCGACCTTGGCGGGTTTGCTCTCCTTAGCTTTTAGAAGATCAATTTCTGGAATTTGTTTGAAGAAAAGGTGGATTGCAAATTCCTTTGATATTCGATGGCTTTCCTAATAAACATTACTCAAGATGAGGGCGATGACGGGAGCAGAGTACCATGGGCAGGAACTCAATTGCATGAGAGCTGATGAAGTTCAGTTGGAGTAGCAAAGGACAATAGATAAGTCAATGAGGGATTAGGGTTTAAGTAAGAGGATTGTAGGAGGAACAATGATTGATCGAGATACTAGTTGGAGACTAAGGGGGCGTTTGGTTTAGGGGAATAAGAGTGGGGAATGGGAATAACAATCATTGATTCCCATTATTGATGTTTGGATTATAGGAATGAGAATACAAATAAGGGAATGAATCCTTATAATTGGGTAATGACTCATTCCCATGTCTCCCCCCTTCAATGAGTCATTACCCTATTTTCAACAATCAAAATATTCCCTTATTCCCAAAATATCCCTTGACCAAAAACTAAAATTTTCCCCTTTAATATCAAATATCAAAATATATTTATTTAATTTTTCTTTCATATCACTTTCTCTCTCCTTATTCTCTCTCATAATATTTTCTCTCTCCTCATTTTATCACCCACTTTCTCTCTCCTTAATCTCTCTCATCACACTTTCCTTACTCTTTTTTTCTCATTACACTTTCTCTCTCATCATACTTTCTCTCTCCTTAATCTCTTCCATCACACTCTCTTCCCTCTTTTTCTCTCATCACACTTTCTCTCTCATCACACTTTCTCTCTCATCATACTTTCTCTCTTCTCAATCTCTCACATCACACTCTCTTTTCTTTTTTTTTCTCATCACACTTTCTCTCTCATCACACTATCTCTCTCTTCAATCTCTCTCATCACATTCTCTCCCTTTTTCTTAACACACTTTCTCTCTCATCATGTTTTCTCTCTCCTCAATATCTCCGATCATATTTGCTTTCCTATTTTTTCTTATCAATTTTCTCTCTCATCGTACTTTCTCTCTCATCATACTTTCTCTCTCCTCAATCTCTCCCATCACACACTCTCTTCTCATTTTTTCTCATTACACTTTTTCTCTCTTCATCCTCCCTCATCATATTTTCTCACTCATCATTTTCTCTCTCATCATATTTTGCCTCTCATCTTCTATTATCACGTTCTCTCTCATCTACTCTCTTTTCTCATTTTCTCTCGTCGTACTTTCTCTCTCTCTTCATTTTTCCTATCACACTTTCTCTCTCATCATACTCTCTCTCATCATATTTTTCTCTCACATCTAATTTTTTTTCTTTTATTTTCCTTTAAGGGTAAAAAAGGAAATTTTAATTGATTCCGATAGAAAATATTCAACTAACCAAACATTATTTTTAAAAGTGATATCCATGCTCATACCCATTCTCATTCCACAATACTATGATTCCCATTCCGATTCCTATTCCTAGGAAAGAATCAAACGCCCCCTAAATGATTGGCTAAGAAGAAAGGAATTAGAGATTAGGAGCTGCAGTGAGCAGAATGGCTGGATAAGCTATCTTAAATGGTAACCTTAGGATTAAAGTATTGATTACATTTTTTTTATTCATGGGTGCCTGTGGATATTTGAACCTGTTCAACTTCCTCTAAATATCTAACACATTGATACTCGAATTTAACCTAACCTATTAAGATAAATGGGTAATCAAACCTAAAGGGTACCCGTTACCATATTTAGCTATACCAGTGAATTTCAAGTTCAACTAGAAGTAAGAGTGAGTGTCAATATGCCTGTGGGTACCTCAAGAATAGGGAACTCTTTGTTTTTATGATTTAACCCCTCTTCATTATTTTACTCACCTCTTTTGTTTTTACCTATATTCATGTTTTTCATTAATCAGATAGAGACCCCTAACTACATTATTTTAGGCTACAAGCTCGACCTCTACCACATGGCTATAGGGAAAATTTTCTTGTATTTAATTTTCAACTTTTATTTTGTTCTTCATTAATCAAGTTATCAATAATATGACATTGATTACATATTCATTTAAATAATTTTGTGCAACTGAATTTCATAAAATTTATATTACAAGAATAATCAGTTTATCAATGTGATAACAACCAAGATCATGGTATAAAAATGTTATCAATATTATATAGAGTCTAACAAGTAATGGTATATGAAATCTAGCACTTGTTACATCAATTTGTCTGATTAACCCTTTTCTGAATCCAAATTCAGCCTTAAATAAAAAAAGATGAAAAATCACCTAGCTCAACGGTAACCGTTGTATCAATTCACTAGCAAGAAAAATTTCTCCCAACAGGACTTCATTACTTACTAAACCATGATTTTATGGAATTTATATAGAAATCGCAAAAAAGAAACACACTGAATCATAGTGAGGAAATGATTAGTTTGATCCCTAATCTTATCCCTAGCCGATCATTAAACATTAAATGTGTGGGAATTTACTAGAATCTACTCCTACATGAAGCAAATGAATAAAAACTACAAGTAAAGTTTACCTACTGTGTTATGACTTCAGAAGAACATGCTGAATTTTCCATGTATGCTGGCCTTTAATATAGAGGGCTACAAGAGGATTATATCTTAGGTCAAGACACTCCAAATCCATCATAAACCAAAGGGAAAATAGTTTCTACTTACTAGAGGATTGAATGGACCCAAAAGGAAGCTCTAACTTGCTGTTTTGGGTGATGAACTAAGGAGGCAGCTGCCTTCTTGCCGCATTCCTTGCTGCTGTGGTTGGTAGCAGAAATCACAGAAAATAGGGGGCTTAGTGCAGGATATTCAGTGGAGAAGAAGGCTTGCAAGTGGGAAAATAGGTTTGGGTTATGAGAAGAGGAGATATGGGATCGCCATGTCTCCTCAAGCAAGGTTGTGCAACATCTATGCAGATGGGATTGGGAGGGCAGTTGTAACTCCTCCACAACTTATCAAACCTTACTTTCCAGCAACCAAACTGAACGGCAACCTCTCAAACCCCAACTAAACTCAACCGAACAAAAGTCCAAAATAGGCCTTAGGATTAAATCTTTGTTTCAGAGAGTCTCTAACCCCAAATGCCCCCAAAAGGACCCAAACAGCCCAAGAATGCCACCAATCATTACCGAAAGAGGATTTATAACTAGTAGGGGGAAAAAAAATCCAGATCATAACATGCTCTACCATTGTCAAGCTCCACATTTCTTATTATCCCCTCCATACATATTGGTAGTCACTCTATGATTATTTTATTAGCTCCTCGCTAAACTTATCTAGACATTTTAAAGCAAATATCAGTGCTGTCAGTGACTAGAAGCAATACAGGAAAGTCTGGAAGCTATTATTGTCAATCCAAATGAATATATTAGTTCTTGCACATATTTAGGTTATGAGTTGTGACAAAAAAAAACACAAATATGTATCTGAAGATTTTAACACATAGATCTTTTTTACTTGTGTCAAATATTTCTTTGAAGAGCTTGCTTTGTTGAGACCGCCTTCATGATGACTTCCTTGGAACAGTAACAGTTATTTGTGTTGATTACCTTGGTAAGTTCAATCATTTCAGAAATTTCTCTCTTTCTAATCATTTACCATAATGGCTTTGCTTAAGTTTCATAATTATCTTAAATTTGTATAGTATATCTTCTTTCTGGCCTTTTAAAATGGTGTTGAGATTTGAAATACAATGGTTATTCTATATTTCCATATGCCATCTTATGTAATTTTATTTTGGTTATCTTTGGTCCTAAAATGAAGGGGAGTCTTGGCGGAACGATAAAGTTGTTTCCGTGTGACTTAAAGATTACGGGTTCGAGTCTCAGAAACAACCTCTTGCAAAGCAAGGTAAGACATACAATAGACTTTTCCCTGGATCTCACATTGGCGGGAGTTTCGTGCATCACATTGCCCTTTCTCTTTGGTCCCAAAACATATTTAGGAAGATCTAATTTTGCACATTGCATAAAAGAGATTATTGGCTAGATTGAACACTTTTGGTGCTAGCTTTTAGGGTTTGAATTTTTCCTTGGAGATAAATTGTCGTTGTATACCAATTATTTAGAATTAATATCTCATTAAAAGGATAGTCCGATGCACGAAGCTCCCGCCATGCAAGGTCCTGGAAAAGGATCCATTGTATGCAGCCTTATCCTGTTTTTTGCAAGAGGTTTTCAAAATTAATATCTCATTGTGGAAATTTAATTGCATTTGTAATTCTCAATAGCATTATGGCTGTGAGTGGTTGATGCAAAGAAGGAAATAAATTAAGATAAAAAGGCTATAATTAAAGTAAATTGAAAAAGAGTAGCGACAATTAAAATTATCATTTTTTCTTATTTAAAAATTTATTTCTATATATACTGGCGAGTTATGTCTATAAAAGGAGTTTAGACTATTTTAATCATTTGAATTAATAAAATTTGCACTTTTCTCCTTTGTGTGAGAACTTTTCTTCTTTATGTGACGGTTTACATCTCAGTATAAGGTTCATATCTTTCTTTGTCTGTGCTGTGTTAGTGGTTATCTTGAAACTTAATATTTATTTGTCTGAGCTCCAATTGCTCTAATAACTAAGAAATATTGACCAACCCGTTCAGAATGTTTAATCCGAATAGCCGATGATAAAGATATCCCCTAAGTTTCAGATTAAAATAAACTTTTCATTTGTTGAACTGAGATAGCCCATCCTTTAATTACCTAGAGAGAGAGAAATATAGAAAACTAAGAACTGCTTTCTGGGTTATACGTTGACTATTTATTTTAGCCCTGAACATGCAGAACCTGCAGTTTGGGTTGACAGACAGACGACTCAGCTAACTGAATTTATCTGACTGATTAAAGGATGTCATATTAGTTTGATGATCTTGGATTTGTGATCCAACTTTTCCATCGCTTCAATGTTACATTATGTGATATTTGATAGTCCTAGAAATTCATCACTTTTACCTCTTTTTTTTCTTTAGCTCATATATGTGTCACAACACTTTAATGATTGAAGGAGTCCTCTACTTTATCCTTATTTGTATTTCTTATGTATGTCTTTTTTAAACTATTTCATATGTTCCATATCCTTCCAATTGTTAGTTATGCATTCTCATATTTCTTATTTTAACAGGACTTCTTAATTTAATACCATCTTGATGTAGAGGATTTTGGAACCTTTTATCCTTTCTTTTTTATTTTAGTTAATACTATATTTTCATTTTTTTAAGGACCTGCAAGGAGGAGCTTTGCTGCAGTTCGTGTGGCAGCAGTGCGTTCATCCGGTCTTGCTGCAGCTCAATGCTTTGCTTCTAGGATGTCTGGGGATGTATCAAGATCTTTTCTCTATCCCAAAAATTGTGAAATGGGAGATAACTCTGTAGATGGACATAGAGACTTTGCAGGAATTATTGTTAATGAATTGTCTACTAGCAGAAAGTATCCCAGTTCTCTCAGCACCGAGGTTGGTAAATCTAACCTGGATTATAAAGTTGTGAGCTTCCAGAAGTCTACGACTTACCTTAAAGAAGGAACTAAGAGCAGATGCTTTAACATGAGGGTCAAAAGACTTTTTAATGAGCTACCTTCTGAAATGGATGAAAATGCTGATGTGGTTTGTAACATTTCCAAAGTGAACACACCACATTTGCTTACAAGTGATAATGGTGCTGCAGGATTAAGCTATGTTGTTTCCCAGGAACCTAGTGATTTGTCTCAGGCAAATGCATTGGACATTGTAGATCAGTTTCTTTTAATCAATGATGTGGGTTCATCTCAAGAAAATAAAAATGTGGGAACTGATACTTTAAAGTCACCTCATGTTTCTGGTGCAAAGATAGTACAACTTGTGGCTGAAAGAACAAATTGCACAAGTCCAGTTGGGAAGCCAGAAGTATTTGATTGGAATGACAGCCTTGAAGATGAAGGCGGTGGTGAAATTTTTACTAAAAGAAAGGATTCCTTCTTTGATGGAAAATGGGGTGGTCTGAAAAGTCATAGCCACTTTCAAAAATCTAGGCAAGACATCTCACATAAAATAAGAGATGAAATTGGTAAGCATGGAAGGAATGTTGCAAACATTGAAAACACTGAAAGAGGGAATGCTTCAGCTCATTCAGATTCAAGGTTTGTAAGATCAAATGTTGTAGGTAGTGGACAAATTCATATATCTGAAATAAACATAAAAAAGAATTTGTTCAAGGATAAAAATGAAGAAGCAAACTTAGTTCCTTTACAGAATCAATTGGATGCTTCTGACACAAAAGGTGGATCGGAAGGTTCAACTGAGGTTGGTCCTGATACTCAAATGGCAGCAGAGGCCATGGAAGCTCTATTCCATGGATCACCATTTAATGAAGAAAATGGGATTGTGCATTCTGCAGTGAGGAATCCAACTCAGGATGTCAGCAAAAATCTAATGATAAAGAGGTTTTCAATTCCTCTGCAAAAGAGGACTTCTATTGATTGTTCTGATGGCATTATTACACGCTCTAAAAAGAGAAAGATGCTTTCTACAAAATCAAGGGAAAAAAGCCCTAAGTTACTTAAAGTTGGTTCTACTAGCTCGAAAACGAAAAATAATTTGGCGGGCAGAACTGTTGCAAGCAGGGACAAAGAGAGGCTAGTTAGTCAACCAGATGATGTTGGCTTAGTTAGTGGCCATGATTCTTTTAATTCCTCTAAGAAAAATCCACAAGAAATTGTGGTAAATGAGAAACTAAGGCAAGAGAATCATATTTTGGTGGACAATCATTTTGCTTATCAGACTAGGAGTTCTAAAAGATTTGAACAAAAAAGGACTTCACTTGATGGTTCAAATCAATCTACTACATTTACTGATGCACTAATTTCTAAGGATGTAAAAGGTGGGAATGCTCTTTTTGCCAATGAAGTTTTGGGCTCAGATCTATCCTGCAAAGTAAACAAGCATCCAGCAACTCAAACTAAGCCATTAAATTGTACTCTGCACAGGGAAGAATTGCATACTTCATTTCCAATAGATGGCTCTCACTATCCAAAACGAAGAACAGATCATGTAACTTCAGGCAACTTGAACTGCACCTTGAATAAAACATCATCTGAGGCAACTGACGAGTCCAGCAAACAAGGAATGAAGAAGAAAATATTTGTAAGAAGCATAGCAGATATCCTAGATAAGGCTAAACGGAAAAGGCGTTCCAATTTTACTTGCACTAGATTCCATTTTGATAGAGAGCCTTGGAGTACTACAGTGCTACAGATGATTTATGGTACTGAAACAAGATCATCACTTAAATCTCCAGTTCAACCAGTTTCAGATGGTGACAAATCAACCAGGAACAATTTACTTCAAATGTCAAGCAATGCCAATGTTCAGGACAAGATTTTTGATGCTGAAAAATCAAAACTGCCCACAATAAGTGCCAAACATGATGAAGATGCCACACATGGTACATTTTATGAGTCACCAGCTGCAAAAGTGCAACCACAAAAAAATTTGGTATGTAGAACAACTAAAGATACAAATGTTGACTCACCTATTTGCACAGCTAATGATCCTACTAGATTGTGCATCAAAACCGTATCATCATCTATAGCTACTAGAGAACTTCGAAGATTAGAAGCTTTTACTAAGGATTCACTTACCTTGCTGAAAGATACACAGAGACGAAAAAATATGACTGGTGTTCGCGTTTTATTTAGTCATCATTTGGTTGAACAGACTATAAAACAGCAGAGGAAGGTAACTTGAATAAGATTTCCATGGCTAATCATTTAAAGGTATCGGTTGCCAGTTATCAAATGATATGAGATGACACTTTTGCCTTTTTTTCTTTTCATTTTTGAGTAGATATTAGCATGTCTTGGACTTCCGATTGCTTCTTCAATTTCAGAAGCAACTCACTTTGTCTCAGACAAGTTTGTTCGTACACAGAATATGTTAGAAGCTATTGCGACAGGTAAACCTGTAGTAACACCTATGTGGCTTGAAAGCTGCAGACAAGCGAATTGCTATATCGATGAAAAAAACTATATACTGAAGGATACAAAGAAGGAGAGAGAGATAGGGTTCAACATGTGTGTGTCTATTGCTCGTGCATGTCAAAGTCCTCTTTTGCAGGTAATCTGGAGCTTTTTAAGGTGTAGCTAAATTTATGGCTATGTTGTTTTTCACTACGTAGCATTTTGGCAATGTAACTAAATACATTAATCTTTTTTCTCATCCTTTTCTTTGCAGGGAAAAAGGGTGTTCATAACATCAAATGTCAAACCAAATAGAGAACTAATTGCAAGCTTAGTTAAGGCATGCAATGGCCAGGTTATTCATCCTTTATTTTCTACATATCCAAGGTCCAACTGTTAAATTCATATTCCTATTCATTTTTACAACTCATTCAACAGTTGTTTATAGTACTGCATATTAACAGTACACTGCAATATAATTTAGAAATCACAAGTCAGTATAATAAACTATAATTTAATTAATTTGAATATTATTAATGATATAACATTGCATATTGCTTAATGAATTAATAACATCCATGTAGCCGAGCCCAATAGTTGTAGCAAATATGGCTCGACGATGATATTAACAACATTCTGAAATACAACCACTCAATTAACAAAGTGTACTATGCTCGTTTATTTGCAATTTTCTCTTACATTGATTACTCATTAACAATGAAATCTTTCTTGGAGTTCCTGTTGATAGAAGTTTAAAAATTAATGGACTGAAGGAACTTCGCTATTGCAAGTGCTTAGTTCAAAGATGAATGCTAGATTTGTAAATGTTGTAAGAATGATGGATTTATCACATGGCCTGCTGGATGAATATCATCCATCAGCTGTAAGGCATGAGATAAAATTCACTAATAAAAATGTATCTTCACATTTTGTTTCCTGCATTTGTTATATTGTAAGCTAGTTCATATCTGGCATTTGCAACATAATGTGCTTTTATTTTCTTTAGATTGGGTAGACTGGAAACAATATGCTACATAGCTGGTAGCTTAGAAATACTCAGTTTTCACTCACTAATAAATTGCAATTTGTCAACTTTACTCAGGCAATCAAGAGATTTGGGAGATCAGCAAAGAACCAAGGAAAGGTACCAGGCGACCTTTTGGTTATCTCGTGCGAAGAAGATTACTCTGTCTGTATCTCTCTCCTTGAAAAAGGTAATATATCTCCCTTTTAATCAATTGAGATTCAGGTTTGCATTGGGATTTTAAAAGAGATAGCATATATAGTTACAAGTCAAAACCCTCCCTTCAGGTGTTGGCATTTTCAGCTCAGAGCTTCTGCTCAATGGTATAGTCATCCAGAAGCTAGAATACGAGAGGTTAGTA
The DNA here is from genome assembly GCF_018446385.1 of Zingiber officinale. Classification (NCBI taxonomy): domain Eukaryota; kingdom Viridiplantae; phylum Streptophyta; class Magnoliopsida; order Zingiberales; family Zingiberaceae; genus Zingiber; species Zingiber officinale. The sequence goes on along the minus strand of NC_056005.1, from coordinate 47,777,617 downwards.
CTACTTTATAGAGATCTCAAATCTATGACACAGTTCGAGACCTAATACCGTTTGTTCTCAACCATTACAGGCATCAGCTCTTTCTAGATCATGTGAAACAAACCCGTTCAACAATGTGGCTGAGACACAAAGGCTGATCAGTTTTTTCCTGTTACCAAAACTGCATAGTGCTTCAACTGGTTCTCACGAATGTGTACTTTCACAAGGTAACCGCACTAGATTGTAAGTTTGTCTACCTTCGGATGTGAAGTGTGAAGAATGTCTGTCTTCATCTCAGTGGTTGTATCATGGCCGAGCTGTGTTATTATTGTTACCCTTTGTTTATCACTTTACAAACTGTTTCTTGTTACTCTTGTAACTAAACTGCAAGATCATGAAGATTTAGGATGTACGAATGGTTTGGTTGACTAATTACAATAGATAATTAAAATATTAATTTCAAAGTAACCGGTTTTACAAATGAGTTACTATGTCAATGAATTCAATGAGGTGTTTTATTATGTTGTTACAGATAAGGCTCTTACATAATTTTATAAGATAATGTTTCTAAAAATTTATGAGAAGGGGAGTTTTGTGCAATGATAAAATTATTATTTTATGACCTGATAGATCTTTCTCCGGGATCTTCTATAGCAGGTGCTTGGTGTATTGGGCTCTTTTTTTTAGTGTTTCTAAAAGTTATGCTTTCGATGTGTTGATTATATTCCTTTTAATCAAATTGTCACTTTGCTGAGTCTTCACATTACCATGTAATATAACCACAAAATCAATATTCCATCGCTTATTTTCTCGGAAAATAAATTACACTAGTCATTCGTAACACCCTTGTTTTTCTTCTGAAATTGGACTTAAGGCTACATCACCAAGACATGTTTAGAATTTTGCAATTCAATTAGACCCATCCATGCATTCTATGATGATTTGATCAGAATAAGATTCATAATTTGATACTCATTAATCACCATCAATGTCATATAGATTGTTTTTCACAAAGTAATATGTTTAAGAATAACTGAGTATTTCTTCCATTTTAAATCTCCATATTAAAGCAGTATACGGAGAACTTGATGGAGTAAAAGAAGGAGAATAATCAGTTGCGCAATAAGCTTATGATATGGATCATGATCAATCTATTCTAGTCTTCTCGGGGCGGTGCGATGGTTAAGACATGGGGTGTTGTCATATGAGGTCTTGGGATCGAAACTTGGCGTGACTGAGTATAACCTCCCCTATGTCTTGATCATTTGCACTAATGGCTAGTAGCCACCTATGATTTACCTCCTCCATGTCGGCTTAGGGGACAGGTTGGCGGGGGCGTTGGGGGCGAGCGAATCGCCTTTTGCCACATGATCAATCTATTCTAGTCCTCTCGGGGCGGTACGATGGTTAAGACATGAGCGAATCGCCTTTTTTGCCACATGATCAACCTATTCTAGATATTAATGATGATCCATTATGCATCAATGGAGGTCCAATTACAAAGGCTAAAGCTAAAAAGATGAAGGAAACATTTAATGTGCTAATTGAAGATGTGAAGACCCAAGTTATCATTGAAGAAGGTTTGACTAAGAGCAAGTCATCCGGCTTAGTCAACCTAATTCAAGCCTTAGATGAGCTAAATTAGCATTTAAGTCTCATATCTATGTAGTATGGATATATAGGCTCAATTTGGACTCAATTTCTACCTTTATTTAGGTTGTAATAATGACATAAGCTTAAAATAGCTAAGTAATCTATATAGGCTTTTACTAAATGAGCTTTCGTTTGATCTTATAGGATTTTTTGGTCACCGTATAGCTATAAATAAAAGGGGTGATAGCCACACATGTATCTTTGACATATTTTTCAATCTAAAGCACAGTGAGACTCTCGCTTGTTAGTTTTTTCATTGAACTAGAACTTATCAAGGTATCTCCTTGTGACGTTCAAAGACTTATCAACCTCAATCCCAAGGTTGTGGCATCTTCCATCTTCTATACCAAGGTTCGTGTTTTCCTAAGCATTAGGTCGAGGTTTCTTTTCATCCATCTTATTATCTTAGACCTTCTTTCTTTCTATCTTCAATTCGTTGTGAGTTCTTGATATATCTTTCTCGTTGAGTTAACATCATTTGGTATCAGAGCTTTGGTTTTCTAAATCGATTTGGTTATCCTTTTTCTTTGTGCTTGAATTTTTGTCTATTTGTTCAACATTATCTACTTATCATTATCATCTCGATCTTAGTGAGTTTTATTCGTCTTGTTGTATCAAATTATTTTCGACAAAAAAAAGAGGCCGAAATTCAAAAAATATATATATATATACACACACAGAGAAAAAAGGCCTAAATTAAAAAAAAATATTTTCATCAAGAAAAAGGTCAAAATTAAAAAAAAACATTTTTGGCAAAAAAAAAAGGCCGAAATTTAAAAAAAAATATATTTTCGACAAAAAAGGATGAAATTAAAAAAAATCGGTAAAAAAGGTCGAGATTCCAAAAAAAAACAAAAATATTTTTGGAAAAATAGAAAAAAAGGAAACAAAAAAAAGGTGTGTAGAGAATTATTATTTCTATACTTGCACTTTCTAATTCCGCATTTCCTTTAAAGTTTTACCTATTATACTTGTACTTTCCAATTTCATATTTTCTTTAAAGTTTTGCCTAGTATATTTGCGCTTTCCAATTCCGCATTTCCTTTAAAATTTTGCCTATTTTATTTGCACTTTCCAATTCCGCATTTCCTTTAAAGTTTTGCCTAGTATATTTGCACTTTTCAATTCCGCATTTCTTTTAAAATTTTGCCTAATATACTTGCACTTTCCAATTCCGCATTTCCTTTAAAGTTTTGCCTAGATTTAATTCTGACACCTGCTTAGATTAAGTTCTGGCAAATTCTTTTTCAGTTCTTATTTCAAGTATCTTTATCTTTTAGTCCTGCATTCTCATAAGTTTTTCCTAGATTCAATTCTGGAAAATTTTATTTTTGAACTTAATTTAAGTTTTCAATTCCTCGATTTGCATTTAAGGAAAAAGTGATCCAGACGCATATTTGGAGTGAAAAAAGAAAGTGAAATTAGTATCTGATTGTCACAACTACTCTGAAGAGAAGAAGGTAAAACTTGCTGCTATCGAATTTATTGATTATGCTATTATTTGGTGGGATCAAGTTATTCTAAGCAGGAGAAGAAACAACGAGAGATCCGTTGGCACTTGGGAAGAGATGAAATCAATTATGAGAAAGAGGTTCACTCCATTACATTACTATCGAGATTTGTACCAACGGCTACAAAGTCTAATCCAATGATCCAAGACCGTGGAGGAATACTACAAAGAGATGGAGATTGCCATGATTCGAGCCAATGTGGAGGAGGACCGAGAAGCAACCATGACAAGATTTTTATAAGGTTTGAATTCAGAAATTACAAATGTAGTGGAGTTGCAACACTATGTGGAGTTGGAAGATATGGTGCATATGTCCATGAAAGTTGAAAGGCAACTTAAAAGGAATGGTTCAATCAAGCATAGTTAAAGTTTTAATTCATCTACTTGGAAATCTAGTTAGAACAAAAGAGATGATAAAGTTGCATCAAAGAGTAAGACCGAGTTTTTGAAGAATAAAGATGCTAATTTTTCATTGGTTAAAGGTAAAGAACCTATCCAATCTTCAAGAAATAGAGATATTAAATGCTTTAAGTGTTTGGGAAGAGGACATATTACTTCACAATTTCCAAACAAAAGAAGTATGCTTTTGAAAGAAAATGGTGATATTGAAACTGAGAGTGAGTCCGAAGATGATAATACCTTGCCACCATTGATGGAAAGTGATATAGAAGAGTATGTCGTTGAAGGTGAAGTCCTTGTCACTAGGCGTGCTCTAAATATCCAAGTGAAGGAACAAGATGAAGAACAACGAGACAACATATTTCATACCTGTTGCCACATCAAAGACAAAGTGTGTAGTATGATTATAGATGGGGGAAGTTGCACTAATGTGGCTAGTACTATCTTCGTTGAGAAATTATGCTTACTTACCACTAAACATTCTAGACCTTATAAACTACAATGGTTGAATGATTGCGGTGAAGTTAAGGTCACTAAGAAAGTGTTGGTTTCATTATCCATTGGTAGGTACATGATGATGTTCTTTGTGATGTAGTACCAATGCATGCAAGTCATTTACTTTTAGGTAGACCATGACAATTTGATAGGAGGGTCATGCACGATGGGTTCACAAATAAATATTCTTTTAAGATGCATGGTAAACTTGTAACTCATGTACCATTAACTCCTAAGCAAGTATATGAAGATCAATTGAGGATAAAAAATGAGAGTGAAAAAAGAAAAGATTGTGAGAGAAAAAAAAATGGAAAAGAAAAGGAGTGTGAGAAAAGAAAAAGTGAGGATGAGAGGAGTGAAAAAAGAATGAAAAAGAAAAAAAAATCTAGAGCAAGAGAGTAAAAATGTGAGCTTTTATGCAAAAGAAAGAGAGGTTAATAAAGATTTTTATTCTCAAGAACTGATGATTGAACTTTGTACGAGGAGACTTATTTTAACACTAACAATCTTAACCCTTCTTTGCCTAGTGTTGTTAAATCTCTTTTGCAAGAATTTGATGATGTCTTTCCTGAAGAATTTCCTGATGGATTGCCACCACTTAGGGGAATAGAGCACCATATTGACTTCATCCCAGGAGCAACCATTCCTAATCGACCAGCCTATAGAACCAATCCTATGGAGATGAAGGAGCTTCAAAAGAAAGTTGAAGAATTGATGAGAAAAGGGTATGTTCGAGAAAGTTTGAGTCCTTGTGCAATTCCTGTTTTGCTTGTGCCTAAGAAGGATGGAACCTAGAGAATGTGCGTTGATTGTAGGGCTATCAACAAGATTATGTTAAAGTATTGTCATTCTATTCCTAGATTAGATGATATGCTAGATGAACTACATGGTTCTTGCATTTTCTCTAAAATTGATTTGAAGTCTGGCTATCATCAAATTCGCATGTGTAAGGGAGATGAATGGAAAATTGCTTTTAAGATTAGGTATGGTTTGTATGAATGGTTAGTTTTGCCATTTGGACTAACTAATGCACCTAGTACTTTCATGAGATTAATGAACCATATTTTGTGTGCTTATATTAGAAATTTTGTTGTAGTATATTTTGATGACATCTTGATTTAGAGTAAAAATTTAGATGAGCATCTCATTCATTTACAAAAAGTTCTACTTATTTTGAGAAATGAAAAATTGTATGCTAACCTTCAAAAATGTTCTTTTTTCACTAATCAGATAAAATTTCTTGGTTATATTGTTAGTGTTAAGGGAATAACAGTTGATAAAGAAAAGGTTAAGGAAATACGTGAATGGCCAACACCAAAAACGATAACTGAGGTACGTAGCTTTCATGGGTTGACAAGTTTCTACAGAAGGTTTGTTAAAAATTTTAGTTCTATAGCTGCACCCTTGATTGAAGTTGTTAAAAAGAATGTTGGGTTTCATTAGGATAGTGAAAAGTTTCATCTTTCAACTTACTTAAGGAGAAGCTAAGTTCGACATCATTACTTGCATTACCTAACTTTGCTAAAACTTTTGAAATTGAGTGTTATGCATCAGGAATATGTATTGGAGCTATGCTAATACAAGAAGTCATCCCTTTGTTTATTTTAGTGAGAAATTTAGCGGAGCAGCTTTGAACTATCCAACTTATGACAAGGAGATGTATGCATTGGTGAGGGCTTTAGAGACTTGACAGCATTACTTGTGGCCCAAAGAGTTTGTTATTCACACTGATCATGAATTGTTGAAGAATTTAAAGAGCCAAAGTAAGTTGAATAGATATCATGTAAAATGGGTAGAATTCATTGAATCATTCCCTTATGTGATCAAGTATAAACAAGGTATGGAAAACATTGTTGTCATGCTTTGTCTCGAAGGTATACCTTGATCTCTACTTTGAACACTAAATTGTTATGATTTGAATACATTAAAGATCTATATTCTAATGATCTTGATTTTGAAAATGTGTTTGAAGTTTGTGAACATACTGCATTTGGGAAGTTTTATAGGCATGAGGGGTTTCTTTTTAGAATGAATATGTTGTGTGTGCCTAATTGTTCATTGAGAGAATTATTAATCTTAGAATCTCATGGTGGGGGACTAATGAGACATTTTGGAGTTAAAAAAATTCTAGAAGTGTTGGTAGAGCATTTCTTTTAGACACACATGAAACGAGATGTAGTCAAATTTTGTGAGAAGTGTATTACATGTAGGTAAGCAAAATCTAGATCTTTACCTCATGGACTATATACACCTTTACCAATTCTTAGTGAACCTTGGGTTGATATTTCCATGGACTTTATTTTAGGACTACCAAGGTCCAAACGAGGTATGGATTCTATTTTTGTGGTCGTGGACAAAATTTCTAAAATGACTCATTTTATTCCTTATAGGAAAATAGATGATGCTAACCATATTGCTGATCTTTTTTTAGGGAGATCGTACGACTTCATGGAGTACCAGGAGCATAGTTTCAGATCGTGATGCAAAATTTCTAAGCTACTTTTAGAAGACATTATGGGGAAAGTTAGGAACAAAGCTTTTGTTTTCCACAACTTGTCATCCACAAACCGATGGACAAACTGAGGTAGTAAATTGAACTTTATCTAATTTATTGAGAACTATCATTCAAAAGAATTTAAAAGGTTGGGAAGATTGTTTACCATATGTTGAATTTGCTTATAATAGATCTATGCATTCTATTACTAATTTTTCACCTTTTGAAGTGGTATATGGGTTCAAACCTTTAACTCCTTTAGATTTCTCACCTTTGCCTATCTCTGAGCATGCCAGTTTAGATGGTACCAGAAAAGCTGAGTTTGCGAGGCAACTACATGAGGGAATTCGATTGCAAATTGAAAAGAGAACTAAACAATATGTTACGCAAGCCAACAAGGGACAAAAGAAAGTGATCTTTGAACCCGGAGATTGAGTTTGAGTTCATATGAGGAAGGAAAGATTCCCTACTAAATGTCGTACTAAGTTACATCCACAAGGAGATGGTCCATTTCAAGTCATTGCTCGAATAAATAATAATGCATACAAGCTTGACTTACCAGGTGAGTATAATGTGAGTGTCACATTTAATGTTTCTGGTCTTTCTCCTTTTGATGTAGGTGATCGAGATTCGAGGACGAATCCTTTTGAGGAGAGGGGGAATGATGGAGTAAAAGAAGGAGAACAACAAGTTGTGCAACAAGCTTATGATATGAATCATGCTCAACCCACTTTAGATATTAATGATGATCCATTATGCATCAATGGAGGCCTAATTACAAGGGCTAAGACTAAAAAGATGAAGGAAACACTTAATGTGCTAATTGAAGATGTGAAGGCCAAAGCTACCATTGAAGAAGGTTTGACCAAGAGCAAGTTATCCAGCTTAGTCAACCTAATTCCAGCCTTAGATGAGATGAATTAGTAGTTAAGTCTCATATCTATGTAGTATGGATATGTACGCTCAATTTGGACTCAATTTCTTCCTTTATTTGGGTTGTAATAATGCCATAAACTTAAAATAGCTAAGTAGTCTATATAAGTCTTTACTAAATGGGCTTTCTTTTGGCCTTTTAGGATTTTTTGGCCACCCTATAGCTATAAATAAAGGGTGTGATGACCACACATGTATTTTTGATATATTTTTCAATCTAAAGCATGGTGAGACTCTCACTTGTTGGCTCTTCATTGATCTAGAACTTATCAAGGCATCTCCTTGTGGCGTTCAAAGACTTATCAACCTTAATTCCAAGGTTGTGACGTCTCTCATTTTTTATACCAAGGCTCGTGATTTCTTAAGCATTGGGTTGAGATTTCTTTTTATCCATCTTATCATTTTAAACTTTCTTTCTTTCTATCTTCAATTCGTTGTGGATTCTTGAAATATTTTCTTGGTGGATTCATATCAGAACTATTTTACTTTTATCCTATATTATTGATTTCGAACCTAAAAAATAACTAATTTTGAATAATTTTTTTATTTTTATATCATATGATTTAATTTTTTGAGATAGTTTTAGTTAGATGCGAGAAAATTTTACTTTACTTTCTTTTTACTTCTTTCAATGTTCCTTATAATGTATTATTATCGATTAGTTTTTATGCTTTTGTAAATATTATTAAAACATTTTATAATTTACTTTATCTTATACATTTTTTTATAAACGCTAATTGATTTCTTATATAATATAAAGTATTTTTTAAATTTAAATATAAAAAGTAAATTAATAATAATAAAACATGAGAATATTTTTTTTAAAAAAATAATAAAAGAAAAAAAGGAAAAAATAATAGTGGTTGGACAGGATGGTGAGACGTTTTTTTCAAGGGCGGAGCCAGGTGTAAACTTCACCGGGCTATAGCCCGGGCGAATCAATTAAATGATGTATATTTTATCTATTTATGCCATTAATTTTTCATTCCTAAATAAAAAAAACAAGGTGTTTAGCCCGGGAAGCAATCTAAAAGGCATTGGTAGCCCAGGCGAGCTACAAATCCTGGCTCCGCCAGTGGTTTTTTTAAAAATAATAAAAGAACATAGAGTGGTTCGACAAGACGGTGCGACCTGTCTCCTTGCACATCAACACTTGGAGCAGGGGCGTAGCTAGGATCTTAATTTACATGGGGTTGATCGTCAAGAGCGAAACAATATACATAATATATACATGAACAATCTTTCAAGAAAAGAACTTGTAATCTATTTCAAGAACCACGCATATTACTAGCACCATCGTACCCTTGTTCTCGTATGTTGTGAATATGTAAGTCATAACAATCAAAAGTATTAGATATTTCTTTCTTAAGTGTTGTAGCAGTTGTATCAGTTACATATATAATGTGAAAAACTGCTCTTGTGGATGTTTGCTTTTGCTTTAAAAAATGAGTTGATAGTTTTTCTTTTCTTCATTCCCTGAATTGTCTATATTAAAGTGAATAAATACAAAAATTATCTCATCCAATGATGATAAAGAAATACTTCTTACTGATCAATATAATATCTAATATCTTATATCTAATATCAAGCCGACAATAAAGAAAAGTAATCAATTATATAAATAAAACTAATCAAATTAATTAATAAATCTGTTAATAAATTTAATTAATTTATCAAAAGGAAAAAATAGTAGTTGACTCGTATAGATAATTTCAAAAGAAAATAAATCTGCGTCGATGGTCACACAGATATTACATATTATTCGAGAGAAAGGTGTTGTATCTTTGAGAGCATGAATCGAAGAACAAAAATTAAACTGTAAATAACTCACAGTGATCTCCCGAAGAAATCGAAGAAGTCGTCGGACGTTGTTGTTGTCGGAAGCACAATCACAGGTAATCGGAAAGTGCTTCAAGGTTCATGAGCCAAATCCCTAGCCTCTCGGACGTTCTCCTTTGCTAGACCAAGACTGATCACCGTCGCCTCTCCCCTTATCCTCTTCCTGATCCCTTCTCATGGCTCGGACACACCATTTATAAGAAGATTGAGGAAGACAAAGGGGAAAGGATGCCCCTTCGTCTCCTTGGCGTTTGCAGCAAAGAGAGGTGTTTGCAGCAATGAGAGAAATGAAGGGGAAACGGTGTCTCTTCGTCTCCTCAACATCCAACATCTCTCACTCGTCCAAGTCAATCTATAAGGTTATATTGTCACATAGATCATGTCAGTCACATAGACTACGAGGTGATCATGTCATAATGCCAACACTAAATATTAATTGGTCATAAAGACCGATTAAGTCATATAGACTATTTGACAATCAAGTTACAAAGACTAGAGAAAAATTAATTAGTCACAAAGACCATATACGAACATTCATTCCATACATTAGGGAAAATGTTTTGTCCGACAGCAAGCATGCTGAGCATTTATTATTACTAAGAAGATTGTTACACCTTACATAGCTACTCTTTAGAATGAATCAGAGACATGAATGACTTGCCTTTACCCCAGATTAAATTATTTACATCATTATGAACATCTCTAATCCCTCATATTGACTATATGTCAAGAGCATGTTCAACATCTCCAATTAAACAAATTATTCATAATTACATTTTATGTACTGAACTAAAAATGTAATTGGTACCAGTGAATAAATGTCACAAATGTAAATCAAACGTAATATTCCTTTTTAGGTAGAATTTATTCATTCTAATAAGTCGCTTTCCTAGTTATGTTTCATAGACCGAATCATCCATAGTCAATAGGAAACATGCTAAAGTAGCAGACACTGATCAGAACTTCAAGTAGACAGCTAAATAGTCGCTTAGGGTAAGATTGAGATTAACTTATAATCTCAAGGGTCTCACATAGTAGAGAAGCAGAGATCTATTCTCCTACTATCCTTCTTGTCGCCATAACACATGTGGTATGAATCACATGCTACGATGTTATTCTCTTTACTAAAAAGAGCGCATGTTTTTCCCAAAATTTAACATCATACAGATTTCGATCTAGACATACCTAATGTCTAATTCTGAATTCAGTATATGAATTCCAATATGTTTTTAAGCAGATTCAGTAAATGGTGGGTGCATTTACTCTGATCATTACATAAATGATCTCACCTTGACACAATTATCAATACGACCTTAACTTATGGGTATGTCTCTATTCACAACTACATAAGTTGTCCCATAAGTAACGGTCTTACCTTTATTTATACTTAACAAATAGAGATGATTTTCCATGTGAGTGGACTAATCTCAACCTGTCAACATGCTTATCGAAACTTTTTATTCAAATGTAACAAAGACATATACACAGAATAGATCATGACATTTTCCATTTATCAAAATGTCTTTATAATAAGTTACATTCTTCGAAGTCCCAAAGACTTCACATGTCCATGAAATGACTCTTTAGTCAATGGCTTAGCAAAAGGATCACCAAGCATATTTTGTGTAGGGATGCACTCAAGAATTACCTTTTTCTTGTCAACAATATCCCTTACAAAATTATACTTAATTTCTATATGCTTACCTTTGCTGTGATATTTGAGATCCTTGGAAAAAGCTATTGCAGCTTGATTGTCACAGTACACTGTAACGGACTCCCACTGTTCTTAGCAATGTTCAGATGCTTCAGGAACCTTCTTAGCCAGACATCCTCTTGCACAGCCGCTGCACAAGCCACATACTTAGCTTCTATTGTCGATAAGGCTACACAAGCTTGCTTCTTGCTGTTCCATGAGATGGAGCCACCAATCAGCAGGAAGATATAGCTAGATGTAGATTTTCTGTCATCAAGGTCCTCTGCCCAATCTGCATCTGTGTAGCCACTTAAGCTCATATCTGATCCTTGGAAATAAAGACAATAATCAACTGTTCCTTTGAGATATCTGAATATTCTCTTCACCGCTTTCCAGTGTCTCGATCCTGGGTTTGATTGGAAATGACTAACTAAGCCAACAACATAGCTTATATTAGGATGAGTACACAACATAGTGTACATTAAATACCAATATCACTGGCATATGATTTTTTCTTCATTTCAGCTATTTCCTCAGGAGTCTTGGGATACATACTTTTGCTCAAAACAGTACCTCTCGCTATAGGCGTCTGTTCGATATTGCAATCTGACATATTGAAGTGTTGTAGCATCTTAGTAATATGCTTCTTGAGACAAACCCAAAAGTCTTTTTGATTTATCTCTAATGATCTTTACTCCTAAGATGAACTCTGCTTCTCCCATATCTATTATGTCAAATTATGATGAAAGCCAAGATTTGACTTCTATCACACACTTTATGTCGCTTCCAGCTATTATCATATCATCAACATATAATGATAAAATGATAAACTTTCTTTTTGTCCTTTCTAAGGTAAACACAATGATCCTCATTGATCATTTCGAAACCATAAGATAAAATAACTTCATTAAATCTTATGTTCCATTGTCTTGATTCTTGCTTTAGCCCATATATAGACTTCTTAAGTCTACATACTCTATTCTCTTGGCCTTCAGCAACATAATCTTCTGGTTGTACCATATAGATTTCTTCGTCAAGATTACCATTAAGGAAAGTTGTTTTTATATCTATCTTGTTAGAATGTATACTAAAAACCTAGATTTTGTGTAAACATTTATTTAGAAATAAAAGAATCACATTGGTCAATATTTACATTTATTTGTTAAATATAATTGTTCAATTAATTTATATAGTAGATAACATGGTGTGTGGTGTCATACACAGAAGATCATGTTGTTGGTTCTTTATGAATTATAAACAGTTGCTCATGACTAAGATGGAAAGGAACAAACCATTGAAATAGTCGTAGTGTAATTAGGTATTAGTTTATCTTGACTAATAAATTACACTAGTACACTCTAAGTGTATTGAGTAGGACCATTTAAGGTAAGTTCTTTTTATACTGACTTGATAAAAGAACTAGACCTTAGTTATTATGGAAGTGTGTGCTCTTAATCCTAATATAATAACAAGCACATATATTTAGTATTTATTTCTTTTGACTTATCAAAGGGTGAGATTTAGCTCGATAAATCAATAGGCCCGATAAGTTGGGAAATGATATTACTTATAGTGTGTGTTGTTGATTATAGAGGGAAACTATGTCCTAGTTATCTAGGTTGAGAATGCTCCCAAGAGGAGCTCATAAGGATTGTCATGTTAAACCCTGCAGGTGGGCTTAGTCCGACATGATGATAAGATTGAGTGGTACTACTCTCGGACTAAGATATTAATTAAGTGAGTTGTCGGTAACTCATTTAATTAGTGGGCATTCGACATCTTAAACACAGGGAGACTAATACACTCATAATAAGAATGAGCCCAAAATGTAATTTGGGATTGGTGCGGTAGTTCAATAATAGTTCTTTAGTGGAATGAATTATTATTGATGAAATTAAGTTGTATGTTCGGGGCGAACACGGGAAGTTTAATTTCATCGGGAGACCAAAACCAATTCCTCCTCTCGGTCCCTATCATAGCCTCTTGTATATAGAGATTTATACCCATCACATATCCACTTCTTACCCACCTTTATACCCATCCTATTGGGGCCGGCCAAGCAAGCTTGGAACCTAAGCTTGGGTCGGCCAAGTAAATAGGATGAGTTGAGTTGGTGTGGCCGACCCTACCTTGAACCCAAGCTCGGTGTGGCCGGCCACATCATATTAAAAAGGGATTTTTATTAAAATTATTTCTTATGTAGATATCATGGTTTTAAAAGAGAGTTTAAAATTTAAATCTTTCCTTTTATATCTTTCTACAAAGGATTATTAAGAAAAGATTTGAAATCTTTCCTTATTTGTAGATTAAAAGGTGGATTTTAATTTTAAAACAACTTTCATTTTTTTAACCATGTTCATGATTTAAAAGAGAATTTAAAAATTAAATATTTCTTTTATAAAGCTTCTACAAAAGATTAAGAAAAGATTTGATATCTTTCCTTATTTGTAGATTGAAAGAGATTTTAATTTTTCAAGATAACTTTCTTTTTATCCACATGTTTAAAAGAAAGATTTTAATTTATAAAAATTCCTTTTTATAAACCACCATGAAGGGAAAAATTATTGGAGAAATTTTTTATAAATTTCCGGAAACAAATTAGGAAGTTTTAATTCTTGTGTTAATTAAAACTCTCCTTGTTTTGGGGATTAAAGTGGTCGGCCATTACAATTGTGAAAAGGATTTTAATTTTAATTAATTAAATTTTCCTTTTCATGGCAAAGTAATAAGGAAGTTTTTATTTAAATTTTTCTTATTTGCCAAGACCAAGGATTATAAAAGAGGGGGTAGAGGTGCCTTCATGGGTGCTAACTCTATTCTTTTCTTCCTCTCTTTTTCTCCTTGGTGTGGCCGACCCTAGAGGTTTTCCCTCTCCTCTTCTCTTCTTCTTTAGTGGTCGGTTTTATCCCTTCTTGGAGCTCTTGATGGTGGCCGGTTCTAGCTAGGAGAAGAAGGAGAGAAAGGAGGTTTTGTTTCTTGCATCCCTTGGAGCTTGGTGGTGGTGGCCGGACCTCTACTTCTCTTGGAGAATTGTGGTGGCCGAATCTTGCTTGGAGAAGAAGGTGGCTTAGGTGGATTCTCATCGCGGTAGATTGTTGCCCACACAACGTCCGGGATAAGAAGAGGAATACGGTAGAAGATCAAGAGGTTATTTGCTTACAAAGAAAGGTATAACTAGTAATTGTTTTCCGCATCATACTAGTTTTCTCTGTATAGTTATTTTTGGAAATACCAAACACAAGAGGCATATGATTCTAGAGTTTTCAGATTTGTTTCAAAGTTGTGTTTCTTTTCTTTTATTTTTTGAATTTATGATTCGATTGTTCTTTTTGGTTAACCTACAGTTATTTAAGGAAATTAAATATTAGCTTTTCTTAAAAGGCTTTGTCTAGGCGGTGGTGGTTGCTCCCATATCCAAGAAGGCCATGTGCCTCGCCATGTAGTCCTGAAAGCCAATTTTGGAAATTAATATTTAATGAAATTAATAACATAGGTGGATTTGAATCAATAGTGTTAAGTTCCGCTTGCGATTCAAATCTAAACCATTAAGAACAGATAAGTTAAATTTGGAATCAATGATGTTAAGTTCCGTCTGCAATTCCTAATTTAACTTCTAAAGAACACAATAGGTTATTTAAGGAAAGGTTCGACACTTGTACAAAAATTTTTATACAGTGGAACCAGTACGTTTTCCTAGGACTAACCAACATATCTGATGTAATTCCATGTCAAATTGTGCTACTATAGCTAGGATGACACGTATTGACATAAACTTCACAACTGGGGAGAATGTCTCTTCAAAGTCAATACCCTCCATTTGGGTATATCCTTTTGCAACTAATCAAGCTTTGTATCGATTAATTAATCCATCTTCTTTTCTCTTTATTTTGAGAATCCACTTATTCTCAATAGCTCTTCGTCTCGGAGGAAGATCAACTAAATCCCAAACTTGATTCTTTCTCATTGACTCCATTTCCTCATCTATTGCAATTTTCCATTTTTCTCTTACTGAGCTTCTCAAAGCTTCCTTAACTGTTTGAGGTTCCTCATCATCAACTGGGAGAATCATCAATGCCTCATTCTCAATATCAAACCTTCTCCGAGGAATAATCTGACGACTACTTTTTCGTAGGTTAGACTGTTGAGAAACTGACTCATTCAGTGGCAAATTACTCCCACTAGGTTGACTAGATTCAGGCATCTTCTAATTTGTTGATAAAGGAACATTATCCTCCTCCTTTATCTCATATAGAGGAATTGTTTTATCAACTTCACCTCATGTTGGGAACTCATTTTCAAGAAAAGTAGCATCTCTTGACTCTATTTCAGAGATGATTCCATCTTGTCGCTCACCAATAAAAACATAACCCTTAGAAGTCTCAGAAAACCTTATAAAGATACACTTCTTACCTCTGGGTCCTAATTTTCTATGTTCATGAGTCTTATCATGAACGTAGGTAGCTGACCCCCAATGTCTCAGATTACTCAAATCTGACTTTCTGCCTGTCCAACGTTCATGTGGGGTAGATGAAACTGACTTTGAAGGCACTTTGTTAAGTATATAGGCCGCAACTAATAATGCACCTCCCCAATAGGAGATTGTCAAATTAGTCTGCGCCGTCATAGACCTAACGATTTCAAGAAGAGTCTTATTTCTTCTTTCAGCAATCCCATTTTGCTGTGGAGTTCCAGGGATAGTTAGCTATCTAATAATTCCTTTCTCATTACACATTATCTTGAACTGATCAGACAAATATTCACCTCCATGGTTAGTGTGCAGGGTTTTAACCTTACGTTCCAATTGATTCTCAACTTCGTTCATTTATGTAATTAATGAAGCAATCCAATGCTTCATATTTGTGAGAAATTAAATACACATGACCAAAACGTGTGAAGTCATCAATAAATTTAATGAAATAAGAACTCTCATTTCTAGCATTCATATTCATTGAACCATAAATATCTGAATGAATTAATTACAATGGTGATTCAACCCTTATAGCCTTGCCAAATGGTTTCCGAGTTGCCTTTCCAACAAGACAATGCTCACATATAAACAAGTTAATCTTAGCATGAGCGCCTAAAAGGCCCTCTTTAGCTAATTTATTCATTCGTTCTTGTCCTATATGTCCTAGCCGAGCATGCCAAATTTTATCATTAACACAACATTACTAGTAAGAGTAATGTTTGAAAAACAACCATCATTATTATTTGGTTCTACATCAAGAACCATAAAATCATTTGTTACATAACCATGCCCAATTAACACAGAGTTAATTCGAAGTTCCACACGACGACTATAAAAATTTACACAATAACCTAAATCAAGAAGACAAATGATGGAAACCAGATTCTGTAAATCTCAAGTGCCTACAGGATATCATGTAGAAATAGGGTATGCCCACCATGTAGGTTGAGCTTGCAAGTGCCAATTCCTTTGACTTCAATTCTTGCATTGTTTCCTACATATATCCATCTGTTGCCAGCTAGTACTCGACGGTACTCCACATATGTAGCTCAATCACGTGCTACGTGGTTCGTTGCTCCTGAATCTGCAATCCACAAAGGATATGAATCAGCTAACAACACTATACTTGCAACATGATGCTCATGGAAAGAAGGTAGAGATGGATCTACCTTTTTAGGCTCAGTACAATCCCGAGCAAAATGTCCCTTCTTGCCACAGTTGAAGCAGGACAACTTGCTCCTAGGTTTTTGTCCATATTTCTTTCCTTTCTTCTTGATTTGGTTTTTAACAACAACAACACTAGCCTCCTTTCCTTTTCCCTTTTCTTTCTTAAACCATTTTTTCTTATTCTTGGAACCAGAACCTTCAGCTACAAAAGCTTGATCATAAATCCTTGCGAATTCAATCCTTTCCGCCTTAAGTTCTACATGGCGTGAGACATCAATGAAAGTCTTAATACTTTCACTGTGGGTCAGATTCTGTTTCATCACTTCCCAAGAATTAGGAAGGGAACAGATGACTGCCTGAACTTGTTGTTCATCGATCAACGTATGACCAACAGTATTAAGCTCTCGAATCATGTTAACTATCTCTCTGAGATATTGAGCTATGGTAACATTCGAGTATTTTTTACAATTATTAAACTTAATTGTTAGCTGACGGAGCTTACTGAGACTTACTCCACTATACTTCTCTCTAAGGGCCGCCCAAACAGCATGAGCCAATGGTAATGGCTCATACTCAAATACCAGGTCATCCACCATTGAACTAATCAATATTCCCTTAGCAATGGAGTCCTTCATTTTCCATGCCTTATAGGCATCAAGGTCACATCTGTGTTGTGTTGTAGAACCATCAATCGGTTCCTCCATGAATTGATTTACATCCTCTAGAACTTCTTGTTCCTCGAGAATGTATTGTATCTTGAGATGCCAGATTTTGTAGTTATCCCCATATAATTTCTCTCCCTTATTGAGTTCAGCTATGATGTTTTTAGTTGTCATGGTCTACATAAATAAACACATTATTTATTATTTCAGTGTAGTTCATATATGTGCAATTATTTATTGACTCAGTGTAAATTAGAATTAGTCTACAAAATCAAGTGATAACTTTGTTTCCACTCATCATTTGTATGTTCTAATCTAATCAACATTGATCAATTATATTACACACATCCCACCTAATGAACGAATCATTATTAAAATGAACTAATCATTTTCATATGAACTAATTATATGGATATATGAACTAATCATATTCACATGAACTAATCATGAGCAAGTTAGTTAACACATAACATAACTATTTATTTATTATAACTCTGTTCGTACATAATGACAGAAATTATTACATGACTCAAACTTAACGGGCTAATACTGTTCATACATAACGACAGTAAACAGAACACTAATAAATTAGATAGGCCAATACCGCTCCCACTAGGACAAATACTAGTGCAAGGACCAACATTATCCCTATTATCCTGGACTCATTTGGGATAATCTCATATGGGGCAGCCTCAGAATTCTTCATCAGATCCATTTCTGGATCTTTCTCGAACATTTCCTGATCCTCTTCAGACTCTTCTTCACCCATATAGCGAAGTAGTTCCTCACACAGTTCTGAATATGTGATGCATCCTTCATAATGTACCCATACATAGTCTGCTATTACCCTAGGATACTCTGGCAATGAATGCATCAATGCCCAGATCCTATAACTGTCAAGGACTGGAAACTCTTCTTCCTCAAGTTTCCATAATAGTCTATCAAGCCTTCTAACATGTCCGTCGACTCCATAAGCAGACTTATACTCTATCTCCTGAATCTCCTCCCGGAGCTGGTTTCGTCGCACTTCGCGATGAGTTAATGTGGTGATCGTCCATGCCATCTGAAAAATTGAATTTAAATAAGTCAGTATAAAATTGACTAACCAGTATAAAACCAATTTAATTCAATTTATACAAATATAGAACCATCATTATATATCAAGAAAAACAAATCTTCTTGATTTTCAGGAGTTTAAGTCGACTGACCGATTGGACCGGTCGATCAGGAATCCAGATCCTAAGCTTAGTTTTTTCCTCATTAGAACTAATCTAATTGGACAGAGATTTATGACCTATGTTCTGCTATTATTTAAGCCCATTTGAGTCAATCTCAGACTCATTGATCAAACTTAGGCCCGTTTGATTCATCCATTGGATTAAGTCTGACCCATTAGAACAAATCTAATATTTTCGGTCAAATCTGACACATCAGAACTAATCTGGTCATATTTGATCAACCCAGCTTGTGTAATCAAAATGATCCCAATTAATTCAATAATAAACTGAACTGGTTAAACCAAAAAATAATTTGAACTAGATCTAGGGATTGTTGGGGTTGCAAGGTTGCAAACAATAGTCCCACATTGAAAACACATGGAAAAGATCATGGGTTAATAAGAGAAAAGATATCTCCATTAACATGAGGCCTTTGGGGAGAGCCCAAGAGCAAAACCATGGGGGCTTAGGCCCAAAGTGGACAATATCATATCATTGTGGAGATATCTAAATTCTTTTCGATCCTACACTATCAAGTTAGTGTATTTGATCCTTGGGATCCAACATTGATTAAGTCCAACTTGATTAATCAAGTTATACTTGGAGACCCATGCTTGGATTGTTCTTCTATTTGTTCGATTACAAGAGATAAATAAGATTTAAATTTGTGTTTAGCCTTATACCTAAGTCTAGATCGATTGTATAAGACTCTTTGTTTTCTAGGAATCATATCAAGATTCTTGGAGCCCAAGGTGAACCGTTTCAATTTATCCTTTAGTTCCTTGACTTGACTTTTCAGGCTAGAATTTTCTTCCTCAAGTTGTTGGACTTGAGTTGAAGTTCTAGTCTGAACTGATTCAGTCAAGGAGCTTGGGTTAGTCATTTCCTTAAGGGTTGTTACCTCCTTTTGGAGCGATTTGACTCGGACGTTGGATTTTGCTAGCTTACACATTAGATAATTTACTAGGTTATGCAACTTATCTACTTGAGAAGAACTTACAGTGTGGTTAGGTCCTTCAAAAATGGATACAAATCTGTGGCTTCTCTCAGACTCGATTTCTGATTCTCTTTCAGTTTCAAACTTGATGACTTGTTCTCAGGCCAGAAGCGCAACAAAGTTTGTTTGTTCGAGATCATCGTTAGAGTCTTCTGATGAAGATTCATCCCATGCCACTTGTAGCACCTTCTTCTTTTGTTGCTTCTTTGTTTCCTTTTGATTGGGACAGTTTTCTTTGATGTGTCACTTTTTGTTGTAGTCGTAGCAGGTTATGTCAGGCTTGGTCTTTGGGCTTGGTTGTGTCATTTTTGACTGGATCACCTTCTTGATATCTCTTTTAGTGAATCCTTTCTTCTTTTTGTATAGTCTTTAGACTAAGTTGACAAGTTTGGCGGTAATTTTGTTGTCTTCTTCTGAGTCTAATTCGTCTTCGGACTTGGGTTCGATCTGGTACTTCTTCATAGTCTTCTTTGTCTTGCTTGTACCTGCAATCAACACAATACCTTTCTCGGGCGGAGGTGCATTAGCATGTTCATGCAATTCAAATTATGAAAACAATTCATCTAGCCTAATTTGAGGCAGGTCCTTAGAAACTTTGTAAGCATCCACCATGGATACCCATAAAGTGTTCCTTAGCTAAGGGCATACCTTATGATATCGTGATTTTCCACCTTCTGACCAATTGTTTGGAGACTGTTGAGTAGGTCTTGGATCTAAGCGTGGAGTTGGCTTGTCAACTCACCATCCTGCATTTTAATATTGTATAGTTTATTTAAAATCAAGCCCGTTTACTTACCTTAGTGTCGGAAGTGCCCTCATGCAGCTCGATCACTTTTTCCCACAACTCCTTTGTGTTGTTGAAGGGATCGACCTGGTTCAACTCTTCTTTGGTTAGGCCACATTGAAGAGTTTGGGTTGCCTTTGCATCAACTTCGATCTTCTTATGGGTTGGTGCGTCCCATTTGTCGCAGTAGACGAGGGCTCCATCTTCGGTGGGATATGTAAATCCCACCTGGATGATTATCCACATTTCCACCTGTGTTTTGAGATGATACTTCATTTTGCTCTTCCAGTAGCCGAAGTGTTTGTCGGAGAACAGTGGAGGGCGTGCGGTGCTGTAGCCTTCTTGGTATGCCATTTGAGGGAATCTTACACACAAAATGAAAGAGCATAGAATACTAAGACTTGGTCTTGGATTAATAGTACGGTATGAAAAAAATTGTATAACTCGAGTGGTGTTTGCACCAACTTCGATATACGAAAAACTCAATTGTGAAAAAGAAATCTAATAAGAGGGGGTGATGAAATCAATTTAAAGGAAAAAATAAAATAATATAAATAATAATAATATAATAAAAAAATTATAATGTCAAATTTTGTCAAACATGATATTTCACAAATTCTTACTAATGGTGTAAAAATGAAAGTGAATTTTAAAAAAAAAATTGGAGGGGAAAAAATTAAAGACGTAAGGATATTTTTTAAACAAAAATGATATACAATTTCTTTTTTCAAAAAGGAACTCCCTGTTAGATTGGTAGTTTCACCAATTCAGAGCGGTCTTGCTCTGATACCAATTGTAGGATCGTTACACTAGAGGAGGAGGGGGGGGGGGTGAATAGCGCTCGTGGCTTTCACGTTCGTTTTAAAACAATCGAAGAACATTCTAGAGAAAGCAGCGAAATTAAGAAAACAAGAGCAATGCTAACATGCCAAGAGTTACTTGGTTTGAAGCCTGTAGTGACTCCTACTCCAAGCCCCGCATGTGAGAGTGCTTTCGAAGGGCAATCACTAATCAATCGTAAAAAGTACAAGTACAATTTTAAATTATTACAAGAAATTAAAAAAATAAAGAATACCGACGACTCGGAAATTTAAATCTTCATCACGGTGGTCGTCGGGGCAGCTTTTGAGCGTTGAGGAAGCATTTTCATAGTAGCACGAAGAAGCGAAAGTTGCTTAGAATGATATTTTGAGGTGCTGGTCTAATGCTACTTTTATAGGCTATTCCGGGCACTGGATTGTGATGTAGGCATGTCCAATCAACATGCTCCAGCTTAGCGACGAGATAAAGTTTGGCATTTCGGGCGCCCGGACCACCAGTTTCCAGCACTTCAATTTCCTGCAACACAAGATTAGTCCAGACATATAAGTCTAGACTTCAACTTATTTCAACTTATATATAATGAAATATAAGTTTTGATAGTTTTCGGACTGTCTGATCCTGACTTTGAGTTTCGCTGAAATTTTATGTCGGACTGACACCTACTGTTCCCACTTCGGGGAACGCATCCTCATCTACTCCTCTCAGGAGAGATTATTGTTGTGTTTTAATTCAAATTATTTCATTGCTTATTGTAATGCATAGAAGTATGCATTTAGTCCCACATTGCTAAGCAAAGAAAGGTTGGAAGGCCTTATATATGGAGCCCTTCCATCCTTGCTTAGCAAAGTTAAGGGGGCCTACACGCATGCATGGGCAGAGCCCAAATCAGGTGGTTTTGGGGGGTTCGAGCCAGAAATCCATAAACCGGGTGCGACGCACGCGATCATCGTTGATCGCGTGCAGGGGGGTGCAAATCCCCAGCTCGTGGGCCTCGCGCTTACAGGCGGACTTGTTTGTTTTTGCCAGTCTCTGGTTTGGTCTGGTTCTGTCTTGAGCCGTGCGCACTCTTGGGTTTGGTCCGCGCGTGAGGAAGCAGAAGCAACGCATCCGCGGGTGAGGAACCGACGCACCTGCCCGCGCGTAAGGAAGCAGCGCACCTGCTCGCGCGTGAAGAGGCGACACACTTGCCCGATTCGCTGCCAAAGCAATGCTTCGGCATGAATAAATGCAGCACCTCTGTTCATCATTCCTCACACCAAAAAACAAAGCAGGTCTGCTTTCTCCTCCTTCTCTGTTCTGTTTGTGCTCGCTGAGAGTTTAGTTTTTCCCTGTTCTGAGGCTTGATTTTTAGCGATCTGAGGTTGAGTCCGAGTGCGACGTTCATCTTGGAGTGTACCTATGGACGACGCGAGTGATTGTCGAATCTTGGGAGAATTTTTCCAGAGAGCCTCTGCACCGTGGGCGACAATAAATTCTCTAAAGACAGTTGGCACGCCGGCGCTTTAACCAGAGATACACGATTTCTCAACCTTACTCTTTTCATTTACAAGTTTATTGCATGCTTTCTATTTTGGTGCAAATAGATTACTGTGTTTGCGTAATCAGTACTATAACAATTTTAGAGAATTTATTGTAAGCATCAGTAGACATGATGAATGATAGGGTAATGGGGTCTGATGAGGCTAGTGCCAGACCCGAGAAATTTGTTGGACAAAACTTCAGACGTTGGCAACAACGGATGAAATTTTGGCTTACTACGCTAGGTTTATTCTACGTTATAGAAACAGATCCTCCTTCACCTAATGAAGAGGAACCTGCCTATAGTGCTGCCTTACAGAGGTTTAAGCAAAGGAATTATCTCTGCCATAAGAGGATCCTGTCTGCCCTCTCAAACGCACTATTCGATGTGTATTGCTCAACCTCTTCGGCTAAAGAGCTATGGAAATCTTTGGATAAAAAATACAATTCCGAAGATTCTGGTTTAGAAAAGTACATTGTGGCAAAATTCCTAAACTTCAAAATGGTTGAAGGCAAATCTGTGGTTGACCAAACACATGAATTCTAAGCTCAAATTCATGGTCTTGCTGAAGAAGATATGCCATTACCCAAAAAATTTCAGGTCTTGTCTATCATCGAAAAATTGCCTCCGAGTTAGGAAGATTTTGGCATGACTCTTAAACATCGGAGAGGTAAAATCTCTCTAGAAGATTTGATGATTGCCTTAAATATCGAAGAAGAACATTGGAAGCAACATAAAAATGATGATATAAAAATGCCTATGGATTTTATTCTAAAGGCAAACGTAGTAGTCTCATCTGACAAGAAAAAATTCAAAAATCAGAAAATGAAGAACAAGATGAAACCCAAACAAAAAATTCAAAAGAAAAATGGAACCAAGCCGTGCTGGGCATGTGGACAAGTTGGACATTATGCCAAATTCTGCCCCAAGAAGAAGAACCAGAGCAATATGTCCAACACCAAGGCACAAGCAAATGTTGTGACGGCACCAGCGATAGGTTTGTTACCTTCAAACCTGAACTAAATTTGATCTATCAACCCAATGAATGGTTAGTTGATACAGGTGCTAATGTGCACTGTTGTGCTGATCGCTCTCCCTTCCTTACTTATCAGGTAATTGAAGGCACTTCCGTGGCCATGGGGAACCATTCTGCAGCCAGGGTGTTTGGGATAGGACAAGTTGACCTGAGGTTCACCTCTGGAAAAATCCTATCATTGCATGAGGTGCATCATGTTCCAGCGGTCCGTCGGAATCTAATTAGCGGGTCAAAGTTAGTCCGTGCTGGTTATGAGTTGAACTTTAAATGTAATAAAGTTGTAATATTACATTTAAGAACCTTTATTGTAAAAGGTTACCTTAATGAAGGTTTATTTAAACTCAATGTAGAAAATGCTACCTTAAATAAATCTACTGATGTTGGTTGTTCATATAACATTGAGTCTTATGATATATGGTATGACAAATTAGGACATGTCAATTTTAATACCGTAAAAAGGATGATGAATCTAGATATGATTTCTAAGCATGCTGTAAATGATAAGAAAAAATGTGAAGTTTGTGTGTAATATAACCCCGTAAACCCTTCAAATCAGTTGATAGAAATTCTGATATTTTAGAATTGATTCATACTGACTGTTGTGAGTTTAACGGTGTAATAACGAGAGACCATAAACGGTATTTCATTACCTTCATTAATGATCATTCTTGTTATTGTTATGTTTATTTGCTGAAAACCAAGGATGAAGCTTTAGATAAATTTATGGTTTTTAAATTTGAAGCTGAGAATCAAACAAATAAAACTATTAAGAGGTTAAGGTCTGATAGAGGTGGAGAGTTTACCTCGAACCTGTTTCAAAAAGTTTGTCAAGATGCAGGTATAATTCACGAGGTAACTGCTCCATATAGTCCTCAATCCAACGGTATAGCAGAACGAAAAAATCGAACCCTTGAAGATATGATTAATTCTATGTTAGTCAGTTCTGGGTTACCCAACTACATGTGGAGGGAAGCTCTATACAATGCATGTCATGTGTTAAATAAAGTCCCCATGAGGTCAAGGGATAAAAGCCCATATGAGCTTTAGAAAGGCCGGAGGACAAGTTTGAAATACCTTAAAGTGTGGGGGTGCCTTGTAAAGATACTAGTAACTGAACACAGAAGGAAAAAACTTGGTCCAAAGACCGTAGATGGTATCTTCTTGGGTTATGCTCAAAATAGTATTGCATATAGGTTTCTGATTATTAAATTTGAAATTTCTGGAATAGATGCAAATACTATTGTAGAACTTCGTGATGCTACATTTTTTGAGGATATATTTCCTATGAAGACAAGAACACCTCAGTGTATATCTAGTATTCCTACTAGAGATATGTCTGCTTCCATAGAAGCCCATTATCCATAGAAGGTACACCTTTCTCAAGTCACTCTAGATTAGATGAATCTAGTGAGCATACAGAACTGAGAAGAAGCAAGAGGCAACGAGTGTCTACGGATCTAGGCCAGGACTTTATCATCTATAATATAGAAGGTGACCCTGTGACATATAGAGATGCTATGACTTCTCCTGAAGATAAGCACTGGAAAGAGGCCATTAAAAGTGAAATGGACTCTATTATCTCTAATGCCACTTGGGAGTTGGTAGATTTACCTCCTGGGTGTACCACTATAGGATGTAAATGGGTGTTTAAGAAAAAACTAAAACCTGATGGGTCAGTAGATAAATTCAAATCCCGCCTAGTTGCTAAGGGATTCAAACAGAAAGAAGGGATTGACTATTTTGACACTTATTCTCCTGTTACCAGAATTACTACAATCCGAGTGTTAATAGCATTGACATCCATATATCATCTTGAGGTCCATCAAATGGATGTCAAAACGACATTCCTAAATAGAGATCTTGAAGAAGAGATATATATGGATCAACTTGAGGGACATGTAGTTTATGAAAATGAAAATAAAGTCTGTAGGTTAGTCAAATCTCTTTATGGTTTGAAGCAAGCCCCAAAGCAGTGGCACGAAAAATTTGATAGCGCTATGCTATCTTTTGGCTTTGAAATGAATGACTCTGATAAATGTGTGTATGCTAAAATGAAAGGTGATTATTGTATTATCTTATGTTTATATGTAGATGATATTCTACTTTTTGGTTCTAACCTTTCTATTATTAATGAGACTAAGACCCTCTTAAGTGGTAATTTTGATATGAAGGATATGGGTTGTGCTGATATGATTTTAGGGCTGAAGTTGACTCGATCAACTGATGGAATAGCAATTTCTCAGTCACTCTATATTGAGAGAGAGTATTAAAGAAATATGGCTATAGACAAGTTAAATCTGTCGTCACACCCTATGATTCTTCAAAAACTCTCCACAAGAATAAGAGTGGTGTGGCAGTGTCTCAATTAAGATACTCACAAATAATAGGTAGTCTAATGTATTTAGCAAATTGCTCTAGACCTGATATTTCTTTTGCTATATCGAAATTGAGCAGGTTTACCAGCTGTCCGGACAAAACACATTGGGATGCATTAGATAGAGTACTAAGATACCTAAAAGGTACTATATCCTTGGGCTTGTGGTATGGGAGATTCCCTGCAGTCTTGGAGGGATATAGTGATGCTAGTTGGATAGCTGACACTGCTGAGTGTAAAGGCGTTACTGGTTATATCTTTACACTTGGAGGTGGTGCAGTTGCTTGGAGGTCTGTTAAACAGACGATTATAACCCGTTCTACATCTGAGGCAGAATTGTGTGCTTTGGATACCACAGTAACTGAACCTGATTGGCTTAAGGGTCTTCTTTCTGAAATTCCCTTGATGATAAAGCCAATACCTTCTATTTCAGTACACTATGATAATCAAACAACAATAGCTCAGATTAGAAACTCTAAGTATAACCAGAAACAGAAGAGACATGTACGAATAAGATTAAAGTCTATTCGTGAGTTAGTGTCTCTTAGAGTGGTGTCATTGGACTTTGTAAGTTCAAAAGACAATATTGCTGATCCACTCACTAAAGGACTTGCTTCTGAGAAAATCAAGAGATCCAGTAAGAGAATAGAACTGAGGCCTATCCTGGTTTCACCTATAACGGCAACCCAACCTATCTGATTGGAGATCCCAAGAAGTAGGTTCAATGTGGTACAAACAAGTTATAAGGGTGAACCGTAAGCATCAAATTGATTGAGATGCAATCTCATAGTCTCTTTCTTGGATAGATGCTTGACTGCTAGTAAGGATGAGCTTAGAAGCTCTTAATGAGTTCAAGGTCTTAATGACAGGATGCTTGCAGTACATCCTTAGAGAACTCACCTATGTAAGTGTAACTGTGTGGCCGCAGTGTGGGGGGTCTAGGCAACTCTCCTTAGCACTTATGAAACAAGATTCGGTGGCATGGCCATAATGCACCAACCCAGAAGGATTCAACCGTCGCCCGTGATGAGTTGTTACCAATTGATTTTCACATATAAAAGGTTTAAGTTCAAGACTGAGTTCACTTCAAATCTATGAGAATAAGATTGGTGTACTTAGGTGAAAATTCAAACCGGAAGGTATTTTCATTAAAAGCTCATTGCAACCAAGCCTCAGAACATATCTTTGTTTTCAACCAAAATAATTTGAATTAGTAGGGGATTGTTGTGTTTTAATTCAAATTATTTCATTGCTTATTGTAATGCATAGAAGTATGCATTTAGTCCCACATTGCTAAGTAAAGAAAGGTTGGAAGGCCTTATATATGGAGTCATTCCATCCTTGCTTAGCAAAGTTAAGGGGGCCTACACGCATGCGCGGGCCGAGCCCAAATCAGGTGGTTTCGGGGGGTTCAAGCCGGAAATCCATAAACCGGGCCCGACGCACGCGATCATCGCGCGCAGGGGAGGTATAAATCCTCAGCTCGTGGGCCTCGCGCTTACAGGCGGACTGGTTTGTTTTTGCCAGTCTCTGGTTTGGTCTTGTTCTGTCCCGAGCCGTGCGCACTCTTGGGTTTGGTCTGCACGTGAGGAAGCAGAAGCAACGCATCCGCGCGTGAGGAAGCAGCCACCTCCCCGCGCGTAAGGAAGCAGCGCGCGTGAAGAGGCGACACACCTGCCCGGTTCGTTGCCAAAGCAATGCTTCGGCGTGAATAAATGCAGCACCTCTGTTCATCATTCCTCACACCGAAAAACAAAGCAGTCTGCTTTCTCCTCTGTTTTGTCTGTGCTCGCTGAGAGTTTAGTTTTTCCCTGTTCTGAGGCTTGGTTTTTAGCGATCTGAGGTTGAGTCCGAGTGCGACGTTCATCTTGGAGTGCACCTACGGAAGACGCGAGTGGTTGTCGGATCTTGGGAGAATTTTTTCGAAGACCCTTTGCACCGTGGGCGGCAATAAATTCTCTAAAGACAGTCGGCACGCCGGCGCTTCAACCAGAGATACACGATTTCTCAACCTTACTCTTTTCATTTACAAGTTTATTGTATGCTTGCTATTTTGGTGAAAATAGATTACTGTGTTTGCGTAATCAGTACTATAACAATTATCTCTTGCCAGATCGATCCTCTAGACTGTCTGGACTTCTGCTCAGCATTCGAGGCTTTAGGACTTTTCCGCTGGACGTCCGATCCCCGACCCATCCAATCTTCCGCTTGGTGTCCGCAACTCCCAGGACTTACACCTAGAATTCTCGATCCTAGGATTTCGCCTGATGCCCTCGACTTGTTAAGACTTTGCCTAGTTCCCCAAACCAGAACTTCGTTACCTAATCATAGACAGGACTTTCCATAACCTAGGGTTACCACCCACTAGGACCTAGGGTTACTATAACGCCCAAAAATTCTCAAATTAATTTTAGAAATATTCTATTATTTTTCTAGAATTTTAGAATATTTTTATGGAATTTTTGAAGTAGCAGAAGTAGCAAAATTAAAATAAAAAGGTAAAATAGTCTAAGCGGGAATTGAACCCGAGACCATTAGACCCTACGATTTATAGATGACCTTAGTAACCAGGGAGCCCTAGCAGGGGTGTGCTGAAAGAAGAGGAGAGAAATTATATTTATGATGTAGTTGGATTGTATTAATCACTTAATATAAATAGGGAATTTAAGTGGGAATTTATTATTTTGATCGACAACTTCCCCCACCCTCACACACTGCCCTCTCTCTTCACCCGCATCCTCTCGGCGCACAAGCCCAAGAAAACCTAGGGTTCCATCCCTAGGGTCGTAGGAGCACCTTCCGGCGACGTCTCCGATACAAGGACGCTCCTCTCCGCGAGAAGAACGTACGTAAGAAGATCGCCGAAGAGATCTTCTTCTCCGGAAACCTAGCGATCGGAATTGTAAGAAATTTAGCGCAGGAAGTAAGTAACCCCTCACCTGCAGTATAAGTAGCTAATCGTATGCTTTTATATTCTTAGTTCACATTTATGTTCTTAGTGCAGCCACATGCAGAGACAGAGCACACCAGGTGCTTGATAAAATGACTAGTATAGTTATCTGCTATAGTAGGCATTTTAATAACTCAATTAAATGCCATAGACGCATTTTTAAATAGCACACATAGTCTTGCTTCAGTTTATATGGGACTACGGTCCAATGGGTGGGCTCCCATAGTCGCCTCTAGGTTCAGATAACATAGCTCTAGGTTCAGATAACCTAGTAAGAGCAAAATAAGATAAATTAGTTTATGAATCAATATTTTACTTTATCAGTGACACTGTACTGGACTCTTAGTTGTCCTTGGGTTGGGCTCCCATAGTCGTCCCTAGGTTTAGATAACCTAGTAAACCCTAATAGATTCGGGACTAGCTACCTCGGGTCTAGTTAGGGATGCGCGCATAGCAAGTACAGTTGCCAGGCCCATCAGCAGCATGATTATTATTTTTATCTATTATGAAAATAGTTTTTTTCAAAATTTCACAAATTAGTTATATGAATACGGTATAGTTCTAGCATTAACCTAATATTAGTTTTAGCTTAGCTCATGTATCGGTTTAGTTCCTTGATGATACAGCAAATAGTTTATGTTCAGTTTTTGATTGCCATGACTTACATGTTCATATACCATGCTCTTAGCACTTTCAGTATGATCATCAGCATGTATTTCAAATAGCATCTTTTGAAAGCATGATTTCCTGGAATGCATGTTTTGTGAGGTAGATGGTTCTTACTAAGCTCCCAAGCTTATAGTTTCCTTTTCCTTATACTGCAGATAGAGGTAAAGGAAAGATGGATTAGCGGAGGCTGGAGGGCAATGCGATAAGATGTGTGTGAGAAGGAACTTGGAATAAAGACCCTTGGAGACTAGCAAGTTTAAAGGATTAGAACTTCTTATATTTGATTTTCCGCACCTTTTGAATGTCTAAATGTTATGAATCATAAAAGTATACACCATGTTATGCCTAGATTTCTAGCTACCTTAATGTTAGTCGGTAAATTATGAATCATGTCATGCTTACTAATATTCCAATGGTTATTGGTTGATACATTCGTGTTGTACACGAAATTACTGAAATGCAGCAAAAATCAGAGCTCTAATCGATCAGCCAATAGATTGGAGGGTCCCCAATCGATCAGCCGATCGATTGGGAAGTGATCTGCCGCGTACAGAGAGTTGATGAATCGATCAGCTGATCGATTGGCCATGGATCGATCAGCCGATCGATCGGGAATTTAATTTCCGTGAACAGAGAGCCTCTGAATCGATTATCGGATCGATTGGCCAGGCTGGATCGATCAGCCGATCGATTCACAATTGAACTCCGTGCACAGTAGCACGTTGAATCGATCAGTGGATCGATCAAATAACTCCAATCGATCAGCTGATCGATTGGAAAGTCTGATTTCAGCTCTTTGATCAAATAGAAAGTTTAGGTTCCCTTCTTTAGCATATGTACAACAATAAAAGTGTATTTCGAATATAAGTTACAGATTTTAATAGTTATCAGCAGAATGAGATCTTAATTAGTTTAGTTTTTCGCACACAATAGTTAGACAATGTAACCCCCGGACTTACAGCTCAGTCAGTAGAAAGCGGGGCGCTACAGTTACCTCCCTCTAGGGTTTTCTACCTGCCTAGAATCCACTAGAAATTTTTATCTAAGAACACTTAGGATTTTCTTGTAAACTTAGTCACACTTGTTAGACAACAAGATATCTTAACTTTTGAATTTTTTGTCATAATCAAAACATAGGTTCGATTGCCGCGGGTGCGAGGCCCGCGTCCTCCAGGAGTAGCACCTTCAGCGCCATCTAGTCATC
The DNA here is from genome assembly GCF_018446385.1 of Zingiber officinale. Taxonomy (NCBI): domain Eukaryota; kingdom Viridiplantae; phylum Streptophyta; class Magnoliopsida; order Zingiberales; family Zingiberaceae; genus Zingiber; species Zingiber officinale. The sequence continues at coordinate 47,746,753 of NC_056005.1, read as the reverse complement.
TGCCTCCTTGAAGAGGCCCGTTGCTAGCCCCTCACTGCTAGACCTCCATCTCAGCCGTCACTCCTCCCGGTTCCCTTTCTCTCACTACCTGCCAGTGTCAGCCCCGACCGTCCGCTCGCTGGTGTTTTTCGATCGGATCGTGGCCTCCAAGAAGGCGCCGATCGTGAGGAAAGATCCGAAACGTACGATGGGTAGCGAGGTGGAGAGCGAGTCAGATTCATTGTCGGTGGTTGATTGGCCGCGATCGCCGTCCGTTTCTGCGTGGACGGAGTCACGGAGAGGATTTGTTTGGGATTGGATCTGAATCTGCCGCCTCCGACGGAGGACGCTTGAACCACCATGGATTTTGTAAATAACGATGATATTATTTGTCTTTTTTTTTCTTTATTTTATTTTATTTGTTTATGGTAAATGCCATTATTAGGCATCTCACCAGGCGAAAGCGTACGATGAAACACGGGTTTTTTTAACAAAGAGAAACAAATTTCTTGATCTATGAAATTTTAATCTATTTATTTACGTAGTAATTTGGTGGGGAACCAGCCACGTCATATGCCCACCCGGGCACGCATCAATCGGGAAAAAAAATAAACCACTTCGCATCGCATGGCTGAGTTAGTTAGGACGCGGTCTTATTGCTGTAATGGATATGAGTTGAATTTTGATAAACCATTGTGTATATGTAGGACGTCCTGAGTCCATATATGACCTTTGCCGTAAAAAAACGTGAAAACAGCAATGAAAAATAAATGCCAAAAGACTCAAGTTAAAATTTCATTTTTATGTTGGGAGCTCGCTTTCATTGCAAGCTTTCTGTTGGAAAAATGGGAATGGAAACGGGTTGTTAGTCCCACCTCGAAAGAATAATATGAAAGTTGATATCTGAGTATAAGAGGGGATGTAAATTCATAATCCAGATCCACTTAAAAGTTTTTGTGTGAACGCTGCTCTGCATAAACGATCACGATGAGGACACAATGTACCGCGTGAATTAGCCAGAAGTTAGCATGAGTTTCTTGCCAAGCATGACACATGTCATACATGTTGGGGTCCCGTTGCTTGCCACATGCTCAGGTGGATGTTCGTCACATGCATGTGAATGCTTGAGTTCATGTTGCATTGGCATATGTCATTGCAGGGTGCTCAAGCCACTCCTGTAAGGAGGCGATGTTGCACAAAGAGATCATAATGTGAAAGAAGAGGAAGAGAGAAAGATAAGGAGCAGACATGAGAAAGGAGAAGGAAGGAGAATCAGAAGAAAAATTATTGTAGCTGATGTGTCTACATTATAAAAAATGACTGAAGTTTTATTAAAATTCTCTCGGCATAATTGAATCATATTCTATTATTCTTGTGATTGTACAGTAGATTTACAACGATCCTATAAATAATGTATAAACCCAAGACGAGGTAAAATTATAACAGAATTTTATTATGAAAAATCACAACAAAATTTTGTTATGAAAAACCGTAACAGAATTCTGTTATATAAAATTACAATAGAATTTTATTACGAAAAATCTTAACAGATTTTTTTCTTTCACGATATTTATTGCATTGACTTTCATCCAAATATGAGTCACCCGCCAATAATCTCCACTTTGGCGAATATTCACCCTTTCGAAGAACATGAGTATCTGAACAAAACTCCACATGTACCTTTGGGTCTAGCTTTCTTCCTCTAGTATTTAGAGATATGAATCAAGTTTAAGCAATGCTTGGACTTCTCTGTAGTCACTGCTTTGTTAGTATGTATGCAACATTGTCTGCAGTGTGAACCTTTTCAAGTTGAAATTCTCCGGAAGCAATCAGCTCTCTGATCTTGTGAAACCTCACATTAATGTGCTTGGTTCTCGCATGATACACCTGATTTTTCGCCAAATAGATAGCACTCTGACTATCACAGTTCTCTGATCAACCCTGTAATTCATAAAGCTTCCTTCGCTGCTTTAGCTGTTGCCATGTACTTCGATTCCGTAGTAGACAATGTAACAATAGATTGTATTATATATTTCTAATAGATAGGTCCTCCTGCTACATTGAATATATATCCTATAGTAGATCTCTTGTATAGTCTGCATCTACATACCTAGCAACTAAAGGATCTTCCGGTTGTCAACTGAATATGATGTCATAATCAATTGTATTTCTCAAGTATATAAAAATTTACTTCATTGCATCCCAATGTGGTCGAATAGGATTTGAGAGAAACTTGCTCACCATATTAACTGTTTGCGTCATATATGGTCTCATGCAAACCATGACATGTTAGTATTAGCCATAGTACCAATTATGAGATGATTGTAAAGGGCACATTATTGTATCATATTTCATTATAAATAAAAGGCAAAGTTGGTTATTATATTTATTTCAGTTCAGTGCCGATTGAATAAATATAATAATATCCTTGGGTAGTAGGTTCTTATCTATAGTATATCAATTGGTTGAATTGATAGTGAGATATTGTAGAGAACACTACTCTTAACTATTCCTAGTTGAGCATTAATATACAAGGACAATATTAATGCGTTGAGACTAGTATGTAGGTCAACGGATGACTTGATCTCACAAGTCATGGATATGAGATATCAGGTTGACACATGGGTATATATTAGAGAATATATACTGAATGACCCACCATGAGAATGTTTCATGGATCGTTATATGAGTGTTATAAACATTCTTATGTGACTATTGGTATGAATATTCCTTAGACCTGAAGTCATTACGGTTCCCTACATAAGGAGTTGTGTACTTTGGTATCGACAAACGTCACCTGTAACAAGGTGGACAATAAAGTCGATCACTGGATATGCAATGAATTATGAGGAGGGATGTGAGTGATGTAGATGGGATTTATCCCTTCTATATGACGGAAGCGATATCTATGGGCCCCTTGATTAGTTCGACACAAGAAAGCATGACCATGCGCAAATGAGTCAATATGAGATATTGAGCTTATTTGATCGAGTGTGTCTACTTAGAGATCAAGAAACACAAAGGTTGATAAGAGGATGTCACGGTCTATGCCTCATTGATCAACCTAGATATCAAGGATAGAGGGACAACGTCATACAAGATAATAGCCATGGACAGGTTAGGTCGGATCTTGACCTTCTCGTCACTTGGGTAGCAACGATGCCTTGCTAGATGCTACTCATTGCTTATGTATCTAAATGTTGATTTGGGTACATTGCCAATGTTACGAGAACCTATTGGGTTACACACAAAGAATAAGTAGATTTGGAGATAGATTTATATGATGAATTATTGTATTAGGTCTAATCTGAATTGGACTTATTGAGTTGGACTCAAGTGGATCTAATTGTTGGATTAAGTCGAATTCAAACTAGACTCAAGGAGTCAATTCGAATTAATGAAATAGTGATTAATTGAATTTGAATTGCATGAGATCAATTGAGTAAAACTCAATTGAATTAGACTTGAGTTAGACTCGAGTGAATTAGACTTGAGTTAGACTCAAGTGAGAAGACTTGAGTTAGACTCAAGTAAAGATTAATAGAAATAATCATTGAATTTTGAAATTCAATGATTATTTATCTCATTCAATTTTCGAAATTGAAATGAGGAGTTACACTCATTCAAAATGAAGAGTTACAAGTTTGGTCTTTAATGGAGTGTAAATGCTCATTAAGGCCATTAATGCTAATTAAGTGTTTCATTGGATGAAAATACTTAAGTTTTTTGCTCTTGACTTAATCTTCATTCTTCTTGCTCCTCTTCTCCTTGGCCGAAATCCACCTTCAAGGTTGCTAGCACAACCTTTCTCCTTTTGTGATTGTTAGACAAACGAACACTTGTTCATGTGGATACCGTAGAGGCACGAACACAAGATCGTGCTGTGATCCAAGCTGTCGGGAGTTCGTGAGCACGCACCAAAGGTATACTTCATCATGTTTTAGATATAACTTAGTATAAAGTTTTGTTTCCCTTCGCATGGATCTTCTGGGGTAATAGGTTTTTCCGCTGCGCGTTTGCGTGTTTAGCAACCTATTACCTTACATGACATACATTAGACAACTAACTGCACTGACATAAGGTGAAGGATCAAAGAATACGATAGAGGGGGGAGAGGGGGGGGGGGTGAATATCGCTCATCAGAAAACTCTTTCTTTTCGTATCATAAAACCAAGCAAAGTAAGCAGCGGAAAATAGTATAATAAAACAGAGGACTCAGATGTTTACATGGTTCAGAGGCTACGTCAACTCCTACTCCAAGACTCGCGATCCTTGACTGTACTGTTGGGCAATCCACTATAATTCTTCTTTCCGAAGTACAAGTAGAAGATAGTAACAAACTACTATCTTCTTTCAAGTTAAGTACAATGCAAGCTTAAATAAATATACCGACAAAAATAGAAGACGAAGCTCGGTCGACACTTGAACAAAGCAGCAGCTTGCTTGAAGATGAAGCACAGAGTAGTAGCACAAGAAGCTTTGCACAGAGATGAGCTGAAGAATTGGTTGATATCCTGCTTCGAACCTCGAGCCCCTTTTTATAGGAATTGTCATCGTTCGATCGACCGATCCTTGGGTTTAATTGACTAAACCCATCCCTTTCCTTCTTCGCTGAGATCCGATCTTCGAGCATTAATGATGTTTTAATGGTTTGGTCAACCGATCACCTTATTCGATCGATCGAACATTGAACCTTTCCTGTTCGTCGAGATTCACACTTAATTAATGTGTAGTATATGAAAATCCAATCGTTTAATTAAGAGATTTCATTTGATTTAATTTAGAATTTATTAATATAGATAGATTTAATTAATTAAGTTAACTTATAATTATAAAATTTTGATTAATTAATTAAGAAAATAATAGGATATATTATATAATTAAATATGAATAAGAAATATAGATAGATAGAGGATTAATATATTTGTAACGTGTAGATAAAGTATAAATAATATATTATATATAATATAATATATATAATTAAATAAGAATATATATATATATATATATATATATATATATATATATATATATATATATATATATATATATATTTTGATCCCTATATATAATATATAAAAGAATAATATCAAAATAACGTGTAGATAATTATAACATTATAAGATAGAAATTATATAAATATATAGATCTAGATATGGATTTTTATAAAGATCAAGTAAAATAAAATTTATATCACCAAATTGATAGAATTTAGATGAAGTCCTAAGCCTCTATATCTTTAAAATTCTACCTTTAAAATCTCTAGGGGATTTTGGTGGCCGACCCTAAGAAACTCCATCCTCCCTATCATTCTCCACCGATCTTAGAGATCCACGAGAAGACAAAGAAGGAGAAATCGAAGACATATTCCTAACTTTGTTTAATGCTCTAGTTAGTTCTATAATTTGATGGAATTCATATCCTAACACTCTTGTTGCATTAATTAAATTATATGTATATCATATAATAATTAGTGCATATACCCTATGGAGGTATGGTTTGATACCGTTGATGAAAAGTTGCCCCTGCTAGCTTGCATTCTCCCTTTTGCTAGTTGCTTCCATGGTTCAAGTTTTGACATGCAAAACACAATTACGTCTTTGGTGATCTATGGTAAAAGGGTATGCATGTGTGGTTCGGTTTTCAATACTTTAGTACAAAAAAGCATTTTCTCTCATTTTGAGTGTGAATTCATTATTCTTCTTCTCCTCTCTTTCTTTAGCCAAAACTCATTAGAGAGTTGCTAGCACAACCTTGAGTGTTAGTCTTCTTTATTTTCTTGTGTTCATGTAGATACAGGAAAGAGGTACGGACATGTGATCGTGCTGAGATCCTAATCGTTGGGAGATCGAGTACACGCATCAAAGGTATCTCCATATCATGTTAAAACTTAGTACATATTTTCTTCCTTCGCATAGATCTTCTGATAGGAACTAGATGTTTTTTGTTACACTTTTTATGTGTTTAGCGCCCTAGTTCCTTACATAGGTTGTATCAGGGGACACGACTAGGACGTGTTGGCTTCTGTAGTGAGCTTCAGTTCCTCTTTTGACTCTAATTTTGCTCTCCTTTGATATTCTGCAAGATAAAGATCAAATTTAGTAAATAATACTCTAAATGTAGGAGAATTATGATGAAGCTCCAAATTAACCCTTACATGTAAAACATGATAGGAATGACAATTTAAACCTACAAGAGGATTAAAACATCAAGTATAAGCGTCAAAATGGTTGTTATCACATGGCCAATTCTGTCTACTACTGACCAACTACATTTAATCACCTCCGTCAACCTAGAAGACGTATGACAAGCACTAATGAACATCAACAATGATATGGCACCGAGGTCGGATGGATATGATGTAAATTTCTTCAATTGGGAAACAGTGAAGAACAACTTACTCAATGATGTGAAGAAATTTTTCACGGCAGGGAATCTCCGCAAGAAATGGAATCATACCCTATTGATGCTTATCCCTAACTCATACCACACCCCACTCATCACTGACTATCGCTAATCTCATGTTGCATGGCTGTCTACAAGATCATTTCTAAGATATTGGCAAAATGAATGCAAAAGGTAACCAGAAACATCCTAGATCTAGCACAAGTGGCTTCCATTGAAGACTGGTCATTAGTTGAGAATATACACCTCGCGCACGAGCTTTTGAGGAAATAGGCAAGGACAAGGATCTCCTTCTGGTGTGTCCTCAAAGTTGATCTTCAAAAAGCCTTCAACATGGTGGATTGGAGTTTTCTATTGGCTACCCTTCGTGGATTTGGCTTCCCTCTATAGTATGTGACCTGGATTTCAGAATGTGCGACGATAGTCTCTTACTCAGTGGGGGTCCATGGAGCCATGGATGGCTACTTCAAAGGAGAGCATGGTCTTCATCAAGGTGACCCTCTCTTGCTCTTCATCACCTTGTTCCTGCGCACATCGAGTGTGCCATGATTGATAAACTTTATGTCATTTGTAGTTCCTTTGTTTTGACCTCCATGCACTTGCCAATCTCATGGGCTATCATGTGTTTAGCAAAGGAGGAAGGCGAATTCGGGGTTTGCGACTTATGGGTATCGAACTCCGCACTAGTCTTCAAATCATTATGGAATTCGGGGTTTGCGACTAATGGGTATGGAACTCAGCACTACTCTTCAAATCATTATGGAATGCATAGTAGGACTCTCTTTGAGTGAAATGGGTTTATCATCAATACCTCCCGCACGTAGACTTATGGGATTGAATCGCCAAGCCCTCGGACTCGGCTTTAATCAAGAAAATGTTGCAGATCAAGGACATATTACATGAACGAACAAATTCTGTACAGCAAGCTCAAAATTGTTTGGCCGATTGGTTCCAATCTGTCCAGCAAGGCTCGACACCCTCCTAACAATTCTTTCATGCCGGAGTGAGCCCAAAACTCGGGAGAAAGTTGTATTGAAGACCTATGCTGAAGCATTAGTTTACGTTGTGGCTACTTGAACACAGCCGCCTCCGCACGAAAGACAAGCTATCAAATGAGGTGTGCAAAACCTACCTATCGCATAAGCTCACTGACAAAACCTTAGACCACACCTTCTTTGGGTGTGTGATCAACAAAGCTCTTTGGGATAAAGTGCAGACTTAGCTTCATCTACAACATGAGATGGGAACCTCCAAACGGATGCTGAAGGTCTTCCTCCAAAGATACTGAGGCAACGAGTTAATCAAAACTCGATACTTGGCGATGCCTTGTATAGTTCTTCTAATCTGGTAAGCTCGTAATAAATGTCAATATGAGAGTGATTTTCCCAATATAGTGAGAACATATTTCTCATGATTCAGGCGCGTTTCACGAGTGTCTAATATGTATTCCCTCACTGATATATAATATCATTTACCGTTCTCCCAAAAAAAACACAAAAAAATAGAGCTATAAACCAAGATAACTTTTTTTCCTAAACAACTTGATTTTCAAAACAACACAATCATATTGTTATTACACTGTAATACGTTACCCTCTCAGGTAAATCCAATATTGATTACTTGGGTAAGGTGCAGTCTTCAAATTATGTTCTAGAAATACGAATTCAGCCAAATGGTAGATTCTGCTTGTTAATATGAACATAAATAAATAAATAGATAAATAAAAAACTACAAATACCGACACAAAAGGGTACTTTTATCTGAGGATGTTGGGTGATAGTCAAGACTACAAAGCGGCTAAGGGCTTCAGGCATTTTATCACGCTAGAAACATTAAGGATGATTAGCATTGATTATCCGAACAGCAGCTTTTACCTAGTGATGTAACATAGAAGAAGATAGGCACCCGGGATTTTCATCATAATATAATTTATCCTTTCTTCACTAGGGAGGGCAAGCAGATCTGCTGGTCGAAATATAACTGAGAGGAAATGTGAGACAGCAATAATCATCGTGCACATGAATCTCCCGGTGTTATAAACAAAGGAGAACAATGTCGCCCCATGCAATGATCACTGTTTAAAGGCAAAATCATCCGTGATTTACCTCTACAAATGACCATGGGACCGGTCTTGTGGGACGTCCAGGATCAGCATATGACCTTTTACCACCAAAAGGAGAACAATGGCAGCTGGTCGAACTGTTGTCAAATCAAAGAAATCTCCAAATGCTTGTTTCAAGAGATTAACGCAATGCCCTGCATTTTCAATAAAAATAAGTTCATGTCAATCAAACTTAAAAGGAAAATAAGTATACCTGAATCCCTTTGATTAACTAACGAATGCTACAACCTCTGTTGCAAATCCAGTTAGAAACATGTGCTCCAAACTAGGTACTTCCGGTATTCATGGGCCATATGGACATGCGACCGTCAATTACCAAACATTTCAAAAATTACAGATGAACTATCTTCCAGGCATCTTAACACAAGACATAATCAAAAACCGATCACTTTACAGGCCTCGCACCAACAGTTCTGACACGAAATCTATATTGAGGTTGCTGCTCCTCTGTGTCATCATCCTCATCCTCTTCACTCGATTCATCTTTGACCCGATCCCATCGTGAATAATCAAGACCTGAATGCCCTTTTGGTTTAGGAATTGCTTCCCAACCCTGAGGTTTAGGAGAAACACTAGCAGAGGCCTGCAATTTTGCAGGCTTATCTCTTCCATTCTCTCCTGAATGAGTTCTCCATTGTGTTGGCTGGCCTTCTGGCTTGGGAGAAACACTCGAAGAGGCATGGACTTTTGCAGGTTGAATTACAGGCACTTCAGAAAATTTCTGAGCAAGCTTAACCTTCCCATTATCTCCTGAATGAGATCTCCACTGTTTTTGTTGGTCATCTTCTTCGTCATTTTCATGGTATAATGCTTCTTCCTCAGATTCAGGAATTGGAGCTAATGACTAGTAGTAAAAAAACAAACAAATCTCAATACCCAAATGAATAAGATCTAATCAAGCAATTCTTGTTGATTAAGATTTTTCTCTTAAATAGGTACTGATGCAAAAATGCCAAGGAGAAAATCCTCTTAGATATTGACTATAAAATGATACGGAAAACATTGTGGTTGTAAGTACTAGATAAATGCTGCAGATGCTTTGTGAGACATTGCTTCGAGATATATAAAAGAAAATGATCTAAATATTCCAGTGACTTATGAGAAACAAAAATCCATAGGTTATAAGGATCAAGTAATCTATTTGCCCCATCATAATGTGGCTGAGACTAACAATGACCTGCTGATGCAGCCAGATGTAAGAGAGATATTCTTTTGTAGAATGAGATTTTCATGGAGAAAGAGGATGATAATATCCACAACCCACGAAAGGGATAGAAGTACTACAGGTATCACCACAAACATGAGCATGGCATACAGTTGACACATTGGAACTGAAGTGTTGCTAAGAAGGGGCATTTAATAAAATATCTGAGACTAAGGAAGGAGAATTAAGTAATCTTGCGCAGAAGTCATTGATAGGCCTGTGACAGGGGCAAGGGCAAAGTCCTACCTAAGGAGGAAGGTTTCATGTTTCTTAGTCCATGTAGTACAAGGATACAACTGGGATTTCATCTTCATCGGAATAGGTGTTTGCAGCATTAATCCAAAAAGATTAAGGCATTTTGGTTGCCAGAACTCAGGTTGCTAATTGCCTAGTTTGGAGAAAACCGGTGTCCATAGAGAGCTCTCTAGTAAATCACCATTTTGAAGATATATGGATGAGGAACACACTACTATGGCTGGGTTTATATGAATCACAATTCAAATGTGACTTTGGGATAATAGCTGTATGACAAAACCATAAAGGTGAATTTCTTGAATGTGTATTTAGTGTCTTCATACAATAAGATTCTTGGGAGGCTGACAAGATGTTTAGCTTCTTGGATGCTAATAATAACTGCAAATAAGCCACACGGTTCCTTCCAAACCATAAAAGATAATTTCTTGTTATAAAATCATGTATTTGGTCTTAAAGATGGAAGCACCACATAACAAGGACTAGTAATCAAATTCGCGGGCTTCTTGGGAATGTGGAAAGACATTGATGATATGGCGGTAAACTAAAGACTAGGATGTGGTGAATTGAAAGGGTATTTTTGAGATTCTCAAAAAGTCTCTCATGACGTTTGAATCTAACAAGCACACCATCAGAGTTTTTTTTTTTATGCTCTATCACAGGAGAGTAGATGTGAATCCTAAATCTATTCTGGAAATGAAGCCTCTAAGAAATAAAGATTGAAGTTGAGAGATTGACCAATCAAATGGCCACCTAGTATATTGTTATTGAGGTAGGTTGAAAAATATGTTCCTTCTATTTTTAGGTTTTAAAGGAAAATAATTAGAGAGGGGGAAAACTTCGGCAAAAGGCTTTTAAGAAATTGAAGTTCATGTTACACAATCTTATGTGACTAAACATGGCATGACATTATTTATGCAACTAACATTTCTACAAAGGTGAAATCCATCACCTTGGCAGACCCCACGACGGCCTCACATGAGGAAGTAAATTAGGTATCGACAGGCCACATGTGGGAGAGTATTTTCACGGCTTTGTCGAGATTCGCCCCTTACTCAATTCTACAAATATATCACACGGTTACCAGCTTGGCTATGCCCGGGGGCATTTATGCAGCTAACATTAGAGCAAAAAGTGATATCGCTCACCCCAATCGACCCAATATTGTCGGCTCAATTGCAAGATACAGGCAAAAAAAATCATAGGGATATTTTGCCCTAGGACCGTGGCCCTTTGCATAGGGGAGATCAGATACTCAACGAGGCATTTTACACCCGTTACAAATTGACCCCAAGACATACTGTAGCAAATACTCATGTAGGTACCAACTACGTTAACCTATGTTTACCGGCTCGACTACGTCTTGAGGGCATTTATGCAACTAACATGACATGACAATGGGGGGTGACTAATGTGAGTACATTTTATTTGAACCATCAATAAGAGATATTTTTATTGATTATAAACTTGAGTAATTTTAATTGGATTAAGAAGTTGATGCAAGAGGATCTGCAGATTTTTATTATTATTTTTTATCATTTTCACTTTTTTGGTACTTAAGGCATTGTTGTTGTTTTAGATACTTTTGGTAATTTCTATCTTTTATATTATTTTTGGATTTGAGTCTGCTTAGGAATTTTAGAATTATGAGTCTTTTTCCTTTTTATTAAAATTCCTTTCCTTTCCTTCCTTAGAAGTTAGGAAATTAGGGTCTATATGTTGGGATTTATTTCCTTTCTTTGGTATTAGGGTCTAGAGTCTATATAAATATATATTTAGCTTAATCCTCAGTTATTATATAAAATTTTTCCATTTATAGGAAATACCTAGAGGATAGCGGTTTTTCTCTTCTTGCCTTCTCCTCCAATCTCCCTTGTTTACGATAATCGCTATCCTGCCCGACGTCAATTGATAGCAAAAATGACAATGTTCGATTGAGGAAGTCGAGTATCAAATTCCATGGAAGGACGTCGTGGTCGTGGTCACGATCGCAACAACAGATAGGTTCTAATGGAGGAAGTCAAGTATCATGAAAGAAGATTGAGGATTGAGGATTTACAAGACAAGTTGCCGATTTAACCCAGAATGTGATGATTAAGATTTACAAAGGCAAGTCGTAAATTTATCCTAGCGTCTAGCGGAAATGGTGCGAATTCGTGAAGATCATGAGACACGTAGTCGAGAGGATTGACATAGAGACCTCAGACTTCGAGTTGATCTACCCGAATTTTCTATTACATCACATATAGAAAATTTTATTGATTGGATCAATAAAGTGAAGTGAATCTTCACCTATAAGCAAGTTCCGGATCGGATGAAGGTGAATCTAGTTGTCTTCGAGCTTAGAGGTTTAGCATCAACATGGTGGGAGCACTTGCCATGTTTACGGACTGACAAGGCAAGGCCAAGATCAAGGATTGGGTGAAGATGAAGAAAAAGATGGAAGATCACTTTCTCCTTTTGGTTACACAAATTCCGTTTGAGGAACAACTAGGTCTTGTCATGGAGAAAGATAGCTTTGACAGCCAAAAATACCTTGACGAAGAGGAACTTTATGGTAATGGCCCTAAGACTTTAATTGTTCATGAAGAATTTGATCCCAAAGATGTTGATGATCTTGGCACGCTGTAAATTGTTGCTGATTTTACTCATGTTGCTCCAACTGATGGGTTAAGGGAAGACATTTTTAGGTAGCATATATGAAGTTCCCGCTACAAGTTCCCAGACCCTTCACATTCAAGTTGTACAGAGAGATATTCTAGATGGATGCACTTGTGGTCAAAAGAAACTTACTACAGTTGATGAACAAATACAAAATCATATGGAGCCAATACATTCTAAAGCAGCTCAAGTTGGAGGTTTGAAATCCTACAATGTTTCACACGAGCTTCCACATCTCTTAACAGATCACGAATTGTCTGAAATATTTGTGACTCATAAAACATCTAATGACAATTCACATGGATCTGATTTGACTTATGCCAAAAATAACAATTTGTGTGCAGCTGAAGCTCAGCCCTCAAGTTGTTTGAGTGCAGAACATGAAGAAGTCAGATTTCATAAGTGGTGAGTTTGTTGAAGCAGAAGAGAAGAGGTTTGTGGCTTTCTGATCCTGATGTTTGGAAGATTATTGAGAAGGAAAGTGTATTGATTTCAGCAGCAGGGAATTCAGTTATCATTCAACGGAAGGCATCACCAGGTCATAATATTGATTCTCTAAATGCACACAGCCTTCCTCAAGGACAAAAGGCATTCAGCTCCAAGGAAATCAACAAATTGAGACCAGATAGGTTAGGTGAAGGATCTTTTTTCAAGAGGAAGTTCAAGGTTACCATGAGCGTCGAGGTCGTTGAGGGCTTGCCCCCTATCCTCCTGGGAGCAGGTGCAAAAGCAGTGATTGAGTTTGAGTGGAGGCGGCAGCTGCCTGTGGTTGTTGGCGTGCTCTCCTTCCTCATGGGAAGGAAGAGGACGGAAAGAGGAATCACATCAAGAAGGATGGTGGAGGTGGGATTAGAGTTTGCTGCCGCTTGTTGGGGTGACGATGATGAGGCGAGCCGGTTCGAGAAAGTGTGCCAATTTCGTGAATCCGATCTGGTAGTTGTGCCGATCGACGGGTTCGATTCTAGTATAGCATGGAATGTCTCCTTTTCTGTCCTATATGGAAATAGTGGTGATGGAGTTAAGGCCAAGGAACTTGAAAGAATTGGAGCAGCAATGGCAAACCTAGTAGAATGGATTAGGGAATCCCTATCCCATTGAACATTTGAAAGGGCAGAAGGGAACAAGGAACTGAAGAAGCAACTTCTCCTCATCTTAAAAACGGACAGCTTGTCAAGCTATGGGATGCTTTATGTTGCTGTCAGTTTCATAGAGGTAAGTCCTGGCAGCGTAACATGGAGCGCATCAGTCAATGCAGAAAAAACAAAAATTGAACGAATGGACAGACAGATTGAGAGATCCAGCTCTGACTGAGGAAATACAGATGATGATGATATATGGCAGTCGAGAGTAATCGGAATCACACTTCTAGCAGCAGCGGAAGATCAAGTCCAGAGTCAGAACCAACTTCAAAGGGATGGTTCAACTGGCATAAGAAGAGTAAAAGTAGTGTTTCATATAGGGACCTTGAGGGAGAAAACAGAAGAACTTCCTTATCTCAAGAACTATTTTTCTCTGATAAAGCATCGTCGAAGTTGTTGATCCCATTGGTAGATGGACAAGTGAAGAGTTTATGAGCAGGGACAAACAAACAACACTCAAAGCTCAAACATTCTTTGCTTCCAACGATCAGTGAGATCCAACTGCTGGAGGAGAGAGTGCTTGCACAGCAATCGTCACAGTGATTGCAAGTGCCCTCCACAAAAACGAACTGAATACTCCAACAAGATCAGAGCTTGATGCACTTATTAGAGAAGGTTCATTGGAGTGGCAAAAGTTATGCAACAACAAGTCGTACATTGAATACTCTCCGGACAAGCACTTCGATCTCGAGACCAATATTGGAAGCAAAAACAAGGCCGATATCCATTTTGCATGACAGTTTCAAATCTTTGCATGGCTTAATGTCATTCAAAGACAATTGGGCTGAGATAGGAAATGACATCGAAAGAGATAGTAAGGTTTCAAATCTATGTTGTGAGTTGGAACGATCACTTCATCCTCAAGTTGGAAACAATTGCATATTATATCATGGACACACTGGGAGAGAGACTACATGAAGGATGTCAGCAAGCTTATATTTTAAGATTCGACGATACCATAGAGATGTATCGGTGCAGTGAAGAAAACAAGGGGACTGAAGACAATGAAGATATAATCTGTAGAGGGAGAGACTGTTGCAAAGAGTGCATAAATAGATTCTTAGCTGCTATACCATTGCAGGAGAGTTGGAATGGGAAGCCTAAGGGATCATGCCATTGTCATATGTTAAACCACAATCTATTTCATTGAAGTGTGAAGATGGTCAAACTCCATTTGCTGCACTGATAAAACTTGAAGACGACTATGATAAGGATGATAATAAACTAGACTTGTTCCTGGATATGAATTACGTTTGCCATACTTTAGTGACAGCTCTTCCAGCATGGAAATTTGTTGGGGATGAAGGCGATGACTATGAAGATGATCCTCATGAAATTCCCAACAAGAAAGGTGATCACATAGATAATCCAGATAACAAAGAGGTGAAAGTCCAACAGCAGCAGCTAGTAGATTTTATTAATTTGGTGGCAGATGATCTCCCTCCTGGACTACCACCCGACACTACTCTAAACTCGAGGACAAGTCCATTCAACTCGGGATGACTTATATAGAAGGATCCGTAGATTTTTAGTATTATTTTTAATAATTTTCACTTTTTTGGCATTTAAGTTATTTTTGGTGTTTTAAGTATTTTTGGTAATTTATATCTTTTATATGTATTTTTGGATTTGAGTTCATTTAGAAATTTTAGAATTATGAGTCTTTTTCTTTTTTATTAGGATTCTTTTCCTTTCTTTACAAATTAGGAAATTGGGATTCCTTTCTTAGGTATTAGGGTTAAATTCTATATAAACATATGTTTAGTTGTAAGAAGAATTAATCGTCAGTTATTATACAAAATTTTTCCTTTTATTTAAAATACCTAGAGAACTCCGCCCATGATGACCGGTCATGGTCGGTCCCAAGCCCGGATAAAGGAGGAGGGTTGCGTTAAGTTGCCAGCCAGCGTCAAACTATGGCCAATATTCAATGAATGAATCCATTAAACTATTGTGCTAATGCTAGGTTGTTCCCTGGAAGGAATGCGTTGCAGGATCCGACTGTAACGTCTCGGCAAGGACCGCTACATCTCCAGAACTCGGCTGTAGTGATAAATATGCAAGAGTTCGCGTTACAGGGTCCGACTGTAACGTCTCAGCAAGGACCGCTACATCTCCATGAGAACTTGGGTGTAGTGTTAAATAGACAAATGTTCTCACACCATAGGTTAGATAAGAACAAATATGATAGGAAAACTAATAATCTAAGATTTGGAACATGAAATATAGAAACTCTCACTGGTAAATCAATGGAGGTAGTAGATATGATGATTAGGAGAAAAATTAGTATTTTGTGTGTACAAGAGACAAAACGGATAGGCGAGAAGGCAAAGATGATAGAGAACTCGGGTTTTAAGTTATGGTACACTGGAAAGAGTAAAGCAAGAAATGGAGTGGGTATCATTGTAGATAATTTGTTAAAGGATGAAGTTGTAGGAGTAGTTAGAAAAGGGGATAAAATTATAACCCTTAAGATAATAGTGGCGAAAGAAACTATGAACATAATTAGCGTATATGTACCACAAGTAGGAATAGATGAAGCTACCAAATCAAGGTTTTGGGAGGACTTAGATGAAATATTACAAAATATTCCACCAAATGAAATGATTTTAATAGGAGGTGATCTAAATGGACATGTCGGAGTGAAAAATGAGGAATATGAGAGAGTACATGGGAGTTATGGATTTGGAACGAGGAATGAGGAAGGGAAAACTATATTAGAGTTTGCGATAGCATATGACCTTATATTAGCTAATACGTTTTTTAAGAAAAGAGAAAAACACTTAGTCACATTCAAAAGTGGGAATAATAAATCGCAAATTGACTTTCTTATGGTTAGGAAGAAGGATAGAAAGATTTGTAAAGATTGCAAAGTCATCCCTGGAGAAAGCTTAACTATCCAACATAGGGTAGTAGTGTTGGATATACGCCTCAAACATAGTATCAATAGAAAGAAAATATATACAATTCCTAGAATTAAGTGGTGGAAGTTAAAGGATGGAAAACAAAATATATTTAAGGAGAAGGTAGAAGTACAAGCATTAGGTAAAATATACGATGACTCTAATATAACATGGGATAAGATGGTATCATAGTTGAAAATAGTAGCTAAGAGTGTACTCGGTGAGTCAAAGGGACATGCACCACTAAGTAAAGAATCTTGGTGGTGGAATGAGAAAGTACAAGAGAAAGTGAAGGAAAAACGAATAACTTATAAGGAATTATATATTTGTAAAAACGAAGAAAACTTAAAAAAATATACAATAGTCAAGAAAGAAGCTAAAAAAGTAGTGAGTGAAGCAAAAAATGAAACTTTTGAATGGTTATATCGAAAATTAGATACAAAAGAAGGGGAAAGAAACATTTATAAAATAGCTAAAGTAAGAGAAAGGAAAACAAGAGATCTTAGCCAAATAAAATGTATTAAAGATGAATGTAATAGGGTATTAGTAAATGATGGAGAAATAAAAGAGCGGTAGAAGAGGTTTAGCCAAATAAAATGTATTAAAGATGAATGTAATAGGGTATTAGTAAATGATGGAGAAATAAAAGAGCGGTGAAAGAGGTATTTTCATCAACTTTTTAATGAAGGTTTAGGTGACCAACTTAACTTAGGTAATTTAATTAAGTCAAATGAGCATAGAAATTTTAATTTTTATCGTAGAATTCAAACATCAGAAGTAAAACAAACTTTAAATGAGATGCACAATGGAAAAGCCGTTGGACCAGATGATATTCCAATAGAGGTATGGAAGTGCTTAGGGAAACAAGGTATTGAATGGCTTACAAAATTATTTAACATGATATTGAAAACGAAAAGAATACCTAATCAATGGAAGATAAGTACTCTAGTTCCCTTATATAAGAACAAGGGAGACATACAAAATTGTGCAAACTATAGGGGTATTAAACTAATGAGTCATACTATAAAACTTTGGGAAAAAGTAATAGAAAAAAGATTAAGGAAGAAAACCACAGTTACAGAAAATCAATTTGGGTTCATGCCTGGAAGGTCGACAATAGAAGTTATACATCTCCTTCGACAATTAATTGAAAAATATCGGGAGCAAAAACAAGATTACACATGGTATTCATTGACTTAGAAAAAGCTTATGATAGAGTCCCAAGAGAAATTATATGGAGAATTTTAGAAAAGAGAGGTGTTAGCGTAACATATATTGAACTAATTAAGGATATGTATGAGGATGTAACGACCAGAGTAAAGACTTCAGGCGGAGTAACTGAAGCATTTCCAATAAAGATAGGGTTACATCAAGGATCAGCCCTAAGTCCCTATCTTTTTACACTAATTATGGACGAACTCACTGCGCACATTCAAGATACAATACCGTGGTGCATGTTGTTTGCAGATGATATTATTTTGGTAGATGAGACACGTGAAAAAGTAAATGCTAAGCTAGAATCTTGGAGGAAAACACTATAAGGGAAAGGTTTTAAGCTTAGTAGATTAAAGACAGAATATATGGAATTTAAGTTTAGCAATATTAGAAGTAATGAAATAATTGTTAAGATAGGAGAGGACGAGTTGTCCAGAACCGAGAGATTTAAATATTTAGGATCATTTTTACAAAATGATGGAGGGATTGAGAGAGACGTCTTACATAGAATACAAGCAGGATGAGTGAAATAAAGGGGAGCGTCAGGTGTTTTATGTGACCGTAAAGTACCTCTTAAACTTAAAGATAAGTTCTATAAAACCGTTGTTAGACCTGCTATGTTATATGGAGATGAATGTTGGGCTATGACTCGAGCACATGAGCATAAGATGAGAGTTGCAGAGATGAGGATATTAAGATGGATGTGTGGATATACGAAGATGGACAAAATAAGGAATGAGAGCATTAGAGAGAAAGTCGGAGTTGCATCTATTGAGGACAAACTCCGAGAGGCACGTTTAAAATGGTACGGACATGTACTTAGACGACCAATAAATGCTCCAGTTAGGCGATGTGAAACTATGATAAACATGCATATCAAACGAGGAAGAGGAAGACCAAAAAAGACTTGGTTAGCAACAATAAAACAAGATAAAATTTATTTAAATATAGATGATGATATAATAGAAGATAGAGCTCAATGGCGTAAAAGGATTCATACAGCCGACTCCACCTAGTGGAAAAAGGCTTGGTTGTTGTTGTTGTATTGAAAATACCTAGAGGACGGTTGTACTTCTCTTCTTATCTTCTCCTTCAATCTCCTTTCTCGTTAGCCCGTAAGATAATCGCTATCATGCCCAATGTCAAAGGTGCAATCTTATTATTTTAATAGAATGAAATGAAATCAAAAATTATTTTAATTAGTCAAGAGCAAACTAGGTTGAAATTAATCTATTGAATCTTCATGTAATTGGGTCTGATCAAGTCCGCTCGAATATAAACTCACATAAATTAGAAAAGTTATAATTTATTGGAACTAATAGTGTGAAAATAAAATTTGTTGAACCAATATTGCCACTTTGAGACTTATGGTAAGTAATTATCAAATCTTTTTCTAAAAAATATTACAATTATAAAAACTAATCAGAATTTGGTTATGGCATGATTTAATTAACCCGACGATTTATGGTGAAATTATAATTATTCTATATTATTATTTAGAATAATTATGACTAATCCATAATAGAGTATGCTCACACACACACAAAAAAAAAATCACTATAAAATTTTAAGAGAAAACTAAAGAGGGCTTGGAGGTCTAGTGTTAAAAAGAATTAAAGCACTTTAAAGATGATCTTTATTTCTTAAATTATTCGATTCGTGCTAAATACATAAAATAATCAAGATCCTCTTATGAGATGTTTGAATTATAAAAAATCAATTGTTGTAATTGAACTATCTAATCTGGCCCAATATAATGATACGAGAGCTAGGTTTTGATATTGGTTAAGTCTTTCAAATAATTTATGCATGCATTAATTAATAGCAATGTTAGGAATATGTTACTATAGTGTGGTTGAATTATTTGGTTTTATGAACAATATATTAAGCTAGAATTTTTATGATGCAATCATATTTTATTTTTCAAGTCTATAACCAATGGGGTGGAGTACTATTCCATAATGCCCCCTAATTAATTTCAAGTTTATTAGGAAATAGTTGCATATATATTTTGCATGTAAATAAAATATAAGGGTCAGATCGATTACATTTTAAAAAATCAGAGTGAAGTGCAATTATGCCACAACCTTAAAAACCAAAGTGCATCTTCTTCAAGAATCACAAACAAACTCAAAACAACCACTACAAAAATAGATCCAAATTGCAAATACCAATCACAACCACATCACCCTCCCCTTGGGCAATGCCCCAAGGGTCTCCCTGTGCGCCTAATCGATGGCGATGGAGGGGAGGGCAAATGATGGTGGTCCCGTTGAAACATGTGAATGGGAACTGAATAATTGGAACTCTTTATGGCTCAATTGAATCTTTACTTGTAATTCTACGTATAAGATGGGGTATAAATTCATCCTTGTTTTAATAATTGGTGAACTACATGTCATTTATATAAGATTCCAAGTAGATTGCATATATTTTGTCTAGGAACTATACGTGCAGTCATGCATGCTTTTAATATTTATTTTCTTTTTGATTTTAATTAGTTTAGAAAATGCCTAGTACGAGAGTTAAAACGGTTAAAATAGGATTAATGATTGAATTATTTTAAGAGTTAAAATAGTTAACATACTATTAATCAAGGAAAATCCCATAGACTAATTAAAATATGAAATGAAGGAGGGTGCACTATTTTAGTGAGCCCAAGGCCTTCTCTTTAGCACAACAATAAATACAACAACCAAGTCTTATCCCACTAAGTGGGATCGGTGATATGAATCCTTTTACGTCATTGAGCTTTATCTCTTACTATATCATCATCTATATTTAAATAAATTTTATCT
The DNA here is from genome assembly GCF_018446385.1 of Zingiber officinale. Taxonomy (NCBI): domain Eukaryota; kingdom Viridiplantae; phylum Streptophyta; class Magnoliopsida; order Zingiberales; family Zingiberaceae; genus Zingiber; species Zingiber officinale. The sequence continues at coordinate 47,726,075 of NC_056005.1, read as the reverse complement.
TGTTTTATTATTGCTAACCAAATCTTTTTCGGTCTTCCTCTGCCTCATTTGATGTGCGTATTTATCATAATTTCACATTAACTAACCAGAGCATTTATTGGGCATCTAAGTACATGTTTGTTCTATCTTACACATCTCTCGGAGTTTTCTCTCAATATATACAACTCCGACTTTCTCTCTAATGCTCTCATTTATTATTCGGTCCATCCTCATATGTCCATACATCTACCTTAATATCCTCATCTCTGCAACTCTCATCTTCTGCTCATGTACTAGAGCCATAGTTTAACATTCAATGTCATATAACATAGCAGGTCTACCCATCGTCTTGTAAAACTTTCCTTTACATTTAGAGGTTCTTTACGATCATATAAAACACCTGACGCCCTCCTCTATTCAGTCATTCTGTTTGTATTCTATGTACTCTCAATCCTTCCATTGTTTTACAAAAATGATCCTAAATACTTAAAACTCTCAGTTCTAAGCAACTCGTAATCTCCTATCTTCACAATTGTTTGATTTCGTTTAATATTGCTAAACATAAATTTCATATATTCTGTCTTTACTCTATTAAGCCTAAAACATTTCACTTCTAGTGTTTTCCGCTAAGATTCTAGTTTAGCATTACTCTTTCACGTGTCTCATCTACCAAAACAATATTATCTGCAAACAATATGCACCAGTGAGTTTGTCCATGATTAGTATAAAAAGATAAGGACGTAAATATGATCCTTGATGTTACTCTATCTTTATTAAAAATGCTTCAGTTAATCCGTCTGAAGTCTTCACTCTAATCGTTACATCCTCATACATATTGTTAATTAATTCAATATATGCTATACTAACACTTCTTATTTTTAGAATTCTCCATATAATTTCTCTTTGGACTCTATCATAAATTTTTTCTAAGTCAATGAATATCATATATAGATCTTATTTTTGCTTCCGATACTTTTCAATTAGTTGCTTAAGAAGATATATAGAGCTTCTATTGTTGACCTTCCAAGCATGAACCCAAATTGATTTTTGATCACCGTGATCTCCTTAATCTTTTTTCTTTTACTCTTTTCCAAAGTATGACTCATTAATTTAATACCTTATAATTTACACAATTTTGTTTGTCTCCTTTATTCTTATATAAGGGAACTATAGTACTTACTTTCCAATAATAAGACATTATTTTTGTTTTCGATATAATGTTAAATAATTTTATAAATCATTCAATACTTTATTTCACGGCACTTTCATACTTTTATCGGAATATTATTTGGTCTAAGACTTTTCCATTTTGCATCTCATTTAAAGCTTGTTCTACTTCTGAAATTTGAATTCTACGATAAAAATTTAAATTTCTATACTTATTTGACCTACTTAAATTACCTAAATTAAGTTGATCACCTAAATCTTCGTTAAAAAGTTGATGGAAATAACTCTTCCACCGCTCTTTTATTTCTCCATCATTTACTAATACTCTATTGCATTCATCTTTAATACATCTTGTTTGGATAAGATATCTTGTCTTTCTCTTTCTCAGTTTAGCTATTCTCTAAATGTCTCTTTCCCCTTCTTTTGTATCTAATTTTCGATGTAACATTCAAAAGTTTCATTATTTACTTCATTCACTGCTTTCTTAGCATCTTTTTTTTGCTATTGTATATTTTTTTAAGTTTTCATCGGTCTTATAAATATATAATTCCTTATAAGATATTCGTTTTTCCTTCACTTTCTCCTGTATTTTCTTATTCCAACACCAAGATTCCTTATTTGGTAGTGCATGCCCCTTTCTCACCAAGTACATTCTTCGCTACTATTTTCAATTTTGATACCATCTTATCCCATGTCGTATTAGAGTCGTCATATATTTCACCTAATACTTGTACTTCTACCTTCTCCTTAAATATGTTTTGCTTCCCATCGTTTAACTTTCATTACTTAATTCTAGGAGTCATGTATATTTTCCTTCTATTCTATTGATACTATAATTAAGGCGTATATCCAACACTACTAACCTATGTGGGTAGTTAAGCTTTCTCCGGAGATAACCTTGCAATCTTTACAAATCTTTCTATCCCTCTTCTTGACCATAAGAAAGTCAATTTGCGATTTATTATTCTCACTTTTGAAAGTATTATGTTCTTTTTTTTCTTAAAAAATATATTAGCTAGTATAAAGTCAATGCTATTGCAAAATCCAATATATTTTTTCCTTCTTCATTTTTTATTCCAAACCCATAATCTCCATGCACACTCATATTCTTCATTTAACACTCCGACATTCCTATTTAAATCGTCTTCTATTAAAATCATTTCATTTGGCGGAAAGTTTTGTAATATTTCATCTAGGTCATCCCAAAACCTTAATTTGGTAACTTGATATAATCCTACTTGAGGTGCATAAATGCTAATTATGTGTATAATTTCTTTCGCCACTACAAAGCTATAATTCTATCCCCTTTCTACTTATACAATTTCATCGTTTAACGAATTATCTACAAAAATACCCACTCCATTTCTTGTTTTACTCTTTTTTGTATATCATAACTTAAAACGCAAGTTTTCTATTATCTTTGCCTTCTCGACTATCCATTTTATCTCTTGTACATACAAAATACTAATTTTTCTTCTAATATCTACAACCTCTATTGCTTTATCAATGAGGGTTCCTATGTTTATGTTCCAAATATAAGACTATTAGTTTTTCTATAATTTTTGTTCTTATCCAACCTATGGAATGAAAACTCTTACCTATTTAACACTATATCCAAGTTCTCATAAAGATGTAGCAGTTCTTACCGATACATAACAATCAAACCTTGCAACGCTAACTCTTGCATATTTAAAACTACACCGGAGTTCTGAAGATGTAACAGTCCTTGCTACAGTCGCATCCTGCAACGTGTTCCTTCCGTGGAACAACCTAGCATTAACACAACAATTAATGGATAATGAACATTTGCCCTAGTTTAACATTGGCTAACAACCTAACACAACCCTCCTTTATCCGGGCTTGGGATTGACCATAACTGGTTCGTCATGGGTGGAATTTTTAGCACATTAGTAAAAATGTGTATGTCCCATACCAATTTAATTGATTACTCTATAAGAAAATTTTCACTGTTTTGGCTACTAAAATGGGTTTATCATGGTGACAAATTTTAAGTATTAATCACTTGGGTTTGCCAAGATGAATAAGTTCAATGATAAAAATTGGATTTATATAATTCAAACATCTCAAACCAGGATCTTTGTTATTCTATATATTTAACACGAATTGAATAATTCAACATGCAAATAAAGAGAGATTATGCTCAAAGCATGCTTCAATGATATTTTTAATACTGGACCTATGCTCCAGATGTCCAAACCTTCTTCAGTGTCCTCTCAAAACTCAATTCTATAATGTTTGTCACACTCTATTATGGACTAGTTTTAATTATTCCGGATAACAATATGGAATAAATATTATCTTAACATAAATTGTTAGACTAATCAACTCATACAATATTTTGATTAACTTTTAAAATTGAAACTTTCCTTTAGTAAAAATTCGATAAGAATCAAGCGTCTTGTAGCATGTACAATATGCATAATAATATGAGTGCAATAAATTTTATTTTACCACCACAGTTCTGATAAATTATCTCTTATAATTTATTTGAGTTTTTATTCAAGCCACCAAAGGTACCTATCAGACCCAATTAAATTAAGCTCCAATAATTTCAACCTAGTCAACTTTTGCTTAGTCAAAATATTTTATTAATCTCATTCTATTCTAAAAGAACGAGATTACACTTTTAAATTGAACTTTTAAAACTTATAATCAAAATATATATATATATATATATGCTCCAATTGATCAATCTAACACATTTACCCACCAACATACTACATTAGGGAAGCTTAACACATGTCAAGGCAGCAAAGGATAAGTGAGAGGGCAAAGTAATCCATGGACATTAGACCAATGGTCCGGAGACACATGGACAACTAACATAGTATTAAAGAGAAAATTGTTTAGGAGATCTAATTCAATAATAGCTAGGGAAATGTAAAGGACTAACTCATCTTGGTCTATCTCAGCATTTGAATCTAGTTTGGATATGTAGTGATCACATGATCGAATAAGACAAGGAACTATCAGTTCAAATGAGCCTTGGGAAGGATACAATAGTTCGGTCAAGATACAAATAATTCATACAAACTGTAGTAACGAGTAGAGTTTGATTTCTAAATGAACCACAGCTAGGTCTGCATCTAGACAACAGCAGACGGATCTGATTATTCAAATATAAACAGACTATATCACCAAATAGGTTCCCTAAACGACAGAATGGATTTCTCACTTGCATTTGAATTTCCTAAACATTATGTTTTAAGCCTGCAATGTATGAAGAGTAATTTGAATTAATTAGGAAGATATAAGAGGTAGAAGGAGATAAAAGAAAATCTAATCTAATGTAATTAAAAGAAACCTAAGATATTTGAATTTACCAGTGATATAGTGATAAATAAAGTTCATTGAGCAATAAGATGCAAGTCACCCAAGTAGATGTGGCATGTATGCAGTGATAACAGAGGAACCCTCTCGAAGAGAGAAGACTAGTTGCTGAAACATCATAATCAGGAATATGAAGCAAAGAAGCCTACCAGTTGTGTTTTCAACCTGGCCTGCAAATTTTGGTACACCTCTGATGACGGGTTCAACTCCATCAGTTGATTGACATCGAAGAGTGCTGATTGGTAATCTTTGAGGGTCACTAATGTTTGTGCACGTAACATTAAAGCTCCTGTGTGTTGATGATCCAACTCAAGAACAGATGTACATTCTTCCGCAGCCTAAGAACATTGTCAATTCTAATGAGTTTACCAGTAATGACACAACAACCTAGCGAATGGAATAATAACTACTTCAATGTCTTATAATTCTTCGAGCAAAAGCTGTACTTTTCTGTCATGCAACTTCCCAGTGTTTATATTTGCAAAAATAAAATAAAAGAAAAGAAAAAATAATATATATATATATAGCAGTCATTTAAGCGTCCAATAAAATCAACATCGTCTTAACATGACGGTATCTCCCATCAAGCCACAAATTCACCTTTTTCCAAATCACTGATCGAAGTAAATAGCAATCCGTTAAGTCAAACAAAAATATGAATAAAAAAAGCCGAAAGAGATGAGCAGAAAATTGAATCAAACGAAAAAAGAGATGGAAGGATACGAGGAAACCTTCTTGAATTCATGCAGCTTGAGGTAGCAGGCGGCTCGGTTGCTGTGGAGAGCGATCTTCTGGGCCTTGCTCTTAGCCATCGCCAAGGCTTCAGTGTAGAGACCAAGCGCCTGCTCGTGCCGCCCCTCGCGATACATCTGATGGGCCGTGTCGATTTTGCTCATCGCCGCCGCCATATATCAACCCAACACGTTAGTCAAATCCAACGCCGAACGAAGATACAACTGGAACTAATTGAGATCGGCTGAAGACGAGACTCGATCCAATCGGCAGCCGAAGATCGAAGGAATGACCATTCGGCCTGAAGACGAGACTCGTAGCAATCGGTAGCCGAAGATCGAAGGAATTGGGAACGTCCCGTTCTCTTAAAGGAAAGCCGATATAATTGAAGTAAATGACGGTGGCAATGACATATCATTATAAACCGATGTACGGGTGGAAGAATGTCCAAAATCTATGCTGATTGAGTTATAAAGTTTGGATTCGAATAAAATTGTGATAAATATTTTTTTTATATATTAATTATTATTCTAAAAGTTAATATCCATTGATGATTTATTTTTTCTGTATTAATTTTAAGATGAATTGACAGAGTGTTGGAAATGAATGTATTCATTTTTTATCATCTTGTTAAGTTATAAGCTTGATTGATGTTTTCAAACCACACTAGTATATTTGTGTATTAAACGAAATTTTAGGCTACGACTTATGATCTAGTCCGAATCCACAGATAGACTCCCTCTTCTCAGGAGGTCGAATGTACGTCTATTTTTTTAGATCGACTTTTGTGGTCGACTTTTGTCGAGTTGGCTTTTGTTGGGTTAGCGCTTATTGAATTTATCTACTATTGGGTCAGTAATTGTCAGGTCAGCGAGCATAGTGATCATCAAGTCGGCTCCCATCGGGCAAGGCAAGAGGCTACATAATGACGCTAGCGAAGACCTCTGGTACTAGCAACTAAAAAGATTAAGAACAGGTTTACTGAATTCAGATTCAGAGAAAAGATGTTAGAGACAAAAGAAAGATAGTGAAATGAAAAACAACAATATGATCTCACCTCCCGTCTCCTACTGTCACCATTATCTTATATAGGGATTGAATAAGTGTGCAACTCTAAAGGGTGCACCTCCATAACTGTCACTCCCCTTCCTTTATAATTGTCACACCTCTTCCTTCAATTAATGTCATTCCAACACTTATTGTAGCGTACACCATTATTACAGACGCTTTTCTCTATAATTGATGTCTTCTCTGTAACTAACACCTTTTATGTAACTACATTATTGCATCTGAGCTCAAGGCGAAGCATAGGTTGAACCCAGTCATAAGTCTGACTAGTCAAATTTAACTTGGACATGACTTGAGCTTGGATGCCTTGTTGAGTTGATTTGGCTTAAGTTGGATTGGTTCTGTGTTGACTAGAGTTGAACTAAGAAGAATTGGTCCAACCTAACTCGAGCTCACTGTAAGCTAGGCCGACATGACCCAAACTATGTCTTATATCAGGCTGATCGGGATTTACGTTGACTAAGTCTTGGTCCTTCCATATGGTGTATGTTGTTCCCACCACATCATAAGTCCCCCTTTTAAATCTAGTTGAAGGAGGAAGCGTTTAACTAATTAAACCGTTGTCGTATTAGTGATTCTAGAGTTCCTGACATCAAAATCCACATGACATGTCCTCCTCATGGCCTAAAACAACCTCGGCATGCTGCCTTACCTTGGTAAGCCATCACCTCTGTCGACTTGTCAATTGTTAGATATCCTCCTTGGAAAATGAAACGCCGATATGCTATCATTTGCCTTAGGAGTTCATGACTCCTCTGCCACGCGTAGATTTCTTGTTAACTACTAATCTCCCCATTTTGTTTTATATCTTGAAGGTCACCCTTAATCCACTTGTGCCTCATCTGACTGCCTCGCCAAATAGCCAGGCCTAGATTTGACTGCTCCCTATAGCCGATTAGTCCTTTATGAGGACAGAGACTTCTTTGACCAATGTCACTCTCGATTCTATGATCGTCACGTTTTTCCTTTTTTTCATGTGTATACTCCTGGCCTTTTGCTTTCCCTAAACTTTGGTGATCTCCTATGACTCATAAGTTTATTTCCATGTTCTTATTTCCTTTGCTAAATTGTCACTCCTCTTTCTTGCTTCTCCATGGCCTCTCCTTTTTGGTTTGACACGCCCTGTCTTATACAAAAATTGGCAATTCAACTCTCCATGCTGTAGGTGCAGCGGAGACCGGCAAAAGGAGGATGAATTACTAAAAAAAATAAACTATACCCTCCTCAACGTTTTTAACAAAATAACTAGCAACTATAATAAAATTAAAGACAGAAATAAAACGGGAGACCGAGGTTTAACCTGGTTACAACCAAGGAGGTTGTTAATCCAGGACAATCGAAGATCACACTAGCAGAGTCTCATTCACTGAAGGTGGAGAAGCCTTTTACACACTTAAAGAGCTCACAAGTTGCTAGGAAATCGAATACAGAATTCAATGATTATTTCCCAGCTCCAGGGGCCTTTATATAGCTCTTGGAAGTTCTATCCCGAAGGTCCAAGGCGCCTCCAACAAGGTTCAAGGCGCCTCTAACCAAAGTCAACGGATAAGGTTCTATCCGCAGCTCAACGACTGTTTTGACCAGATTGGAGGCGCCTCCAACCTGATTGGAGGCGCCTCCAATGTAGAGGCGCCTCCAGGATGGAGGCGCTCCATTAAGGCTTGAGGCGCCTTAAGCATAATTTCCAGCATGGTGCTTCTTTTGCTTCGGCTTCCGATGCTCCGTTCTTTTGGGTGATTCCGGCCAACCGGGAATAGGGCTCACCCAAACTCAATTCCCGGCCTTCTCCTCGAGCAGCCTTCCGTCCCGGCTTAACGTCCCTCGAACGCCGCGCACGCTCTTCACGCCCACCGGAGTACTCTTCCGCAGCTCTCTCGTCCTTCGGACGCACCGAGCCCGTCGGCTCCCTTCTCGTGCCGTCCTTCTCGCTAGCTGCGTCTTCCGCTCGACTTCCTGTGCTCCTAAGCTCCTGCACACTCAGACACAGGGATCAAACATAACGCAGGACCTAGCCAACTTGGTTGATCACATCAAAACACCACGGGGTCCAATAATCTCCCCCTTTTTGATGTGCATCGACCCAAGTTCAAGTTAGGGAAAAAAATAGACATAAATAGTAATTTTAAAGGAAATTACTAAACTAACATAATAAAGCATAAATTTGCAATAAATAAAATTACAACACAGTTTAGAAAAAAAATATTAAATTTCCGTACTCCCCCTAAACTTGTACCTTTCTCTCCCCCTTTGATCACAGCAAAAATGGGGTACCAATAAGAGAATATTAAGCAAATTATTAAGTTAGAAAAAATTCTGAGAAAAAATAAATTTTTTAGAAAAAATTTCTAAGTTAAATTGAATTTAAAAAAAAAAATCTAAGCAAAAATGAATTTTTAGAATTTACAAAAAAAAATTCTAAGTTTAAACTGAATTTTTTTTTAAAAAAAAATTCTAAGTCAATTGAAGTTATTTAGAATTTCTCCAGGAAAAAAAATTTCTAACCAAAAATTTTTTTTTCTAAGTTTGAATTTTCAAGAATAGTTTCTAAATAAAAGAATGTTTGATAAACTTTCAAAGTATTATTTAATTCTTGTTTTTAATGCTTTTTCATAAAGTTAATTAAACATTTTCTTTCAATATTTTAGCTTTCAGGTCGTGGCGAGACATTAGGCCTTCTTGGTTATTGGAGCAACAACCACTTCCTTAAACAAAGCTTTCATAAAGAATTTCAATGTTTAATTTTCTCTCTTAAAGCATTTAAAAAAAAAATATTAATTTAGCACAGATTTTGGAACCCAATAGAGGTTCTTTCTTATAGGGTCATTCAAAAATTTAGGGGGTACATAGTTTCTTGGTACTTTTCTAAGTTGACCCTGATGGTTTCTAATGTACCAATTTAATTTACCATAAATTCTAATTTTTGAATTTGGAAACTTCTGTAAGCATGCATCATTTTTCAGTTTTCCAATATCATTTTTTAATTTTGTATTTTCTAATTTCAAAATTTCATTTTCCTTTTCAAATTTATCTAACTCTTTAGAAAGTGCTTTTATAAATTTAAAGGACTGAGTCGGGGTTAAATTGCGTATCTTACTTACCTGACTCGGTGATGCTCCCTCTTCACTGCAGCTTTCCTCTTCTGACGTTCCTCCCCCTTCATCGATGCTCATCTTTGAGCTAGACGTTTCTTCTAGCTGATGGTTGGCCATCAGTGCTAGTCCCGAGAATTCTTCGACTTCAGATTCGGAGGATGACGAATCATCCCACGTGGCCTTTAGGTTGTGTTTGGTTCGAGCTGGCTTCTTGCTCCTTTCCTTATCCTTCTATTTGCTCTTCAATTTTGGGCAGTCCTCCTTAATGTGCCCTTCTTCGTTGCAGTTGTAGCAACGGACTGTCCTTCTCTTTTGACGATGTTTACTTGACTGCGATCTAAATTTGTTAGAGTTAAAAAACTTATTCAAACGTCTTACCATTAATGCAGCTTCGTTTTCGTCGATTGTCGCTTCGGAGTCAGGATCGTCCTTTTCGGCTCGTAGGGCAATGTTGAGGTTCGACTTCTCTACTAGATTTTCTGCAAGTCGAGATTCATGAAGTTCGAAGGTTGAAAACAATTGTTCCAATGTACTTACCTCGAGATCCTTAGAGATGTAGTAAGCATATACTAAGGAAGCCCAATCAGGAGTTCTCGGGAAGGCGTTGAGCGCGTACCGGATAGAGTCCCGGTTGGTTACCTCTTCTCCAAGATTGGTTAGTTGCATGATCAGCTCTTTGATCCTTGCTTGGAGCTGCGCTACCTTCTCGCCTTGGTTCATCCGGAGGTTCGTCAACTGGTTCCGAAGGATGTCGCGCCTGGCTAGCTTCGCTTCGGAGGTACCTTCGTGAAGCTCCAGGAATTTCTCCCAGAGATCTTTCGCGGAGTCGTAGCTTCTAATCCGATTTACCTCCTGAGGTGGCAGTACACTGAGTAGATGGAACTCAGCCTTTCCGTTGGCGACGAAATTGGCTTGCTCCTTCTTGCTCCATGTGTTTTCTTCTTTATCTTTCGGCGCTGCAAAACCATATTTCATTGTAATAAGAATATCAAAATTTGTTTTAAAAAATACCTCCATTTTGCGCTTCCATGTGGCGAAGTCTCCGTCGAATTTCGGGGGATGGATGTTCACTCCGGCCATCGTCTTGATCGTAGTGCTTCAGTTGGCGGTTAGTCCTTCTGAGACGATCAGGCTCTGATACCAATTGTAGGTGCAGTGGAGGCCGGCAAGAGGGGGGTGAATTGCTAAAAAAAAATAAACTATACCCTCCTCAACGTTTTTAACAAAATAACTAGCAACTATAATAAAATTAAAGACAGAAATAAAACGGGAGACCGAGGTTTAACTTGGTTACAACCAAGGAGGTTGTTAATCTAGGACAATCGAAGATCGCACTAGCAGAGTCTCCTTCACTGAAGGCGGAGAAGCCTTTTACACACTTAAAGAGCTCACAATTGCTAGGAAATCGAATACAGAATTCAATGATTATTTCCTAGCTCCAGGGGCCTTTATATACCTCTTGGAAGTTCTATCCCGTGGGTCCAAGGTGTCTCCAACAAGGTTCAAGGCGCCTCTAACCAAAGTCAACGGATAAGGTTCTATCCGCAGCTCAATGGCTGTTTTGACCAGATTGGAGGCGCCTCCAATGCAAATGGAGGCGCTGATAACCATGATTTTATTACATTATTTTGATTCATATATGCATGGTTTGATGTTGATTTCATAGGTTAAAATCATGGTTACATCACATTTTGTGCATAGTGTGTATTTTTGGACTTAATTGCAAATTATCTTATTTTTGTGCTATTTGATGCTAATATTTTATTCTTATTTTGTAGGCATCAAAGGATCTTAGATTTGGATCTATTTGGACCGAAATTGGGCTCGAATCAGAATTTAAACGAGAAGATCAAGCTTTGGGTTGATTTGGGCCGTTCATCAAGAATAGGAGATATCTGAACCATTTGTTGAAGATCTGGCCGATCCAACCTAATGGGGAGCAGATCTGAGCCATTGATGAAGATTCAGAAGTTTTGATCCAGATCTGAGTTCATCTAGCCATTGATCAAGCCGAATCAAATCTGGACTCAGAATTTTTATTCTATTCATGAAGTATGGAAGCAATTTTAAGTATGGAAGATTGAGAAGCTGTGACGTAAGTAATAGAGAACAAGTTGGCAAAATCAGAAATGCTTAAATTGCTGAAATGTAGTAAAGAACTAATTTAAATCTGTAAAAAGCTGCAGAATTAAAATCTGGAATAATGACATGCTTGATAAAAGTTTTGTGCCAATTCTTTATGCTATTTTTTTTATCAGCATGGTTATGAAACTAAGTGCCTATTAATTGAGTATCAAATGATTCCCTTTTCCATGTCTGAGACTTAATACTAAGCTGCAGAATTAGTGGTTGTTATGCTGGAAATCTGAATACCATGGATCAAATTCAAAGTTGATTTAATGGAGTAGACTGTAGAGAGTTGCTGATATATCAATGAAGCTGTAAAATGAGGTATCAGCAGCAACAAGTTTACTGCAGGAATCTGAATCTGAATCAGGTAGAACAAATGGTATTTTAGCCTTTTATGTCATCTACAAATTCAGGAATTCAGTAGCAATAGATTTCAATTCTGTTGAACTGGTGTATTAACTGAAGTTTGGAACCATGAACTTTCGGAAGCTACAAATCCTTGAATTCTTGCTGAATTTGATTGCTGAAACATAGATATTTCATAGAAACTCAATTCTGAAAATTCTGATGGGGTTATTGTCCATTGAATCAAAATTATGAAACTGCATTGTAGAAAGAAAGTTACAAACTGAAGCTGAAATTTTAAAGTGCAGAGTTTTTCTTCAAAACCTGTAATTTATTGAAGTGCTGAAAAATTCTGTATCAAGTTGATGGAATTATTTTGTTACAGAGAATTGAATTCTGTTATTGCTGAGAATAAATTGTGATTCCAGAAATAATTGTTTTTGGTTTGCATATGTCAAGTTGAAGGAGTCTTCACAAGTTAGCAGAGATCTGTTTGGTGTCAATTTTCTGTGCTGAATCTGAACTTCTGAAGTAATTTAGTGAGTGTCTTCAAATATGATCTCTTAGTCCATATTCCTGAAACTTTGGACCTTGTGGTGATTTAATTCAATAAGCTTTGCTGAATTTGTTTTCTTAAGTTCTGATTTACAGCCTAATTAATTGAATTCCTGTTGAATTGTGTTAGTTCAGTAATTCTAAAGATCTGTTCTGGAATTTTACAGAATGTGCAGATTTGAAATCTTTAATTGGTGTACCAGTTGTGTACTAAATTATATTACAAGTATTTGGCCTGTAAAATGTAGTGAAGCATTTGGTCTTCCATTCGATTTTCTTAAATCTGTTATGAGTTAGACATGCATGAACAGTGAAAGAGATTGCTGGAATTATCCAGCCCCATTGCAGTAGACAAATTTTTTAGCAGAATTCAGTTAAGGAATGCAGAAATATAGATTGCTGCATTTGACATTTCTGTAAGATTTTGGAAGAGTAAATGAGGTGTGCCCAATTGTGGATGCAAGTTCTTTATTAGCAGGAAATTTAAGCACTACACTTAATTTCTTGGTGTCATTTGGTGTTGTCTTCTCTTCACGACTTTTATGATTCAAAACATGAAATTTCAGTTGCCAAATCAGATTGACACAGAAACAGAGAAAGAATCTGCAGAATGAAGAAGAAAAAAAAACTGTGGTTAGAGTGTGTTAAGAATTGGAAAGCATGATGTATTCCATTGTCCGAGATGGCCAAATTTTAAGTGTGGGGGAGGGAGTTATTCTTCATGATTTGAGATTATTTTTGAGCTTCCAAATTGCTTAAATTGAAGTGGAAAAATAGTGAAAGAATTTTTTTTTTTTTTTGAAAATTGGCACATTCAAGAGAGTATCAAAAGGGAGGCAACGTATCAAGGTTTTTGGATAGCTCTCCAATTGAAGAAGAGTTTGGCTTAATTTCTTGCTTATTCATCGACAAATGGTGTACTTTATTCCTCATGATAAATTGTTTGATACATTTCAAATTGGTCAACTCATCAAGTATATTCCTCCAATACTCTCATCTTCTCAATTTTTCATTGAATTCTTTTCTTTTGCCTACTACATTCACTTCAATTGCTCCTTTTGCTTCCATTTCAATTCTTATTGATAAAATCCTTTTGATTCATGTATGCTATGTTCTATGGTGGTGGAGAATTAGAAAATAAGCAAGCTTATGGTAGTGAAATGTTGTGAGGACATTGAGGGAGCTCCACTTATACACATTTTTGAGTATGAGAGATAGCTTAGGTAAATCCCTTGTGAGATTGCAACTTGCTTAATTTTTCAATTGGATTGAAACTACCGTACCTACTGATTATTGTTTGAATGCTATGCATGATTGTTTGTGATCTTTAGATGGTCTTAGTTAAAAATTCTTTTTACTATCTTTTAGATATTACTAGGGAATTTTCTATGGAGATTATTTTAGTTTTCTTTACTTTCACGGGACGTTCAAGACTAAGTGTGGGGGATTTGATAACCATGATTTTACTGCATTATTTTGATTCATATATGCATGGTTTGATGTTGATTTCATAGGTTAAAATCATGGTTACATCACATTTTGTGCATAGTGTGTATTTTTGGACTTAATTGCAAATTATCTTATTTTTGTGCTATTTGATGCTAATATTTTATTCTTATTTTGTAGGCATCAAAGGATCTTAGATTTGGATCTATTTGGACCGAAATTGGGCTCGAATCGGAATTTAAACGAGAAGATCAAGCTTTGGGTTGATTTGGGTCGTTCATCAAGAATAGGAGAGATCTGAACCATCTGTTGAAGATCTGGCTGATCCAACCTAATGGGGAGCAGATCTGAGCCATTGATGAAGATTCAAAAGTTTTGATCCAGATCTGAGTTCATCTAGCCATTGATCAAGCCAAATCAAATATGGACCGTTCAATGAAGACTGGGCCGATCTGGGCCATCCAGTGATGATCTGACCGATCCGACCTACGGGAGGGTAGATCCAGACCCTAGATCAACATCAGTACCTTCAGATCAGATTTTGGATGACTTTTCACCGTTGATTTAGCCCGGAATCATCTCGGTCGTCCGTTCAGATCCAGATCTGATTTAAATCTGAGAAGCTACAGTAGCATTCCTCTTCGTCGATCCCCTTCGCGCAGCTCAGTACCGGTGCGCGTCTTCCAGCGGATTTCGGCCCTGATTATTTCTCCAATCGATCTTCTCAAGCTTCTACCTCGGTGATAATCTCTACGGCAGCTCATCCCGATCATCTGGAGCCTCCGGTGGGTGTTTCTTCCGGCGAATTTTGCATTTCTGTTCTTCTCTATTCCAGCGCCGATTTGGAGGTGGTCTTCCAATCGGCGACTCCGATTCCCATCAGAGACGCTTGGAGGTGGTCCGTTGGCGTTCTTGAGCTTCATCCGATGCCCATCCGCAATCCACAGTGCTCATTCCGATCCAGAGTTTCAGATTTGCAAATTTCCAGCATTTTCGGCACTTGAGTGGGTTTAGGGTTGTTCTTAGCTCGCCGGGGGTGGTCCGTTGGTGTAGTTGAGCACTCCTTGAGCTGATATACCATTGAGATGTTCCATTGAGGTCCAGAGTCGGGTGGTTTCGACTTAGGCACTCTTGTGTGACGGCAAGAGTGTGAAGCTTGTTGGATTGGTTGTGAGTTGGATTAGTTAGGGTTTTATTTCATTTTGTTATTATTTTTACAGCTTAGAACATATTCATTTGATGTTTGTTATGATTTTAGCAAGTAATTTAGTATTTCATTACCTTGTTAAAGCTTGGTTTAAGTTTTATTTGATGCTTGGTTAAGTGTTTAGTGTTTAAATTCTAAGCTAGGGTTTACATCTTGCTTTAGATCATATTTAATTGTGTCTTTCTATTTTATATCTTAGTTTGATGTGTGTTAATGGATTTATCACAACGTAGAGTGACAATGCGTAATGATTTGTTCATTGGCACATAGTTATGTTTCACTCTTGCTTTAGATTAATTTCTTTACTGCTGTGTTTTCCTTTGTAGATTTAGATTTAAAGCTTTTAAACCCCCAACTCCATTTTTATATCGAAAACCCCAAAAAAATAGGAATAAAAGACAATCCTAAATTAATTCTACCGTTGGTTCCTCGGATCGATCCTGGGCTCGTTACTACAACATTATTGTTTAATTAAGGGGTTCAGTGAAATATTAAATTGTTAATTTGATAAGCCTATTTGTGACATTTAATATAGATTTTGTGCATTATCAGGCGCCTCCAGGATGGAGGCGCCTCCAGGATGGAGGCGCCTCCATTAAGGCTTGAGGCGCCTTAAGCAGAATTTCCAGCATGGTGCTTCTTTTGCTTCGGCTTCCGATGCTCCGTTTTTTTTTTTGGGTGATTCTGGCCAACCGGGAATAGGGCTCATCCGAACCCAATTCCCGGCATTCTCCTCGAGCAGCCTTCCGTCCCATATTGAAAACATAGTCCCACATTGAAAACACATGGGAAAGATCATGGGTTTATAAAGAGAAAGATATCTCCATTGGTTTGAGGCCTTTTGGGGAGAGCCCAAGAGCAAAATCATGAGGGTCTAGGCCCAAAGTGGACAATATCATGCTATTGTGGAGATATCTAAATTCTTTTCGATCCAACACATGCCACCTTCAACATCCCTTTTGACCATCACATTCATATTCCCAATCCTTCCCAATACCCCCATTTGCCACATACCAATATACTACCATCTTTTACCGTCAAATGGTTGGTAAACTCCGTTTTCCCTTTTCTCCCTTCTTTGAGACAATGTCTTCTTACTTTCATATTCCTTTTCAACAACCAACCCCAAACTCTTTCCAATTTCTCTATAAGTTGTGATTGTCTTCCATTTTTATAATCTCCCCCTTATGCCAACTGTTTTCCACTATTTTTTCTATCCCAAGAAAAGTGAGTACTCCAGGATCTTTTACTTTACTGCTTCACCTTCTTCCCAATTCTTAGAGTAATACCCGACCTTCCACAAGAATTGAAAGACCAATTATTTCTTTATTCGATCTTCTTCTCCCTATACATGGGCGACTGATTGGCAAATTGAGCTTCTACCTCAATCTAACCTAGACCACATTTAGGCTGAGTCTTGTGGAGACAGAACTCGCCCTTCTCCTAAGTATGTAAAGTGGGAATCTTGTCCTTCTTCAGGGAGGACTAACAAGTTCTCCTTTTTTTTCTTTTACAACTAAAAAGATGTGGTGTGCTTCCCTCAACAAGGCCATGAAGTTGGCTGCAACTGAACCACACCTCCTACCACTACCAAGTCAGGTTCTTTGGCTGAGCCAAGCCCTCGACCTTTTTAATTCCTCACACTATCTCCTTGGGAGAGTCTGAGAAAAATCTATGCCCTTGCAACACTACTACAAATTGAGGCTAAGACATCACCCCTAAAGTGTTATTTTTGGTCATATAAATGTTGCATTATACCTAAGATAACGCTTTTCATTTTATCTTATCAGGTCCTGTCATGTTAGATATAATGCAACGCTTTTGTCATTTTATGCAACACTTTCTCAAACTGTCGTGATAAATAGCAAAGGCAACGCTTCTTTATGTGCAACACTTTTTTCTTCCAACGACAACATTTTTTTTTGTTACTATTAAGCAATTGCAATACTTTTTACTATTAATAGCAACACTTTTTATAATTTTTTAACCTAATAATGCAACACTTTTTCATTAAATGCATCACTTTCTATGAAAATTTTCACCTCTTAAACGCATCATTTATTGATACATATGCAACAATTAGATTTGTGTTTTATTTTAAAATGTAACACTTTTACCCATCAATATTAACACTTATTTTTTCACCCATATATTATTGATAATCCAATTTTATTATCCAATCAAACACATTTGTACAAAATATATTATTCAAAATATGATCATTGTATTGCAAAAGTTTACCACACTATATTCATCAAAAGTTTACCACACTATATTTTGATTAAGAATTTTACAAAAGTTGCATCTAAAAGTATATAACCAACTAAGCACTATACAAAAGTCAGCAATTAATACCTTCATGAATCCCCAAAAAGAAGGCAACTATATATATATATACATTTACAAAAAGCCAACAAATGATAATATGTGGTTGATTACTTCATTAATCTCCCAAAAGTCATTTGTTCATGCATTGAACGTGCCCACCAAAAAATGACATAACGATGTCCTGCCAATCATGAAAACAAAAAACAACACACAATAATCAGTAAAGCTACACAACATAAAGAACATATAAAGAAATAATTCAATTCTGCCAATAAAAATAAATATACTTGTGCACTTTCAATATTAAACCAGACATTAGCATTGCGCATACTAAAACCAATAACAGGCTATCAAGATTTTTTTTTAAAAAAATCAACAACTTTCAAGGACTGTAACAATCACTACCTTAATCATACAAGCACATTACCTAATTCGATCACCTAACAAACTTTCAAGGACTGTATCATGTTTTGCATATATACCTGCAGAATGCTTGGTTTCATAGTAACAGCTGAAAGCATATCCATTCGGTTCCCTAAGCTCAAAGTCACACATTTCTCCATCGATGAACAAAGTGAATTAACTGCTATTTTTCCCCAGAGACACTTTCCTTCACATTCTGAAAGCAGAATAGGAAACAACATTTAATTGCTTTATGTTCAAATAAAGATATCTTGCACATAGAAAACAATAATAGGAATTGATATCTATGCAATCAATATCACACTTTATCCAGTGTTTACCCACTTTTGAAGAAGTCCAACTTCAAAAAGTAACGTAGAAAAGAGGAATAGATCAGGATTTAAGAGGAACATGCAGTTCTCTACCAGATTATGAAAATTTGGTATTTACATTGAAAGAAGAGCTAGAGTAGCAGATTCTTTCTCAGGATAGATTTCTTTTTCTCATTTCAAAATGCCTATGCTACTAAAGTATCAACAGCGGAATCACAACACAAACTCTTTGCTTGCCTAAAAAAAACGTGGAAGATCAAGCAATAAAAATAGTGAACCATGGTGTTTACTGGAGAATTGAAGCATAATGAATTGAAACATAAGGAATTGAAGCAGATTTCAATAAACAAACATGATGTTTACTGGAGAATTGAAGCAGATCAAGTAACTGAACATATACTTAAGAAAATACATATAAAACTATAACATACCTTAGGAAAAATATTTTCTTGCAATTTCTGGAGGTAGTTTTGCAAGAACTTTCTGGAGTGAATCTTCAACAATTTTTTCCCGTTGAAGGTCAATGTCCTTCCGCATCTCTTCCAGTTCTAACCTTTGCCTTTCATTATTAGCTTCAATTTTTTTTTGTAAGTGCTCAAATTCTGCCTTATCTCTATGGTATCTTTGTTCAATCTCACCAGTACTTCTTAGAGACTCAAAGACCTCCTCAGACACCATATATGATGAAGTTGGTGCACCACTAACCTTCTTCAACATCTTGCTAGTAACTCCTCTACCATAAAGTCTACGACGTCCATCATAATCCTTGCCCATAATGGCAAGAAAAGGATCTGCATCACCACTTTCCGTAGCTGGAGGCTTGTAGTTCTTCATAGCTTCCTACAATATTATCAACAATAGTTTTTTTACATAAATAATTAATGGGTTCAGTCAAAATAATCCCAATAGTGAATACATATACATCTATATAAAGAGAAAGTGGAGTAATTCAGTTACAATATTTTTCGCAATGTCATCATACGGTTCATCATAATGCCTTCCCTCTACTCGTTGGCGTGTGCGCTCAAAAAGTTGAGCTAAAGAAGGTGGGTTCTTGTCTGGATTTTCATTTTTCTGTTTTGATGACAAATGTATATACTATTTAAAAAATTGCTATAAACTAAAACCAAACAATAAGACCATAACAAAGTTTGAGAAAAGAAAATCTTTACCATTTCCTCTTGAACCCTAGCAAAACTCTTCGGACCAGTTGTGTGCTTATTCCTTTGAGACTTGCATCGTTCTCTTGCAAGGGCAGAACATTTCTACACAAAGAAGTATAACAAATTGGTAGCTTAAGTAATTAAGAGTTGAAAACAAGAAGGATAGTATTGAAAAGGAATATCAACAAGAATAGTACTGAATATACCTTCACATCCTTTTGGTTCCATACTCCCAACAGTTTAAGAAAATCCTTTTCTGGAATTGTCTTAGGCCGATTGTTCCATCTAGACTTGTTATCTTTGTACTGGAAGAAGTGCTTTCGCTTCACTTGACATTTGTACCCTCTCCATGCAGCACCGATTGTTTTCAACACCCAACTTTTACATTCATCGGGTATAATGTATTTCTCCTATACACACATATATACATCATTGCATAGTTAAAGATGGGTAGACAATTAATAGGTGCCAAAAAATAAGTGGAATACATACCAACACATACTCCCACATCTTCTCTTTATCAGGTACCTTCTTCCAAGATTGATAAACCAAGGGTGCATATTTATACTCACGACCTATTGTGCCCAAAAATTGAGATAACTCAATCACAACATTTTTCTGTTGTATCACTGGTCCAATAGGTTGCCCAAACTCATTGCAAATGATAACTTTACGTTCATCCGCTCCGCGAATGTGAACATGATGCATCATGGTTGGCCCTCGTTTTTTTGCAGCATCTTGAGCTGAAATTAGATATCATGATGTAAAACTAAATCTTGCATATGAACAAGCATATCATATATATATATATATATAATTCATGTATAAATATACCTTTAGGTTGTAACTGGATGTTTAAAAGTGCTTGTTCATCAAGTTCTTCGGTGTCATCTTCACTAGACACACTTTGTTCATCAATGTCCACAGATTCACATTCAATGTCATTCTCATTTATGTCATTTGCACCATCTTCACCTCCAATCTGATCTTGCTCTTCATTATCATTGTTCTCCCAAGCATGCCCTTCTATAACAGCCAGGTTAACATCTACTTTACAATGAAATGTAAAATAATGCATTATCAAAGCATTCTGTGTTGGGCGGCATTAATGAAAAGCTATAACATTCATAATAGCTTATGTCCAAGTCTAAACTTTTGCATATATACATTTGCAAATCACCATCGATCAACAGTTATATATTTACAATTGCCAACTGATTAACCTCTTGGTCACATCACATTCAACCATTTAAATGAAATAGGCAACCATTTAAATGAATCCATATAAGATATAATTTGTATTGAATCATATTGAACAGAATCAAATCAATTCTGACTAATTCTTCTTACTTCTTGTTCATATGAAAAGTCCAATTATTGAATTGTAATGTATCATATGATAAGAAGCATGAACCCTAAAATTCCAATAACTTTTATAACTAATCCACAGATTAGAATTCACCAATAAACAAAATAGGCACATAATTTTGGTTGATACAGAGGAATAGAATAAAGATGTTGTGAAGGCTAAGTATCGATGGAAACCAATACAGAATTTCCAAATGTTGAAGGCACATAATTTCCAAATGTTGTGAAATCAAACTGCTAAAGATCTAGTTGAATATCTAGATAGAAAGATCCTTAAATCAGTGTCAAGAGATTCAATTCTCATAAATATTGAATATTTACCTTAAAACAAATATATTAGAGAAAATATTTACCTTTATCGGGAGATTCAATTCTCATAAGTGATATCCTGGGCTTTGTTATGTCATGGAGCACTTCCATCGAATCTCCTTTTTTGGGTTGCACAATTGGTGATTTTAATTGTTTCGTCCGTGAGAGTATTTCACCAACAGTAGTTGCATCTACATTCAGTTTATTTCTTGCAGCATTGTCATGCACAACCTGATGAGAAATCTGATTGTGTCTTGCCTTCACACGCAAAGCAATTAGTGACTCCTTGTTAATTGGAGGAGGTGTTCTATGTTGCTTACGTAACTCCACATATTTTTGGACACACATCGATGGAATGTATTCTTTTCTGGCAGTTGATACCTATACAACACCATACAGATCATAGAATATGAACACATTGAATTACCAAACAAAGCAACACAACTATTAATGTTATAAGACTAGACAAATTAGTTTTCAAGTTCTCATAAGTACATAACAGAATACTTGGTTACCTTTATTGGAGCAAAAACATCTGTGTAACTGCCTTCATCATCCTGACCACCACCATTTTTGTCCAAAAACTGTTTAGCGTCATAGTCATTGGTACCCAACGATTTCTGTTTTTTTTCTTGCATTTAGTACTGGTCGCCAAAGACATCTGTGTATCCTTCAGTCCAAGCTCTCTCATTTTTGCTTTGTTCTCTTGAACCCTTAGCATTCTAACTCTCTCATACGCAGTCATACTATTTTTCTCTAAATCATCCTTCTTGCGTTGATTTCCCATTAGTGATTGAATTGCTAGAATTGAAATCAGCAACTTTAATCATTAGTGTAAAGTATTTTATAACATTATAAAATAAGAGGAGAATACCCTAGCAAGATGATATGAAACATCATAATTTATTTAACATTCAGATCATTAACCGTGATTTGTTCAAGCATTATAACAACATAACATTCAAATCATTAACTATCATTTGTTCATTAATTATCACAACAACTGTCATTTGTTCAAGCATTACAACATCATGATTCAATCATTATCAGCTTCTTGTTCTTCATTGGCATTCATCCAATCCCATAAAGTTTCATCAATAGAATCATCATCATTGTCATCATCTCCATCTATGTCTTCCAAATTTGTATTTACACCAATAATGATTGGACGTATATCCTCTCTTGATAACTGAATGTCTTCAATCCCAACTTGTGAAATTGGATATACATCATTATCATGAAGTTCGGACCAGTATGTGTTTCCATCATTTATACCATAATTACCCTCATATAGATCTCTAGGAACACGATTCATAACATATTGAAGGTCATCTACTAGAGGATCTGGTACATAAAACACTTGATGTACTTGAGAAGGCATGACATAAGGATCATTTAAAGAGCACAGCTTCTTCATATTAATACAAGGAAGACCATAGTCATCTTTCTCCACTTGGTACCACTCACAACGGAACAAAACTACTTTGGATTTGGACCAATAATTGAGTTCCATTATTTCAATTATTGCACCAAAGTAGTCAACATCTCCAACCACAGGATTTTTGTCCCTTGAGCTTGCAAAGCTAGAAGTTGATGCTATTACAGAAACTCCACTATTCTGAGTCTTACATTTTGCATCACGCAGTTTTGTATAGAATCTATATCCATTGACATAATACCCAGTAAATCTTCTAGCTGTAGGACATGGACCTTTTGCTAACCAAAAAATGTGATCAGAGACACTATGGTTAATCACTTTTTCTCTCAGCCAATTGGTAAACTGATTGCTATGGTTTTGTGCTCGTGCCCATCTACTTCTTCCTGGTTGTCTATTAATATGAAGTTGATGTTCACTGCATTAATCAAGAACATGGACATTACCAAATGATGTACACTTCATTATATGATTAATTATTTATTGAAAAAAATAGCAAACTTATGTAGCTAGTTTATAATGGGTGGTTAAATTATGTACCTTATATAATCATCAAGCTCTTTGCAATCAGAATTGAATAAGGCATATCGATGAGCTTGTTCACCACACACAGGATCTAGAGTGAAGAGTTTGCCTTTTCTTCTTCTCTTTCCTCCTAAAGGGTGTCCAGCATTTTTAAAAACTACTGAGTTGGATTCATTTGAATAAACACAAGACATATCTGAATCTTGAGCACCTTTGTTTAGTCTAGTCTTCACGCATTCATCCATATACCATGAACAAAAAGTTGCACATTCTTCAATCAAATACCCTTCAGCAATAGACCCCTCTACATACCTTCGATTTCGTACATAAGACTTTAATTTACCCAGATATCTTTCAATAGAAAACATCCATCGATATTGCACTGGTCCACCAAGCCTAACTTCATTTACCAAGTGAATCGGTAAGTGCACCATAATATCGAAAAAGGCTGGTAAGAATATCTTCTCAAGCTCGCATAATATTTCAACAATTTCTATTTCCAACTGATCAAGGTCTTCAGGCTTAACAACCTTACTACACAAACATCGAAAGAAAGCACCCAATCTAATCAAAGGGATTGCAACATGTTTGGGGAGGGATTTCCTAACCGCTACTTGAAGCAGGTATTGTAGTAAAATGTGAGCATCATGACTTTTATAACCAGCCACTTTTCTTTCTGAAGTGCGTACACACCTTGCTATGTTTGATGCACACCCATAAGGCGGTTTGACTCCTTTATGGCACGACGGAAAATATCTTTTCAATTCGAGACATAGCATAACATGCCTTTTGCAAAACAACATGCTCACCATCAAGAGATAGCTCAGGTTGAAGTTTTTCTTTAACCCCCAATTCTATAAGGTCAAATCGAGCTTTTGCATGATCCTTTGACTTACCAGCTACATCCAACAATGTCCCTATCAAGCTGTCACATATATTTTTTTCAATGTGCATCACGTCAAGATTGTGCCGACATAAATTGAATTGCCAATATGGCAATTCAAAAAATATTGACTTCTTTTTCCAAGGGCATGTGGCATCATTTTTTTTCTTCTGAGTCTTCCCAAATTCATTCTTAAAGCTAAACAAGTCTCTCAAAGCCTCAACCCCGGACAAAGGGGTTGGAGGTGGCCTATCCTCAGTATGCCCATTAAAAGAACTCTTATTACGACGCCATGGATGGTCCAAGTCTAAAAATCTGCGATGGTCCATATAGCATGTTTTCCTACTGTGATTCAAGTACAAAGAACTAGTTTCATAATTACACAAAGGGCAAGCAAACTTTCCCTTAGTTTTCCAACCCGACAACATTGAATAAGCTGGGAAGTCATTAATGGTCCATGTTAGGGCTGCATACATTTGAAAAGTTTCATTTTTTAACTTATCATATGTTTCTAGCCCATCATTCCACAACTCATTTAACTCATCAACCAAGGGTTGCAAGTAGACGTCAATATTATTCCCAGGAGATTCAGGGCCAGGAATTAGCAAAGATAAAATAAAGTACTCTGGCTTCATACACATCCAAGGTGGTAAATTATAGTTAACCAACACCACAGGCCATGTACTGTGAGCAATACTCATTGTTCAAAATGGATTAAAACCATCACTAGCCAAACCTAGCCTTACATTTCTAGGTTCTTTTGCAAAATAAGGATACAGCATATCAAACTCTTTCCAAGCTTTCCCGTCAGCCGGATGTCTTAGATTACCATCTTTAGGGCGCCCTCTATCATGCCATGTCATATACTTAGCAGATTTAGCGCACATAAATAATCTTTGCAATCGGGATTTTAGAGGAAAATACCACAATACTTTAGCTGGAATGTTTGACAGTATTTTGTCAGCCTCATTATTTGGTTTCTTGCCATCTTTTTCTTGTGATTGCTTCCACTTAGAAGCATGACATGTATGACACTCATTATCATTTTCATGCTCTTTCCAAAATAACATACAATCATTGGGACATGCATAAATTTTTTGACAATCCAAACCCAAATTCCTCAATATGTTTCTAGCTTCATTAAAATTTGGTGGAAGCTTTGCATCCAGAATCATTTCCCTTAAGAGCTGTAGAAGATCATTTAATGCTGCATTACTAAGTCCATGAAGTGTCTTGTAGATAAACAACCTAATGATGAAAGAAAGTTTAGAAAAATTCTTGCACCCAGGATATAGCTCTTGTTTACCCTCTTCAACCAATCTATAGAACTTTTTGGCTTCCTCATTTGGACCTTGCTGTACATTACTTGTTCCTCTATGACATCTCTAAATCTATCATGTAATAATTCATCAATGTTATCACGCATTCGTGGAACATCGTTATCTAAATCTCTTGCAGTTTTCAATGATGATGGATCCTCTCCATGAAAAATCCACAAATCATAATTTTCCACAAATCCCTCACTTTTCACATGATTATACACCTCATCTCTACGATACCAATATCGATTTTTACACCGCCTACAAGGACATTTAATTTGACCTCCCAAAGATGCTTTAGCAAATGATATGTTCAGAAAGTTGAACAACCCATTTTCAAATTCAGGCACCCATCTAGAAAAATACATCCAACTTCTATCTTCACCCATCACTCTAAAATTCTGAAACTAGTAACAAAGAGGCAAAAATTGATAGAACAATCTTTAATTGTATGAGCAAATGAATGGACCGACTTTGACAAATTTGGTCACCTATCAAGCATAAACCACCACTGTTAAATTGAAAGGAAGATATTATGAGAAATTTGATAAAGATATATGCATTTGTAATGTCACATTACTGCTTTCTATTGGTAACAAAATTACCCAAGTCAAAGCAAGGTTGATAAAATTATAATACCACATACATATAGGAATAGAAAAAAACTTAATTCAATTTTAGGAGCCTCAAGGAATAGGGACAACAATAGAAAACTACGGATTCATGTCATTACAAGAATAAAAAAAATATATAATGAGTTAAAATCCTTTTTGCAAACCCTATAAGGCTTTTAAAAATGGGTTAAAATAATTTAGTGGGTTGATTCAACCAAACTCATTCTAACAAAAAAAAAAATCCCTTGGAAGATAACCATTTCATTCTAACAAAATATCATATGCAATAATTAAGTCCCAATGCTTTGATACAATATGATCAAATACCTCATTAGTGTTCAATCTAAAGCTGCGGTCTCATTTTGCATAACTCATTTCGTAAATATTAGAATAGAAGATCCAACCTTTAAAGAAAAACAACATAACACAAGAAAAATAATACAATAAGAGCAAGGATTGGGAGAAAAACAAGCTTGAGAGAGCTGGAAAAACATAACACCCTTGGTAGCAGTTCGACGACAACAAAATACAAGAAAAACAAAAGCAAATAAAAGAAGAGCTAACCTGAGAAAGATAATGGTTGCGAGAGGGCCAAAAGAAGAGCCCGGCGAAGATGTTCAGTTAGCAGAGAGGGCTTCGCCGGAGATGTTCGGCGGAGATAGAGTGAGGAGGTTGCTAGTTTAAGGTTGGTAGCAGAGACAGAGTGAGGAGGTTGAGAGTCTATGGTTGGCGGCAGAGAAGTTCGGTGGAGGGAGAGGAGGAAATCGCGACACTAGGGCTTTTGCGCGAGGGGCATCGCGAATAGGGGAGATCTTGAATAGGGGAGAGTTCGCGAGTAATTATTTGCTGTGGCTAGCGGTTCGTGGTTCGCGGAAAAATAATTGCGGGCAGAGTGAAAAATAATCCCGCCATTCATCATTTGCAAAACCCTTCTAAAAAAAGTGTTTCATTTTCTAATAACAAAGGCAACACTTCTAAAAAATCTGTTGTATTTTAATTATAATGCAACACTTATTTGAAAGTGTTGCATGTTTTTTTAAAATTTGATATATATGACAACAATTTACTAAAGTGTTGCACCCAAAGTGACACCTTAGGCTAATTTTGTAGTAGTGCAAGAAGAGTACACATTTGAAGCATCTTGTTGAGCCAAGCTCCTCTCGGCTATCAATGAGCCTAAGTCCACTTCCAACTTCTCCTCCTCATCCTCGATCACCGAGTCCTCCCACTCCTATATAGTTATCACCACCCCTAGAGGCAACTCCTTCCCTTAGCCTGAGCTCTTCTCTACCTTGTATTTATTTTGGCCATGGAATTCCTCATTAGGCCCACTCTCCAACTGCCTTGAGCTCTCTCCTAGACAACATTGACGCCAATGAAGAGGAGGCGAAGAGAAGTCTTTCCTTGGTAGCTCTGTGTTGGTACAGGTTGTTGGTGTAATTTTCACTAACGGTCTAACTTAGATTTTGATGAATGACAAGTGAGTTAAGTTACGTATTATCATGATCTAATACATTATCGAGTGTGCAAGGTTGACTAACCTGATGGATCAAGAGGACTTAACACTAGGCAGGAAGTCTATTTGGGATGTGTGATTTTCGATTGGCGAAGTCCAAATATGGGATTCTGGCAGGAGATCGGGATGTTCAATTCCCAGTTAGAGAAGTCCAGATGTACAATTCTGGTAGGAAGCTCTGGTGGGTCAGATTGACATCAAGGAGATAAATTGACACATGATAAGTGAAGGTAAGTCACTAGAAGAAAGTAACTTTGTGAGGACGCATCCTAGTTGAGGGGACAGTAAGCGTCGGTCCAATATAGGTTCATTTAAAAAATCTAAATTGAAACCCTAATTAGAT
Source organism: Zingiber officinale (assembly GCF_018446385.1). Taxonomy (NCBI): domain Eukaryota; kingdom Viridiplantae; phylum Streptophyta; class Magnoliopsida; order Zingiberales; family Zingiberaceae; genus Zingiber; species Zingiber officinale. The sequence goes on along the minus strand of NC_056005.1, from coordinate 47,698,466 downwards.
TTTGGTTTGAAGGACAGGGTATAAGTCATAAATTAATCATATTATTATTGTGATAAACTTTGTTTTATAGGTTATTATTTGTTTAAGCTAACATAAACTTGCAAGATAAAAGGAGCAAAATTTATCTCAGGTGAACAATACTCGAAGGTGCCTTCCAGGAGACAGAAGGCGCCTTGAGCACTATTCATAGAAAATGACTTCGATGCTATAAAAGGTGTCTTCCATTGGATAAGGTAAAGACATTGTTAACTATATGGAGCTACTTTTGAAGGGGATAGAATTTGGGTTGAATGCGCCTTTAGAGCTATGGAAGGTGTTGGTGCGGTTAGCACTAACGGTCTAACTCAAGTTTTGATGAATGACAAAATAGGTTAAGTTAGTTTCGTTGTTATTTAACACTCTGATCGAGTGTGCAGGAGAAGCCCAGATAGGTCGACGGGCTGACCTGATGTCTGGCACAAAGTCTAGCTAGGTCGATGGGTCGACCGGATAGCTGGCATGAAGTCCAAACGGGTCGATGGGCTGACCGGACGTTTGGCACGAAGTCCAGCTAGGTCGACGGGCTGACCGGATAGCTGGCACGAAGTCCAGACGGGTCGAAGGGCTGGTCGGACGTCTGGCAGGTAAGTGAAGGTAAGTCACTAGAGGAGAGTGACTATGAGGACGAGTTCCCAGGAAGGGAACATTAGGTGCCGATCCGACTTAGATCCATTTCGGATATCTAACTTGAGATCGTGATTAGATTCCGATCTCGAGGAGATGGAATCGAATTACTATTCTGCTTATTTATAAATTATGCTAACATTCTATTTTGCAGGATATGATTTATAATTGCCTCGGACTAATGTTTTCTTGCAAGAAGGATATTGTAGAAAACAAGGGTTCGGGCGCCCGGAGGTCCGGGTGCCCAGAGACAAGTTTTATCCCCAAACAAGCATCGCCACGTGGAGCACCCTGGTTGGCTTGGCTATGTCACATTCAGGGCGCCCCGAAGGGATCCGGGCACCCCGAACCTCCTATATAAGGAGGGTGAAGGCTGAACAAAGGAACAACGAACGATCTGCTCTCCCGTGCTCTTGCGACGCCTCTTCGACAAAGTGTTGCTGTTTTCCTTTTCTTATTGTCGGTATTAATTTCTTAAAAGTAGTTCTATACTTTACTATTGTAATACTTTTTGAATTGCTAGTGAATTGCCCAGCGAAAGAACTCAACGAGTGCAGGCCTTGGAGTAAGAGTCGTTAAAGGCTCCGAACTAAGTAAAAAAAAATACTTGTATTAGTGTTGCTCTCTCTTTTCACTTTTTCCGCTGCATATTTACTCGCTTAAATTTTTAAATCGATATTCACCCCCTTCTATCGAATTCATGATCTAAAAGCTCCCGCTCTGATTTAGTGCAACCACCAATCAGACAGGGGTGAAATTCCCTTCAATTTTTTTTGGTTCATTCTTTTCTTTTATTTTTTGATTTTTTGTAATATTCCAAACTGGTATTGTTACCTTTTTGGAAAATTTTTTCATTGTAATTTAATCTGAATTGGTGCAACACCAATTCAGTTGATTTCTTTTATTTTATTCCACACTGCTAATCCAAGACCAAGTCTTGGGACCCTTCGTCTATTTATTTAATTGTGTGCAGGTTAAAATATGTCTCAAGTTGAAGGGTTCAACATAGTACGCCCTCCCCTATTCAACGGGGATGATTTTCCGTACTGGAAGAAGTGGATGGAGGTCTACCTGAACACTGATTTTGACCAATGGTTCAGCGTCACCAGAGGCTACAAGGTGCCGGTCGACAACTCCGAAATTCCACTGGACCCAAAATAGTGGACTCCAGACATGAAGAAAAAATCGTCAACATATTTCAAAGCACTCAATACGCTACAATGCGGACTGACGAAGGAAGAGTCGAACCGGGTAAGACCACATCAAAACTCTAAAGAATTATGGGACAAGTTGATCGAGTTACACGAAGGAACGAGCGACGCCAAGGTAACGAAAAATGACCTTCTTTTAAACAGATTATTTAATATTAAAATGCAGGAAGGAGAAACTGCGAGTCAGCTTCACGCGAGGATCAAAGACATCCTCAATAGACTCCACGCGATAGGCCATCAAATGGAGAATCACGATCTAATCAGGTATGCGTTAAATACTTTTCTGCGTAATACTTTGTGGGCATCTATTGTGGATGCCTACAAAATTTCAAAAAATTTATCTAAGTTAAAATTAGATGAATTATTTTATGAATTAGAATTACACGAGCAAACTAACACCGAGACCGAGAAAGGTATTACCTTATTTGTAGGTTCCTCCAAGGAAAGAACAAAGACCAAGTCTAAGGTTGAAGATGAGTCTGACCAGGATTCTGAAGACGAAGAGTACCTAGTGAACCTAGTAAGGAAGATGTTCACCAGGAGGAAGAAGAGCTTCAACAAGAAGGACCTGCAAAAGATTAACTCCCCAAACCAACCGAGGAATGTGACCTGCTTCGAATGCAACAAGAAGGGTCACTACAAGAACGAGTGCCCAAGGTTAAAGAGAGACAAGACGAAGATATCCAAGAAGAAAGCTCTCAAAACAACCTGGGATGACTCCTCATCAAAAGAATCGGAGGCCGAAGATCAGAAGCACCAGAGTCACCTTGCACTGATAGCCCTCGAAGAAGAATCGGAGGACGAATCGGAAGACGGGTCTGAACCCGAATCGAGCCACGAGTCCATACTCATTTCTGAAGGTCCCAAAGAGGTATACTTTAATTTGAATTAAAGTTCTTTAAAATTATTGCATGTTTAAATAGGAAATTAATTACAATAGAAAATAAAAATAAATTGATCTTTGAGGAAAATCAAAACCTCAAGGAACAAATCATAAATGCTAATCCAACTCAAGACTTTACACTTGAGGAGGAAAATTTAACATTAAAATTAGAAATTAATAAATTAAAAGATCTTTTAGAGAAATTTACAATAAGATCCAATAATTTAGATCTAATTTTAAATAATCAAAAGGCAATTTACAACAAAATCGAACTTGGCTACAAGTCAAGTTCAAATAAAACATTTAAATCGTTAATAACCCAACACAAATACTTTGGATTTACCCATTATTCTTAATATCCTTTGTATTTTAGTCAAACTAAAATACCCATCTCCATATCTACTTGTTCTTTATGTGTGACCCTATAGGCTTTCATAACGTTGGCAATGTATCCAAATCAATATTTGCGATACATAAACAATGAGTGGCATCTAGCAAGGCATCATTGCTACCCAAGTGACCAGAAAGTCATGATCTGACCTAACCTTTCCGTGGCTATCATGTTGTATGACTTGGTCCCTCTATCCTTGATATCTAGATTGATCAATAAGGCATAGATCGTGTCATCTCTTATCAATCTTTGTATTTCTTGATCTCCAAGTAGACACACTCAATCAAATAAGCTCAATATCTCATATTGACTCATTTGCGCATGGTCATACTTTCTTGTGTCCTACTAATCAAGGGGTCCACAGATATCACTTCCGTCATATGGAAGGGATAGATCCCATCTACATCACTCACATCCCTTCGCATAATTTATTGTATACCCAGTGATCGACTTTATAGTCCACCCTGTTACGGGTGACGTTTGACGATACCAAAGTATACAATTCCTTATGTAGGGAACCGTAGTGACTTCAGGTCTAAGGACTATTCATACCAATAGTCACATGAGAATGTTTATGACACTCATACGACGATCCATGAAACATTCTCATGGCGGGTCATTTAGTATATATTCTCTAATATCCATGACTTGTGAGATCAAGTCATCTGTTGACCTACATGCTAGTCTTAACGTATTAATATTGTCCTTGTATATTAATGCTCGACTAGGAATAGTTAAGAGTAGTATTCTCTATAATATCTCACTATCAATTCAACCAATTAATTATTGTAGATAAGAACCTACTACCCAAGGACATTATTATATTGATTCAATCGACACTTAACTGCAATAAATATAATAACCATAACCTTTGCCTCTTAATTAATAGTGATATATAATACAAAATGAGCCCTTTACAATCATTTCATAATTGGTAATAGGGGTAATACTAACAATCCACTAGCACTAGTGTCAATCACTGAGGTATCGAATACCTATTGACTTAGTGTGACCATCATGCTTTCTCTGTGCCAAAGCTTTGGTCAAAGGATCGGCAATGTTAGCATCAGTTGGGACTCTGCATATCCATACATCGCCTCTATCGATGATATCTCGAATGAGATGGAATCGCTCGAGTATGTGTTTGGATCTCTGATGAGAGCGAGGTTCTTTAGCCTGTGCAATAGCCCCATTGTTATCACAATAGAGGTCTATTGGGTTCGCTACACTAGGAACAACACCAAGCTCTGTAATGAACTTCCTAATCCAAACATCCTCCTTTGCTGCAGCTGATGTAGTAATGTACTCGGCTTCTGTTGTAGAATCAGTGACTGTGTCCTACTTTGAACTCTTCCAGCTCACAACACCACCATTTAAGCAAAATACATACCCTGACTGCGATCTGTAATCATCCTTGTCAGTTTGGAAGCTAGCATCGGTGTAACCCTTTGCAACAAGCTCTTTATCGTCTCCAAAGATCAAGAAATAATCTTGAGTCCTTCTCAAGTACTTAAGAATATTCTTGACTACTATCCAGTGACCTTCACCTGGATCTGACTGGTATCTTCTCGTCATGCTTAACGCATACGAGACATCTGGGCGAGTACAAAGCATGGCGTACATGATCGACCCTATAGCTGATGCATAAGGAATTTGATCCATGCGGGCCTTTCTATCTTAGAAGAGGGGCATTGAGTCTTTGAAAGATTCACACCATGTGACATAGGCAGGAATCCCTTCTTGGAATTCTCTATAGCAAAACGTTTAAGCACCTTGTCAATGTACGCACTCTGGCTTAGGCCAAGCAATCTCTTAGATTTATCTCTATAGATCTTAAGGCCTAAAATATAGGCTGCTTCACCTAAGTCTTTCATTGAAAAATAATTCCCAAGCCAAGTCTTCACTGACTGAAGAGTAGGGATATCATTTCCAATGAGTAGTATGTCATCTACATACAATATAAGAAAGATGACTGTGCTCCCACTAACCTTCTTGTAGACACAAGGTTCATCTTCATTCTTAATGAAACTAAACGTTTTGATCACATCATTGAATCGAAGATTCCAGCTTCTAGAAGCTTGCTTCAATCCATAAATGGATCTTTGCAACTTACAAACCTTTCCAGCATGCTCTAGATTTACAAAACCCTCAGGTTGTGTCATGTACACATCCTTGAATAGATTTCTGTTAAGAAATGTGGTTTTGACATCCATCTGCCAGATCTCATAATCATAGTAAGCAACAATAGCAAGCATGATCTGAATGGACTTGAGCATCACAACTGGTGAAAAGGTTTCATCATAGTCTATATCATGAATCTGCTTGAATCCTTTAGCCACCAATCTACCTTTATAGGTATGCATATTTCCATCCATGTCAATCTTCACCTTGAAGACCCACTTACACCCAATGGGTTTGATCCCTTCAGGTGGATCAACCAAAGTCCATACTTGGTTAGTGTACATGGATTCCATTTCGGACCTCATGACCTCTAGCCATTTCTGAGAATCTGGGCCCTGTACAACTTCCTGATAAGATGTAGGCTCATCAAGACCAATAAGCTCTACATCACCGTGGTTAGACAAGAGAAAAGAATATCTCTCAGGTTAACAACGAATCCTATCAGATCTGAGTAAAGCTTGTGCTACTTGAACAGGTTATTGTTCCACAACTTCTTGTGGTGTAACAAGATCCCGATCCACAACATCTTGTGGTACCTGTTCAATTTCCATCAAGGTGTCAGTGCTAGTATCTTGAACTTCTTCAAGATCGACTTCACTCCCACTAGTTTTTCTAGAAATAAATTCCCTTTCTAGAAATACACCAGTCCTGGCAAGACACGCTTTGCCATGTGTGGGATTATAGAAGTAGCATCCCTTTGTTTCCTTGGGATATCCAACAAAGTAGCACTTATCTGATTTGGGTCCTAGTTTGTCTGAGACTTGTCGTCGAACGTAAGCCTCACAATCCCAAATCTTCATAAAAGACATATTGGGACTCTTCCCTGCCTATATCGTATATGGTGTCTTTATGATAGCCTTGGATGGAACTCGATTAAGTGTGAAAGCGACTGTCTCTAGAGCATACCCCTAGAAGGAAGTAGGAAGATCTGTATGACTCATCATCGACCGTACCATATCTAATAAAGTACGGTTCCACCTTTCTGATACACCATTCCATTGTGGTGTTCCAGGTGGAGTGAGTTGAGATATTATCCCACACTCAACGAGATGGTCATGAAACTCTTGGCTAAGGTATTCCCCACCTCGATCTGATCAAAGCATCTTAATACTCTTACCAAGTTGGTTTTGTACTTTATTCTTGAATTCTTTGAACTTTTCAAAGGATTCTGACTTGTGTCTCATCAGATACACATAACCGTATCTACTGAAATCATCAGTGAAGGTAATGAAGTAATGATAGCCTCCTCTAGCTGCTATTCTGAAAGAGCCACATACATCAGTATGTATGAGTTCTAACAGATCATTAGCCCTTTCGCCATGTCCACTAAATGGAGTCTTTGTCATCTTGCCTCGAAGACAAGATTCGCATACCTCATATGATTCAAAATCAAATGAGTCCAAAAGTCCATCCTTATGGAGTTGGGATATGCGACTCTCATTTATATGACCTAAGCGACAATGCCAGAAATATGTTTGGTTCAGATCATTAGATTTGAACCGCTTGGTATTTATGTTATAGATTGGGTTTTCAAAGTCTAGAACATAGAGCCCATTTATCAGAGGTGCACTACATTAAAACATGTCATTTAAATAAATAGAACAATATTTGTCCTTTATTATAAATGAGAATCCCTTCTTATCTAAACAAGAAACAAAGATTATGTTTTTGGTTAAAGCAGGCACATAACAACACTCTTCCAGTTCTAAAACAAGCCCAGTAGGCAAACATAAGGAGTAGGTTCGTACAGTGACAACAACAACTCTGGCACCATTGCCTACTCGTAGGTCCACTTCGCCCTTTGTCAATAATCTACTATTTCTCAGTGACTGCACATTAGTACAAATGTGAGATACACATCCGGTATCTAATACCCATGAAGAAGAAATACATAGATTGACTTCTATAACATATATACCTAAGGCAGAAGTCTCACTTCTCTTCCGTTTCATTTCCTCTAGGTACCCTTTGTAGTTCCTCTTCCAGTGTCCGGTCTCACCACAGTGGAAGCAGGTTCCTTCCTTAGTAACCCCACCTTTGGGTTTCAGTGCATGAGCCTTGCCCTTACCTTTGGTTTGGGTCTTACCCTTACCTTTAGACTTCCACTTGCCTTTGCCTTTAGACACCATCAAAATGGAACTAGGCTTTGCCTTCTTAAGGTTGAGTTCAACAGTTCTCAACATGCTCAACATTTCAGAAAGTGGTTTCTTAATTTCATTCATGTTGTAGTTCATGACGAATTGACTATAACTATAGGGCAACGATTGCAAGATAAGATCAGTGGCCAATTCTTGGCCTAGTGGAAATCCCAACCTTTGTAGATTCTCCATATACCCGATTATTTTGAGCACATATGGCCCAACGGGACTTCCTAATTGCATTATGCTTTGAAACACTGCTTTGGAGATCTCAAATCTCTCATGCCTTACTTGTCCTTAATACAGTTGTCTAAGATGTTCAACCATATCATAAGCATCCATGTTCTTGTTAGCTAGAGCCCTAGAGCCAATCATTTGATGATTGTATTTTGGACTTGTTGTATCATATTCTATATAAATAAAGGCATTTGGTTTTTGGTTATTATACTTACTTGTATTGGTGCCAAATAAATTAAGTATAATAACGTCCTTGAGTAGACGGTTCTTACCTACATCAATCGGTTAGTTGAATCGATAGTGAGATGATATAGGGAACACTACTCTAAATCATTCCTAGTCGAGTATTAACATTCAGGGACAATGTTAATGCAATAAGACTAGCATGTAGGTCAACTTGATGACTTGATCTCACAAGTCATGGATATAGAGATATCAAGTTGACACATGAGTATACATTAGAGAATGTATACTGAATGACCCCCATGAGAAAGTATCATGGATCGTTATATGAGTGTCATATACTTTCTCATGTGGCTATTAGTATGACTACTAGTCCTTAGACCTGAAGTCACCATGGTTCCTTACATAAGGAGTTATGTACTTTAGTTTCGTCAAACGTCACCCGTAACTGGGTGGACTATAAAGGCGATTACTGGGTATGTAACAAATTATGCGGAGGGATGTGAGTGATGTAGATGAGATCTATCCCTCCTATATGACGGGAGTGACATCGGTATTCTTGATAGAGTGAGACCACGAAGTGCATGACCATGCCCAAATGAGTCAATATAGGATATTGAGCTCATTTGATTTAGTGTGTCTACTTGGAGTTCAAGATTTAGATTGATTAGAGGATGACACGGTCTATGCCTCATATTGATCAATCTAGATGTCTAGGATAGAAGGACACTTGTCATATATTGTGAGGAGTCACAATTAGTAGTCACAAGGTGATGTTGGATCTCAACATTTCTTGTAACTTGGGTAGCAATGATGTATTGCTAGATGTCTCTCATTGCTTATGTTTCTAAAGGAGTTTAGAAACATTGCCAATGTTACAAGAACCTATTGGGTCACACACAAAGAACAAGTGGATGGAGATTAGGTTCATATGATGAACCAATTGGATTAGGTTCATATGATGAACCAATTGGATTAGGTTCATATGATGCACCAAAGATTGGATTCGGATTAATTCAAATTAGACTTATTGAGTTAGACTCAATTAGATTCAATTGTTGAATGAGTCTAATTTAAATTTGATTCATTGAGTCAATTTATATTAATGAATTGAGATTCATTAGATTGAAATTGGCTTTAATCAAAGGTTGGATTTAACTCAACAAGGAAGAAAAATTGGTCAATTTTGACTTGACCAAATGGGAAGTTGAAACATCAAGTTTGACTTGATGTATTGCCACTTCATGGAAGATGACTCATCCTACATGGCAGCCACATCATCTCCAAGTTGTCAAGGAGGTTACAAATCCCATTTTCATTTAATGTGGCCGGCCACATTAAATGGAATGGGAGTTACATGTGTGGCCGGCCACATTTTGTGATGTGTGTTTTTATTTGTGGCAATTAAGTGTGGTTAATTGCTTCATCTTCTTCCTTAGTCTTTTCTTCCTCCTTCTCTTGCTGTTGCCGTGAGCTTTCATCAAAGGAGAAGGTGGTTGAGTGGAGTCCAAAAGAATAAGGAAGGGTGAAGGTCACAAAGGAGGATACTACTTCTTGAGTGTATGTGATTTCTTTTGCATCCTCTCTTTTTCTTCCTTTCAAATCCTACCCGAGAGCCCTAGAAAGTGCTAGCACACTTGGGGTGCTCTCTTCTCCATCCTTGAGTGTTAGAGAACACTTCTTGTTCGTGTGGATATCACTAGAGAGTTGTTTACGTTGACAACTTCGAGATCCGGCGTACCTTGGACTTGCGGGATTGCGAAGGGCACGCATCGAAGGTATAAAAATGTTTTTCCTTTGTAGATCTACTGTAGATCGAAGTTTGAAACACGTACTCGTACTTTCCAAAATTTTTCTTCGCACGGATCCAATGGCTAGGGATAAGCGGTTTTCGCGGCCCGAAAAACCCAACAGTGGTATCAGAGCCACGTGCGAAGCGAGTACGAGTTTAGATTCGTATTTTTATGAAAAATATGCATACTGTAACATTCTATGAATTTCATAATTTTTATGATTTTATGAGTATTTTTCTCGTAGAAGCGAAGCACAAGTGTTCCGGCACTTGTAGGCTTCGACTACCGAGAAGAATTTTCCAAAACGGTAATGTTTCGACCCAAAATCTTTTGGGACAGAGGGCTTAGGTGCTGTTAGATTGCAAAGGAACCCTCGCGATGGTTAGATCGCGGGTAGGGGCGCTGCCCCTGGCCCCGCAAGGGGATTCGTTCCGCGATTGCGCCCGAAAACCGCTAAACGGAACCGGTGGGAAATTATACTCGTAAAAATTGTAAAAATTATAGAAAAATTACAGAAAATTATAGAAATATATAACTTTGAATTATATATTATTTTTTTGATAGTCATGGCCCAAAGACCCAATTTGATTGGATAATTCATGTTGTAATTCATAATACGGCCTGCGTGCCGTGATGTGATGTGCGTGTTGTATATTTTTATTTTTTCATGACCTGCGCGTCGTGCCTTTCTCTTTTATTCTTGTTGTAAATTAGATTTAGACTCGATTATAACTCGAGTTTCAAAATGTAATGTAAATTTTGAAGCGGTGGAAGGTCCACTCGAGACGGAGTTACGAGGAGGGCGCGAGCAACACGAGGTGGTCAAAGGAAGGAGCTTGAGAAGCTGTTGACCTTAGGTTGACCATCCGATCTTCTCATTGGCTTGAGAAGATCGTAGTAGGGCCATGACATAATCACAAAATTATTTGATTAATTATTTAATTAATTGTTTTGTGTGTATGTGATGCATGCTAGTTAATTAAGTAATTAATTAGTGTCTTACGATTAGATTAGATCTAAGTCATGCACATGATGCACCCTTCGATTAGATTAGATCTATCGAGTATATGATACGCATCATCGTTTAGATTAGATCTAAATCACGTCAACTCGTAATGCCTACCATGCCGTGATACCTACCACTACCTCGATCGCATGTTGTTGTTGAATCTGCCAAAGCAGAGCAACACATACTATCTTGGTAGGGTACAGAGGGACAATCTTGGTCCCGCCTATCAACGCATGGGTGAGTACAACTCAATTAGATTGAGTATTCCTAGTTAACTCGGTTGGATCGAGTATAACTATAGGCATTCTTCCAACGGTTGGAAAGATAGGTCAAAATCACATATATATTAACTCTCGGGCGTATTAGCCAAAGCTAACTCGAGTTTTAATATAAATGCGGATATTGAACCTATAAACAAGAGTTGCATAGAGATGTAATTGGTAATCGTTACCTACCGATCATACTAAGTCGTCGGCCAAAGCTAACTCAAGGGTTAGTATGATGTGGATCTTGTCCCACATGAATTATAGAATTCAGTGGGAGCATCATTTAGTTAAAGGCCTAATTAAATGATTAAGAATATGATACTTATTTCTGTATTTATTTCTGTTGTAGAATTGCCATGACGTTGAACACGAACATCTTCTCTCTGCGTTCTGTCCTTAAGAAGGACAAGCTCAACGGAGCAAATTTCCTGGACTGGTACAGGAATCTGAGAATAGTTCTCACTCAGGAACATAAACTGTACGTTCTGGAGCAGCCCATTCTGGAGGCTCCTCCTGCCACTGCCACGCGAGCAGACCGTGATGCTTACAAGAAGCATCAAGATGACGCATTAGATGTGTCCTGTCTTATGCTCGCGACCATGAACTCTGAGCTTCAGAAGCAACATGAGTTGATGGGGCTTACGATATGGTTGAACATCTTTGTCACCTATATCAAGGACAAGCAAGGCACTAGAAGAGGAACTCCAAAGAATACCTGGAAGATCTTAAGAAGAAGAGAAATAAGATTTCTACTTCAGGTATACATGTTATAGAAGTCAACCTCTCTATTTCTTCATCGTGGGTATTAGATACCGGATGTGCTTCGCACATTTGTACTAATGTACAAGCGCTGAGGAATAGCAGGACATTGACGAAGGGTGAGATAGACCTACGAGTAGGCAATGGAGCACGAGTTGCTGCTATTGCTGTAGGAACTTACCATCTATCTCTTCCTTCTGGGCTTGACTAGAATTAGATGATTGTTGTTATGTGCCTGCCTTGACTAAGAACATAATTTCAGTTTCTTGTTTGGACAAGAAAGGATTTTCGTTTATAATAAAGAACAAATGTTGTTCCGTCTATTTAAACGATATCTTCTATTGTAGTGCACCTCTGATAAACGAAATCTATATTCTAGATCTTGATAGCCCTATCTATAACATAAATACCAAGAGGTTCAAGTCAAATGACCTGAACCAAACCTATCTCTGGCACTGTCGCTTAGGTCATATAAATGACAAGCGCTTATCCCAGCTCCATAAGGATAGTTTGCTGGACTCATTTGATTTAGAATCATATGAGATATGCGAGTCATGCCTACGAGGCAAGATGACCAAAACTCCCTTTAGTGGGCACATCGAAAGAGCGACTGATTTGTTAGGACTCATACATAGTGATGTATGTGGCCCTTTCAATGTCGCTGCTAGAGGTGGTTATAGGTACTTCATCACATTTACTGATGACTTCAGTAGATATGGTTATGTGTACTTGATGACACATAAGTCTGAATCTTTTGAAAAGTTCAAAGAATTTAAGAATGAAGTACAGAACCAGCTTGGCAAGAGTATTAAAATACTTCAATCTGATCGAGGTGGAGAATACCTTAGCCATGAGTTCCGTGACTACCTAGCTGAGTGTGGGATTCTATCCCAACTCACTCCTCCTGGAACACCACAGTGGAATGGTGTATCCGAAAGGAGGAATCGTACCCTATTAGATATGGTACGGTCTTTGATGAGTCACACTGATCTTCCGACATTCCTTTGGGGCTATGCTCTAGACACGACAGCTTTTATACTCAACTGAGTTCCATCCAAGGTCGTGATAAAGACACCATATAGGATATGGACTGGGAGAGATGCCCAGGTGTCTTTCATGAGGATTTGGGGTTGTGAGGCTTACGTTCGACGTCAAGTCTCAGACAAATTAGGACCCAAATCCGACAAGTTCTTTTTCATTGGATATCCCAAGGAAACTAAGGGATATTACTTCTACATTCCCAGTCAGCACAAGGTAGTTGTGGCAAAGACTGGGGTCTTTCTAGAAAGGGACTTTGTTTCTAGAAAGACTAGTGGGAGCACGTTCGATCTTGAAGAAGTTCAAGATGCGAACAATAGCACTGAAGCCTCGATGGAAGTTGAACTGGAACCACAAAGTGTTGTGGATGATGTTGTTCCACAAGGAGTTGAGGAACAACAACCAGTTCAAGTAGGCATACCTCTTCGCAGGTCTGATAGGGTGCGTCGTCAGCCTTAGAGATACTCATTTCTCTCGTCTGACCATGATGACGTTGTGCTCATAGAAGATTAGCCTACCACCTATCAGGAAGCTGTGATGAGACCAGATTCTGAGAAATGGCTAGAGGCCATGAGATCCGAAATGGAATCCATGTACACCAACCAAGTATGGACTTTGGTTGATCCACCTGAAGGGGTAAAACCCATTGGGTGTAAGTGGGTCTTTAAGAAAAAGACTGACATGGATGGACTTATCTATAAGGGTCGCTTGGTAGCTAAAGGTTTCAAGCAGATTCATGGTATTGACTATGATGAAACCTTTTCTCCAGTAGCGATGTTTAAGTCCATTCGGATCATGCTTGCTATTGCAGCTTACCACGATTACGAGATCTGGCAGATGGACGTCAAAACCGCGTTTCTGAATGGAAACCTACTCGAGGATGTGTACATGACACAACCTGAGGGTTTTGTAGATCCACAGCATACTAGCAGAGTATGCAAGCTGCATAGGTCCATTTATAAACTAAAGCAAGTTTCTCGGAGCTGGAATCTTCAATTCGATGATGCAATCAAACAGTTTGGTTTCATCAAGAACGATGAACCTTGTGTCTACAAGAAGGTTGTAGGGGACATAGTTGTCTTCCTCATATTGTATGTGGATGACATAATACTCATTGGGAAGCACATCCCTATGCTTTAGTCTGTCAAGACTTGGCTAGGGAGTTGCTTCTCAATGAAGGACTTAGGTGAGGCATCCCGGATTTTAGGGATACAGATCTATAGAGATAGATCTAAGAGATTGTTTGGCCTAAGTCAGAGTACATACATTGACAAGGTACTCCTACAGTTTGCCATGCAGAACTCCAAGAAGGGATTTCTGCCGATGTTACATGGTGTGAGTCTTTCGAAGATTCAAGGTCCCTCTTCTAGAGAGGAGAGAGACCGTATTGATCAGATCCCTTATGCCTCAGCCATAGGATCTATCATGTACGCCATGCTATGTACTCGACCTGATGTCTCGTATGCTTTGAGCATGACGAGCAGATACCAGTCAGATCCAGGTGAAAGTCACTGGATAGCGGTCAAGAATATTCTTAAGTACTTAAGAAGGACTAAAGAATATTTCTTGATATATGGAGGCAATGATGAGCTAGCTGTAAAGGGTTATAGTGATGCTAGCTTCCAGATCGACCAGGATGACTATAGATCGTAGTCGGGATTCGTATTTTGCATGAATGGTGGTGCTGTGAGCTGGAAGAGTTTGAAGCAGGACACAATAGCTGATTCTACAACAGAGGCCGAGTATATTGCTGCATCAGAGGTAGCAAAGGAGGCAGTTTGGATTCGCAAGTTCATCACTGAACTTGGGGTGGTTCCTAGCATTGCTGACCCTATTGAGCTCTATTGTGACAACAATGGAGCTATAGCACATGCGAAGGAACCTCGCTCACACCAGCGGACCAAACACATACTACGGCGCTTCCATCTCATTCGAGAGATCATCGAGAGAGGAGATGTGAAGATTTGGAGAGTACCTAGAGAGGCTAACATTGCAGATCCCTTGATCAAGGCTTTGGCACAGAGGAAACATGATGGTCACACTAGGTCATTTGGGCTTAGAGCCTACACTGATTGGCACTAGTGCTAGTGGGAGATTGTTAGCTAGAGCCCTAGAGCCAATCATTTGATGATTGTATTTTGGACTTGTTATATCATATTCTATATAAATAAAGACATTTGGTTTTTGGTTATTATACTTACTTGTATTGGTGCCAAATAAACTAAGTATAATAACGTCCTTGAGTAGACGGTTCTTACCTATATCAATCGGTTAGTTGAATCGATAGTGAGATGATATAGGGAACACTACTCTAAATCATTCTAGTCGAGTATTAACATTCAGGGACAATGTTAATGCAATAAGACTAGCATGTAGGTCAACTCGATGACTTGATCTCATAATTCATGGATATAGAGATATTAAGTTGACACATGGGTATGCATTAGAGAATGTATACTGAATGACCCGCCATGAGAAAATATCATGGATCGTTATATGAGTGTCATATACTTTCTCATGTGGCTATTAGTATGACTACTAGTCCTTAGACCTGAAGTCACCATGGTTCCCTACATAAGGAGTTAAATACTTTAGTTTCGTCAAACGTCACCCGTAACTGGGTGGACTATAAAGGCGATTACTGGGTATGTAACAAATTATGCGGAGGGATGTGAGTGATGTAGATGGGATCTATCCCTCCTATATGACGGGAGTGACATCGGTATTCTTGATAGAGTGAGACCACGAAGTGCATGACCATGCCCAAATGAGTCAATATAGGATATTGAGCTCATTTGATTTAGTGTGTCTACTTGGAGTTCAAGATTTAGATTGATTAGAGGATGACACGGTCTATGCCTCATATTGATCAATCTAGATGTCTAGGATAGAAGGACACTTGTCATATATTGTGAGGAGTTACAATTAGTAGTCACAAGGTGATGTTGGATCTCAACATTTCTTGTAACTTGGGTGGGTAGCAATGATGTATTGCTAGATGCCTCTCATTGCTTATGTTTCTAAAGGAGTTTAGAAACATTGCCAACGTTACAAGAACCTATTGGGTCACACACAAAGAACAAGTGGATGGAGATTAGGTTCATATGATGAACCAATTGGATTAGGTTTATATGATGCACCAAAGATTGGATTCGGATTAATTCAAATTAGACTTATTGAGTTAGACTCAATTAGATTCAATTATTGAATGAGTCTAATTTAAATTTGATTCATTGAGTCAATTTATATTAATGAATTGAGATTCATTAGATTGAAATTGACTTGAATCAAAGGTTGGATTTAACTCAACAAGGAAGAAAAATTGGTCAATTTTGACTTGACCAAATGGGAAGTTGAAACATCAAGTTTGACTTGATGTATTGCCACTTCATGGAAGATGACTCATCCTACATGGCAGCCACATTATCTCCAAGTTGTCAAGGAGGTTACAAATCCCATTTTCATTTAATGTGGCCGGCCACATTAAATGGAATGGGAGTTACATGTGTGGCCGACCACATTTTGTGATGTGTGTTTTTATTTGTGGCAATTAAGTGTGGTTAATTGCTTCATCTTCTTCCTTTGTCTTTTCTTCCTCCTTCTCTTGCTGTTGCCGTGAGCTTTCATCAAAGGAGAAGGTGGTTGAGTGAGTCCAAAAGAATAAGGAAGGGTGAAGGTCACAAAGGAGGATACTACTTCTTGAGTGTATGAGATTTCTTTTGCATCCTCTCTTTTTCTTCCTTTCAAATCCTACCCGAGAGCCCTAGAAAGTGCTAGCACACTTGGGGTGCTCTCTTCTCCATCCTTGAGTATTAGAGAACACTTCTTGTTCGTGTGGATATCACTAGAGAGTTGTCTACGTTGACAACTTCGAGATCCGGCGTACCTTGGACTTGCGGGATTGCGAAGGGCACACATCAAAGGTATAAAAATGTTTTTCCTTTGTAGATATACTGTAGATCAAAGTTTGAAACACGTACTCATACTTTCCGAAATTTTTCTTCGCACGGATCCAATGACTAGGGGGTTTCGGGGTTTCCGCGACACAAAAAAGCGGTCTTCGCGGCCCGAAAAACCCAACAGTTCTCATGTTGCTTCTGAAGCTCAGGGTTCATGGTGGCTAGCATTAGACATGACACATCTACTGCATCATCTTGATCCTTCTTGTAAGCATCCCTATCAGCTCTAGTGGCATTAGCAAGGGGTGCTTCAGGAATAGGCTACTCTAGGACATTCAGTTTTCGTTCTTGTTTGAGGACTATTCTCAAGTTTCTATACCAGTACAGGAAATTAGCTCCATTGAGCTTGCCCTTATCAAGGACAGATCGCAAAGAGAGGGTATTTGTTGTACTTGATGACATGGTAATCTACAACAGTGAAATGCAGGTCTTAGTATCATAGATCTATCATTTAATTAGGCTTTTAATTAAATGATTCTCCCACTAAATTCTAAAGCTTGATAAACGCAAGTCACTACTAGTTCTATACCCATAAGCAAAGATATTCTAGTGGGACAAGATCCAAATTATACCTCATTTTGAGTTAGCTTTGGCTAATCGCCCAAGACTTGTATAAATAGGTAGGCAACATGTACCATTCGGATAAAATCCATATTATACCTTATCTTGAGTGAGCTTTGGCTAATCGTCCAAGATATGTATAACTTAGGTAGACAACGTTCACTAATTACATCCTATGTAACTCTTGTATCCTTAGATGAACAACACTGTTTGTTCGTTTTCCCATCTTATGAA
Source organism: Zingiber officinale (assembly GCF_018446385.1). Taxonomy (NCBI): domain Eukaryota; kingdom Viridiplantae; phylum Streptophyta; class Magnoliopsida; order Zingiberales; family Zingiberaceae; genus Zingiber; species Zingiber officinale. Next base: position 47,680,960 of record NC_056005.1, on the reverse strand, counting down.
ATCTATATTATAATTAATGTTGAGTTAGCTTTGGCTAATCGCCCAAGACTAGTATAATATGATTTACATCTTATGGGATATACCTTTAAGTTCTCAATCCAATTGAGGTAACTTAATTAAGTCATACCCAAAGGTCGGTAGTAGGACATCACAATTGTCCTGTCGCACTCTACCAAGATAAAACGAGCCACTTTGCTTTGGCAAACCTGACTACAGATGATCGTGGTAGTAATGAGTACCAAACTCTGGTAGGCATATGTAAATGAACTAATTACGATAGCTACACATGCATCACATACATCATGGCATATATCAACATATACACAAGTTTAAACGTGACATGGTCATGACCCCCATAAACTACAATCTTCTCAAGCCAATGAGAAGAGCGACAAGTCAACCTAGGTCTAAGCCGCTTCTCCAAGCACTTCCTTGGTTGTCGTGTGTTGTTGTCCTTCCTTCCTTTTCACCCATATTCCGAAAGACTATCTCTTTCTAATTTTGTACATTAGAAAATCTAAAGAAACTCGAGTTACATTCGAGTGTAATCTAATTACAACAAGAATAAAAGGGGATGAAGACACGACACGCAGGCCGTATTATGAATTACAACATTACACACATTCAATCACATTGGAGTCAAAGGGCCATAACCATGCACCATGTCATTTATATTCAGAATATACTAATGACATAAAATTTTACTATGATTGGAGCAACTAATTATGAGCCGCAACGTCACGGCGGTCCCGCTAGCCGGTTAGCGGGCGGGACTCATAGTCTAGCCAAGACTCATAGTCTATCCAAGACTCATAGGCAAGCCGGTTAGGATTTGGCCAAGACACAAAATCTAGCCAAGACTCATAGTCTGGCCGAGATTTACTCTCTTGGTCGAAACCTTGTTTGGCCGAGACTCATAAATTTTTGCAAATCATAGTAAACTCTATCAAGTAATTTCTATATAATATATAAAAATTTTAACTTAGCATAGCCCTTCGCAAGTGGCTCTGATACCACTGTAAGGGAATGGGTTGCTTAAACACGGAAACGCGTAGCGAAAAAACCTATTTCCTCCAGAAGATCCATGCGAAGGGAAACAAAATCTTATACTAAGTTAGATCTAAAGACATGATAGAGTTATACCTTTGAAGCGTGCTCACGATCTCCCGACAGCTCGGATCACAGCACGATCAAGCATTTGCGCCTCTACGGTATCCACACGAACAAGACTTGCTTTCGTTTGTCTCACAAACTCAACAAGATGGAGAAGAACACACAAGGTTGTGCTAGCAACCTTCAAGGGTGTGTTCGGCCAAGCAAGGAAAGGAGGAAGAAGAAGAAGCAAAGAGACCTTTCACCTTCTTAAGTGATGAAAATCTTATGAAAAATATCATCCAAATGATATTTATAATCATCCCATGGAATATCAAGAGTCTCCACCCTTTCATCTTCTAATCCAATGGCTCAAAATCAACCATTCAACCCAATGGTTGAATTTTGACCATTCAACTTCCTTGGTGAACTCAAGTTCACCCAATGAGTCTAACTCATTGATTCCCATGCAATTCGACTCAATCTAACAATTGGATCTATTTGAGTCTAACTCAATGAGTCTAATTTGGATTACACTTAATCCAATGAGTGGGTTCATTCGAGTCTAACTGAATGATTAATCCAAAAAATCTAATCATCTCATGATTGGCTCTTAGGGCTAATTACTAACAATCTCCCACTAGCACTAGTGCCAATCACCACTAAGATGACACCAACACTTTGGATTTACCCATTATTCTTAATATCCTTTGTATTTTAGTCAAACTAAAATACTCATCTCCATATCTACTTGTTCTTTGTGTGTGACCCTGTAGGCTTTCGTAACATTGGCAATGTATCCAAATCAACATTTGCGATACATAAACAATGAGTGGCATCTAACAAGGTATCATTCCTACCCAAGTGACGAGAAAGTCATGATCCGACCTAACCTTTCCGTGGCTATCATGTTGTATGACTTGGTCCCTCTATCCTTGATATCTAGATTGATCAATAAGGCATAAACCGTGTCATCTCTTATCAATCTTTGTATTTCTTGATCTCCAAGTAGACACACTCAATCAAATAAGCTCAATATCTCATATTGACTCATTTGCGCATGGTCATGCTTTCTTGTGTCCTACTAATCAAGGGGCCCACAGATATCACTTCCGTCATATGGAAGGGATAGATCCCATCTACATCACTCCAAGATTTGATACCAAAGTATACAATTCCTTATGTAGGGAACCGTAGTGACTTCAGGTCTAAGGACTATTCATACCAATAGTCACATGAGAATGTTTATGACACTCATACGACGATCCATGAAACATTCTCATGGCGGGTCATTCAGTATATATTCTCTAATATATACCCATGTATCATCTCATGATTGGCTCTTAAGGCTAATTACTAACATAAAGCTCATTCACCTTCATCTATTGAGGTCTGGAGAAGCAAGGGGATTCCCTACTTTCTTTGAGCACCATCACTAAGCTTCATCCATCATCCTTCATCATGGCCACCATCATTGCTAAAGCAGAGATCGTCGAGCCTCATTCACTACCACCAGTGCATTCCAATCATTAAGATTTGATTACTGGAGAAGAAAGTTTCCAAATCCCAATCTCGAGTCACCACATTATGTTTCTAGCCATTGATGTCCACATATCATCTCCACCATTTCATCGTCGCTAAATCCAATCCAGCCTCGTTGGAGCTATAAAAGACTCAAGGGGTGTCACACTCTGCGAGTATACTTATCCATCAAATTGGATAGTACCCCTAGTGATAATATAAGAAATAACTAATACCAAATCATTTAAAGCAAAACCAAACACTAATGTAATATAAAATCACCAAGTTATTAAAATCTTATGAATAAAATACCGTAACTAATTAATAATAAAAATAATAAGGTTAAATGGTCGAATAACCTTAAGGAAATTTTTGGGAATTTTTAGAAATATTTTGGGAATTAATTGGAACTCGTATGACGAGTTTGCGGGGATGAATAAGTAGGCTTGGGAAAAGCCTGTTTAGAATATCTAATTAAGGTAGGAGTTGATAAGGAAATAACTTAGGCTTTAATAAAATTAAACTTAAGTTTTCTAATTTGATTAAAGTTTCCTTTTTATTTCTTTTCCTTTTTCCTTCTTTTTCCCTATTTCTCTACTCGAGCCCTAATCTCCCCTACGTCGAATTCCTTTTTTCCTCTTCCTCACGTCACCCCACATCAACTGCCGCCGGCGACATTCGAGCCACCATTGGCCAAGCTTCCTCTTCTCCTAATCTCCTTCAGTCATCCTTCTCTTGCGTCGCCTCGATAGCCAGCCGCCAAGCTTCTTTTCCCCTCTCCTCGTGGACACCAGAAGCTCACCGGAAAGGAAATCGAGCCATCTTTGTTTCCTGCCCGCTGTCCTGTGCTGCCCTACCGACACCGCTATCGTCTCTCGACCTAAGCAGCGCCACCATCCTTGTGCCCTAGCACTGACCGACTTCTCCCTGTCATAGCGCCGACAGCCAGATATCTTCCACCTCCAATCGCTATAAGAGCTAGCCAGTAAGTGCCTAGCTTCCTCTCGCGTTTCTGCCCAAGACCCCTTCAGCCGATTGCCTTAGACCTGACCCCTGTTCTTCATCTCTCCTGTGCGACTCTGTTTCGCTGACAAGGACTGATTGAAGGTGGGTGTCTAGATTATGGTTGGTTTGGGTACTTGTTTTGGATGAGGGATTGCTAATTTAGGGTTTTTGGTTTGGCGGGCAGCGGTTTCCTCTAGTTCCAACAGCTACTCCTTTCCGGAAGCAACACCCTAGCTGTGCAGTGGCTGTGAGTTGAGGTAAGATACTTAATTTAAGTTGATTTAGGTTTTTGGTAGTTAAGTGAAGCATGAATCTTCACTAGAATTGATTTAGGTTTAGACTTAAATCAAAATTGTATAGTGGGTTGTCTAGGGTTAAGGAAACTAACCTGATGTGCGTAAATATTATGATTGTTTATGCATGTTTTAACGCACATTCACTTGCTTTATACGTATATATTTTTTGCATGATCGTCTCTTTTATCATATACTCATCATAAATACTCTTTTGTTCAGAGATCTACTCTTTGTTTGGTTTTGTGTTGCCAGAGACAACTTTGGGAGCAAAAACAGCGATTATCGACGCACCAAAATGACGCAGAGAACACGTCTGTGCAACCTCGCATGACCGTGTGGCCAAACAGAAGAAGAGCAATGCACGACCGTGCAACTCTTGCATGGTCGTGCGACCAAACAGAGACGGATCCTTGCATGGTCGTACAATCTTGCACGGTCGTGCCCCCCCATGACCGCAGCTAAGCAATGAACAACCGTGCAATCCTGCATGGCAGTGTCCCAGGAGCTGAGCCCTAAATCCACACGACCGTGCCAATTGGCACGACCGTGTAACACGACCAGAGACAAAAGAAGGCACGACCGTACAGATCTCACACGGCCGTGCCACTCTATTAGAGTGTACACTAAAAGCCTAGCTTTTTGTAAATATTTATTTTTGAAATAAAGAATCACATTGGTCAAATGTCTACATTTATATGCTAAGTGTAGTTGTTCAATTAATTTATATTGTAAATAACATGGTGTGTGGTGTCACACATAGAAGATCATGTTATCAATTCCTTATAAATTATAAAAAGTACCTCACGACTAAGATGGAAAGGAACAAACCATTGGAATAGTCGTAATGTAATTTGATATTAGTTTATCTTAACTATAAAATTACACTAGTACACTCTGAGTGTATTGAGCAAGACCATTTAAGGTAAGTTCTTTTTATACTGACTAAATAAAAGAGTAAGACCTTTGTTATTATGGAAGTGTGTGCTCTTAATCATGATATAATAACAAGCACATATACTTAATATTCATTTCTTTAATTTATCAAAGGGTGCGATTTAGTTCGATAAATCAATAGGCCTGATAAGTTGGGAAATGGTATTATTTATATGGTGTGTTGTTGATTATAGAATGAAATTGTGTCCTAGTAATCTAGGTTGATGATGTCTCCAAGAGGAGCTCATAAGGATTGTCATGTAAACCCTGCAGGTGGACTTAGTCTGACATGACGATAAGGTTGAGTGGTACTACTCTTGGAGCTAGATATTAATCAAAGTGAGTTGTCAGTAACTTATTTAATTAGTGGACATTCTATCTTAAACACAGGGAGATTAACACACTCATGATAAGAAGGAGCCCATATAGTAATATGGGATTGGTGCGGTAGTTCAATAATAACTCTTTAGTGGAATGAGATATTATTGATGAACTCGAGTTGGGTGTTCGGGGCGAACACAGGAAGCTCAAGTTCATCGGGAGACCAAAACCAATTCCTCCTCTTGACCCCTGTCATAGCCTCTTATTTATAAAATGTTATACCCACCCACACCCAACTTCTTACCCACCTTATGGTGGCCGACCAAGCCAAGCTTGGAGCCCAAGCTAGGGCTGGCCAAACCAAGGTGAGTTGGTGGCCGACCCTAGCTTGAACCCAAGCTTGGTGTCGCTAACCACAATAAATTAAAAGGATTTTATTTTTTAAAATCTTTCTTATGTGGAAGCCAAGGTTTTAAAAGAGAGTTTAAAATTTAAATCTTTCCTTTTATAGTTTTCTACAAAAGATTAAAAGAAAGGTTTGATATCTTTCCTTATTTGTAGTTAAAAGGAAGATTTTAATTTTTAATAAAATTTTCTTTTTTGTAACCATCCTCATGATTTAAAAGAGAGTTTTAAAATTAAATCTTTCCTTTTATAGTTTCTACAAAAGATTAAAAGAAAGGTTTGATATCTTTCCTTATTTGTTGATTGAAAGAAAGATTTTAATTTTGAAGAAAACTTTTCTTATTGTAATCATCCACATGTTTTAATAGAGAGATTTAAATTTATAAAAGTTTCCTTTTATAACCTACCATGAAGGGAATTTTTTTTAAAGAGAAATTTTTATTTCAAAAATTTCTGGAAACAAATTAGGAAGTTTTAATTTTTGTTTAAAACTTTCCTTGTATGGAGGATGTTGAGGTGGCCGGCCAAATAGAAACAAGAAAGGAAATTTTAATTAAATTTTCCTTTCATTGGTAAAGAGGATAAGGAAGGTTTTATTTAAACTTTCCTTATTTGCCAAGACCAAGGAATATAAAAGAGAGGGTAGAGGTGCCTCACCTCACAATAACCTATCATCTATTCCTCTCTCTTTTCTTCCTTGGTGTGGCCGGCCCTCTTCCTTCCCCTCTCTTCTTCTTGTGGCCGAACCTCATCTTCTCTTGGAATTCTTGTGGTTGCCGGATCTTGCTTGGAGAAGTAGGAGAGAAAGGATGCTTTGTTTCTAGCATCCCTTGGAGATTGGTGGTGGTGGCCGAACCTCATCTTCTCTTGGAGTTCTTGTGGTGGCTGAAACTTGCTTGAAGAAGAAGGAAGCTTGGGTGGATTCTTGTCTCAGTAGATCGTCACCCACACGACATCCGAGATAAGAAGATGAATACGACAGAAGATCGTGAGGTCTATAAGCTACATAAGGTATAACTAGTTATTAGTTTCCGCATCATAACTAGTTCATCCGTTTGTTTAGATCTTGAAATACCAAACACAAGAGACTAATGAATCTAGGTAATCGAATTTATGTTTTCAATTTTATGTTTCATTTGTTTTTCGAACTTGTGATTCAATTGTTCCTTTTGGTTAAACCTAGGGTTACTATAAGGAAATTAAATATTAAATTTCGTTGAAAGGCTTTGTCTAGCAAGTGGTGGATGCTCCCATACCCAAGAAGGCCTAGTGCCTCGCCATGTTTAACCTGGAAGCTAGTCTCTGAAATTAATATTTAATTGAATTTGTAACATGGGTGGATTTGGATCAATAATGTTAAGCATCGTTTGCGATCCAAGTCTAAACCACTAAGAACAAATAAGTTGAATTTGGAATCAATGATGTTAAGTTCTGTTTGCAATTCCAAATTTAATTTCTAAAGAACACAATAGGTTGTTAGGAAAGGTTCAGGACTTATACAAAATTTTTATACAAGGGAACCGACATGATATTCCGAGTAGCAACCAACAATTGGTATCAAAGCTAGGGTTTACCTCTGTGTGTTTGGTTTTCAGTTTAATTATGCACATGTCATACATATTTAGGTAGGATAATAGTAGATATGCTAACTCTGTGGTTGTAGGCTCCAACTATTATGGCTTATAGTGATTGTGTGTGATTGGACCCTTGGACATGTAAAGAGAATTTTATGTGTGTGCATGATTGTATGTATTAAATACAGCAGGAGCTGTATTAGTTTTAGGATTTTACATTTTTGTTTCGATCTAGATTACATGTACATTCCTTTGTAGAATATAGGATCGATAAATGTAAAATTCTATTTTTGTCGCGGATCATATCCTTGCGAGGCGTGGTAATATTTGTGGACCAAAGGCACAGCGAAAAAGGAAGCAAGATAGATGCGACAACTAGACCCGATTGCGGTGGCTAAAGATAGCAGCTGCTAGGGTTGGCATCGCACGGAGGATAGTGATGGAAAATGCCATAATAGTTGGAAAATTGTTTTTCCATATTTATTGTTTTATTTGCTGTGATGTGTGTGTGCATAGTTTAAAATTCCGCACCTTAAATAACTAAGTGGGAGAGGGATTAGTAAATAAATTCCACAGTCTCCATTACTGGTTTGTAAGTGATGCAACAAACTTGCGTGTTGGCTTTGAGTGCCTCCCTCCACAACGGATGAGTTTATTTGCGGATCACTAGATCAAACTTTCTTTATGAATGGTTATAGGAAATTATTTAGGATGTGTGTGATCTTCTCCAACTGAAGGGGCACAATTCTATTTAATGGACTAAGTATCAAGTAATGGTATACATTTAGGCACATTTAATAGTATACTCCCCAACGGAGTCATTGCTATTATTTGTGTGACCAAAGGAATACCAACTATTAATTTTATTTGTCATAAAGTTAGGATGACAAGATAATGAAATTAATGGGTAAGACCCTCCTCTTACAAATGTTGAATTTGTATACGTCCACACTAACGTGGCATGCAAAATTCATGGTGTTTTGAGGTGTTGGTAAATTTAAATAGTATTGTTTGAGGAATCAATATTATTCTAAATTTAGAGTCTTGACCAAAACTTATTTTGTGATTCTTTGGATGACTTTCAACCCACTGGCTATTATATTGAAAGAGAACAAATTTACTGGTCCCAACTACATAGATTGGAAAAAAAACCTGGACATTGTCCTAACTGCTGAAGGATATAAGTTTGTACTGTTAGAGGTCTGCCCTAATGTGCCTAATAGTGATTCTAGTGAAGACGAGATTGAGTCTCATAAGAAATGGGTAAAGGCAGATGAGATGGCGCGGTGTTACATTTTGGCTTCAATGTCAAATATGCTGCAACATCAGCATCAGGACTTACCAACTGCTTATGACATGATGAACAATCTCAAAGAACTCTTCGGACACCAGAATCGGGCTGCTAGGCAAGAGGCAATGAGAAAATTAATGATAGTCACCATGTCAGAGGGGACACCCGTAAGGGATCATATCCTAAAGATGATGGCTTATTTAAATGAAATACAGATCCTTGGAGCTGAAATCGATGGGGAAACCCAGATCGATATTATTCTCCAAACGTTACCCAAAAGTTTTGAACAGTTCCGCCTGAACTATAACATGAACAAAAGGGCTTATACGTTGGCGGAACTTCTGACAGAACTTCAGGTAGAAGAAGGAATATTTCATCATAGTTCTCATATTCACTTTGCTGAAAATGTTTCTACTTCTAAGTCGAAAGGCAAGAAGAAGAAGAAACAGGCTGGCTCAGCAAAGAAGGTGAAAAGATCTCTAGGTACTGGACCTAAAGCTGGAGTGAAGAAGCCGAAGGGCAAGTGCTTCATCTGCAAGCAGACTAGACATTGGAAGGTGGACTGTCCTTATAAGAGAGAGAACAATAAAGGTATATCTTATTCTCTAGTAGTTGAAACATATTTAGCGGTGTTATCTACCAGCACCTAGTGTGTAGATACATGAGCCACTGATCATGTCTGTAATACATTACAGGGGTTCCAGGAAACCCGACGACTATATGAGGGAGAGATAACCGTCTACATGGGCAATGCTACAAAAGTGGCAGCTGTTGCAGTGGGAGACGTCTACTTATCATTCGATAGAAATAGAAGTTTAATTTTGAGAAATTATCTTTATATACCATCTTTTAGAAAGAATTTAATTTCAGTTTCTAAACTGTTTGTGGATGGATATTCTGTTTCTTTTGATGACAAAGTAGTTATCAAAAAGAATAGCGTTATTATCTATTCTGGTACATTAGTTGACAATTTGTATACTCTAAATCCAATAACTCCCATAAAGCAACAAATGGAAATTAATAACACATCTTCTAATTCTAATAAGAGAAAGGAACCTTTGGAAATGAACCAAACATATCTTTGGCATCTAAGGCTTGGTCATATTAGCTTGATTAGGATTCAAAGGCTAATATCCGATGGACTCTTGGGTTCATTAGTGTTGAAAAACTTTCCAACTTGTGAATATTGCTTGGAAGGTAAAATGACCAAGAGACCTTTTAAGGCCAAGGGGTATAGAGCCAAAGATGTGTTAGAACAGGTTCATTCTGATTTGTGTGGTCCTATGTCTATCCAGGCAATAGGTGATTTCGAATATTTTGTTTCTTTTATAGATGACTATTCGAGATATGGATACATTTACTTGATGCATCGCAAGTCTGAATGCTTTGATAAGTTCAAAGAATACAAGGTTGATGTGGAGAAACATCATGGTAAAAGTATTAAGACACTATGGTCTGATCATGGTGGTGAATACATCTTTGGAGAGTTTAGGAATTACTTATCAGAGGTCGGGATTCAATCCCAATTGTCTGCACACCCCAACAGAATGGTGTGGCAGAATGAAGGAATATGACTCTTATGGAAATGGTTAGATTAATGATGAGTTATTCAAAATTACCAAATTCATTTTGGGGATATGCTCTGGAAACAACAGTCTACATTCTGAATATGGTACCTTCTAAATCAGTACCCTTTACTCCCATGGAATTATGGAATGGGAGTAAGCCTAGTCTGACTCATATTCGGATATGGGGTAGTCCAACACATGTGCTGAAGGGAGATACTGACAAGTTGGAATCACGTACAGAAGTTTGTCTATTTGTAGGATATCCTAAGGGAACGAAAGGTGGTTTATTTTATAATCCTAAAATTCAGAAGATCGTTGTTAGCACCAATGCTCGATTTTTAGTGGAAGATTATGTAATGAACCATAAGCCCATGAGTGAAATTGTTCTAGAAGAAATGCAAGAGGACACACCTACTTTAGTACCAATAGTGCAAGATGAAATATCACAAGAAACTGCAACACGTATCACAAATGATACACAATCATAAACAGTGCCTCGTCGTAGTGGGAGGGTTGTGAGGTAACCTGAGATATTCATATTTTTGGGAGAGTCTTCGGACTTGATCCCTGGTGAACATTGATGTGCGTAGATTGTATACTCTTATTTAGCATGTTTTGATGCACATTCACATACTTTGCACATGCTTTATCTATGCATTTTCATACTTCCAGATTTGTTTTTAGCATATTTACTCTTTTTGTTCGGAGATCTACTTTTTTGCATTTTATGTACACAGGAGTCATATTTGGTGAAGGATTTATGATCGTGGCCAGATCTGCAAGCAAACCAAAGGAGGAAGGCACCATCCTTGTGTGCCACACGACCCTGCCATGGGGGGTTACCCAGGCTGTGTGAGGATCACCACCCGTGTGGCTGCAGTAGGAAAGGGAGTGGTCATGGCCGTGTGAGCTTCACACGGTCGTGCCAAGTTTTGAAGCCAATAGAGCTAAGCCGTGTACACCACACAACCTTGCAAGCCCTCCAGAGCTGAAGCAGTGCATAGCCGTGTAGATCTACACGGCCGTGCAACATTTCCAGAGGCTAAGAACGCCCTGGCCGTGTGCACCACACGGCCGTGCAGGAGCTCCAGAGACGGAGGCAGTATAGGCCATGTAGATCTACACGGCCGTGCAAGGGGAGCAGTGGCAGAGCAAGCCACGACCGTGTCTCACACACGACCGTATGAGACAGGCAGAGAAGGGAGTAGCACAGGCCGTGTGAGCTTCACACGACCGTGTCTTAAGGTCGTGTGGTGCCCAAACCCCTCTTCTATATAAAGCCTTCTTCATGATTTGAAAGGGGATCTTCTCCCCTTTAGGAGAGAGCAAGATTTGGGAGATTTCTCTCCATCTTGGAGGGATTTTCCGGTGATTCAAGGGCATATCTTCAATGTATCGACTCCGGAATCGAGGATTGGATCCAAAGACCATTCTTCATCGTAGATAAGCTTTCTTTCTCTCATTTCTTGGATTTGGGGATCAAGAATGCTTGTAATCTTTCTCTGTTTGGATTTCCTTCCTCGTTCTATGGATTAGATCTCTTTGTTCTAGGATGGAGGGAGTATTTGTAAGATGAATTGATGTAAAACTCATGTGAATTTGCCAATTTCCTATTTCTATGATTTTATCCTATTTGTACCTATTCAATCTTGTGTGGATTGTTGTGATTTGGACCTAATTCCCATTCTTGATTGAATGTTTGAATACCTTGTGGATCTTGTAGAGATAATCTCTCATTCAATTTTCCAAGGGACGTTCGTGACAGACAAGCCCGTGTAAGGATGTTTGAGGGATGATCTTGAGGGTGAAATAAGGTCATTCAAGGGGGGAGGATAGATTGTATGTGTTCATGTTTTATATCTTGATGCAGTTGAGGAGTGATGAATTCTTATGTTGATTATCCGAGGGACGGACGTGATAGGCAAGCCTGTGTAAGGACAACATAGAATCATTCCTAATTGATCACATTTAGGTATAGATTTCAGTCCTAGGCCGGTTGTCTATTGCAAGAGAGAACCGGAAACCTTCTACAAATGATGGACAATTGAGGAATGAGATTTGGTAGATCATTTACATTGATTAACCTTACAAAGAAACCAAAACTCCTAGAACATCCCTTTATCATAACCCTTATTCTTGTTTCTATTTCTTTATATTCCTATGTTTGCTTTTCATTAGTTGCATTTAGTTTCTGAAAACCAATTGATTAGTTATTTAGCTAATTCGCGTTGAGAAATCTTTAGTGGTTATTCAGTCCCTGTGGATACGATATCTTTTATTATTACTTACAACATTTCCGTACACTTGTGGAATGTCGATAAGTTTTTGGCACCGTTGCCGGGGACTACGCTATAACATTAGAGATAATCAATTGAATTAGACTAAACATAACTTTTCTTTTCATTAGCATAATTGTAACTAATCTTTAGAATTCTATTTTCATAGTTTTTTGCATATCTTTCTACAATTCATTTTGTTGCAATTCTAATTCTGATTCTAATTCTGCATTCTTGATTTTTAGCATTCTAATCTAGTTTTCTCTGTTTTCCTTTTGATCTAACTTTTCTCTTTCTTTTTTATTTTCTTTTGAATAAATATATCTTGCAATCTTGTTCTTGTGTATGTGAAGAGCTAACTTTACAGGAGAACTTCTTCCTCTAGACCCAGAAATAGATAGAACCTTTCATAGAAGAAAAATTTTGCAAAGACAATAAATAGAACAAGAACATTCTAGCATGGCTAATAGACCACTAAAGGATTATGCAACACCTTATGCTAGGGGTTTTCGATCTAGCATTTCAAGACCTTCAGTTGAAGCAAACAATTTTGAGATCAAACCTGCTATTATTTCTATGGTGCTGCAAAATCAATTTGGTGGAGGACCGCATGAAGACCCAAATCAACATTTGGAGGTCTTCTATGAGATATGCGGCACAATGAAAATGAATTGTGTTCCTTCTGAGGCAGTGAGATTATTATTATTTGGGTTTTCTTTAAGAGACAGAGCTAAGTAATAGCTAAACTCTTTAGCTCCAAATAGCATCACCACATGGGAACAATGTGAGCAACAATTTCTTAACAAATTCTATCCGCCTAGCAAAACGGCTCATATGAAGAATCTCATTGCAAGTTTCAAACAAGCTGACTCAGAATCTTTATTTGAAGCTTGGGATAGATATAACAATATGCTCAGACAATGGCCACATCATGGCTTGGAGAAGTGGTTAGTGTTACACACATTCTATAATGACATCAATTATCATACCAAGGTGTCCCTTGATTCAGCTGCTGGAGGGGCACTCATGAACAAAAGTTTAGAAGAAGCTGAGGATATAATTGAAAGTGTAGCACAAAATCATCATCAATGGGAAAATGAGAGAAGTGGTGGCTATTCTTATTCAAACCCAACTAAAGCATCAAGGAAATTTGATATAGATGCAGTCACCCTAATGTTTGCAAAATTGGATGCTCTTACAAAGAAATTAGAAAGTATGGAGACTAATTCAAATATGGTTAATGCCATTGTATCTACTTGTGAAGTATATGGGAGTACTGATCACTCTAGTGACTCATGTCCTTTGTGAGCTATTTCTGCACAAATCAATCAATTAGAGCAATGTGATGCAATCATGGGTTTCAACCAGAGGTAGAACAACCCATACTCAAATACATACAACCCTGGGTGGAAAAGTCATCCAAATTTTTCTTATAGAAATAATCAAGAGCAAGGACCACCTATGGGGGCAAGACCTAATTTTCAATCTGGACAACAGGATTTTTAGCAACAATAATCTTCTCAAGGCTATCGGTTTTCTAAAATTGAAAAGATGCTTGAGGGAATTATCTCAAATCAAAATGAAATGAAGCAAGACATTTTGAAGTTGACTCAGAGAATGGATAATTCTGAAAAGCATCAAAAGATCCAAGATAACCAAATTGCCCAGCTAGCCTCATCATCTTCAAGAGCACCAGGGTAATTTCCTGGAAAACCTGATGTAAATCCAATAGAGCATTGCAATCGAATTGAACTTAGGAGTGAACGGACCTTGGGAGATCCCCAAGTGACTGCTTCAAAAGGGATGAACTTTGAAGAAGAGCTTTCTCCTTCAACACAAGAGCCTATTCAGGTTCAAGAAGAAGAGGAGAGTACTGCTAAGGTTGAAAAGACTCTTCCACTTTACCCACAAGGTTAAGTAGTCTCTTTTCCTCAAAGACTTGTCATGCTCAAGAAGGATGAAGAGTTTGGCAAATTCTTGGAGAAAGTCAAAGAAATATGTGTTGAAGTACCTCTTATTGATGCAATATTACAAATGCCCAAGTTTGCAAAATTCTTGAAGGACACATCATGTCTAGCAGAAGAAGAAGAGGAGACATAGAGATAATAGCCACAGAAGGACCAAGTCATAAAAGATATCAAGGATATCAAGGATAGAAGGACCAAGTCATAAAAGATAATAGCCATAGAAAGGTTAAGTTGGATCTTGACATTCTCGTCACTTAGGTAGCAATGATGCCTTGCTAGATGTCACTCATTGTTTATATATCTAAAATGTTGATTTGGATGCATTGCCAATATTACGAGAACCTATTGGGTCACACACAAAGAACAAGTTGATTTGGAGATGGGTTCGTATGATGGATCATTAGATTAAATTTAATACGAATTAGACTCATTGAGTTAGACTCATTGAGTTAGACTCAATTGAATCAAATTATTGGATTGAGTCTAATTCAAATTAGATTCATGAAGTTAATTTAGATTGATGTTCATGGAATCAATAGGGATTGATTAGGTTCAATAAGTTAAACTTATTAGGTGAACCTGAATTCATCAAGGAAGATGAATGGTCAATTTTGAACCATTGGATTAAATGGTCAATTTTGAACCATTAGATTGAAGAGAGGAAGACCAAAGGGCAAAATCCTTTGGTATTCATTAGATAGATATAAATATGATTTATGAATGGAATTTTCATTAGATGAAGATTTGTTGTGTCCATTGAGCATCCTCCTCCTCTTCTTCCTTCTCTTGGCCGAAACTCACATTTGTAGTTGCTAGCACAACCAATGGTTGTTTCTTTCTCCATTTTGTGAGTTCGTGAGGTGAACGGAGGCTTGTTCGTGTGGATACCAAAAGAGGCATGGATGTTTGATCGTGCTGAGATCCTAGCTATCGAGAGATCGAGTGCACACACCAAAGGTACAACCCTATAATCATGAAACTTAGTATATTGTTTTGCCTTTGGAGGATCTAGTAAATTTTCCACTATGTTTTTAGCGTGTTTAGTGCACTAAATCCCTACAGTAGTATCAGAGTCACTTGCGAAGGTGTATACTAAGTGGTAGTTAATATTTTATATATGATATAGAAATTGCATGATAGATTTACTATGATTTGCTTGATTATGAGTTCTTGTTCTGTTGGGACGATATAGTGAATATATGAACAAACTAAAGGATATAGCATCTTCATACATGTTATGAACAAGTGCTATAACCTAGTTCATTTGGTAGATATATATTTCCAAGTTTTCGGCCCAAAGAGAAGTTGTGAACAGCAAGGTGGTCTCGGCTAAAGTGTTGTGAACAGCATGGTCTCTTAGTTTTTGTGGGTTGCAGGGTCTCGGGTATAGCAGCAACTCATACAATGAGTATGCAAAATATTTTTTGCTTCGGGGGCGCCGCCCCCTAATCCCCCCCCCCCCCCCACCCCGGCCCACTAACCAGCTAGCAGGACAGTCGTGGTTCATAATTAGTTGTTGAAATCATAGTAGGTTTATTTCATAAGGATATTGTGAATATATATATGACATGGTGCATGGTTATGGCTTTCTACCCCAATGTGATTGGATGTGTGTATATGATGTTGTAATTCATAATACGGCATGTGTGTCGTGCCTTCATCTTTCATCACTCTAGATGCAACTTTAGACTACCCTCGAATGAAACTCGAGGTTTCTTTTAGATTTTGTAATGTATAAATTAGAGAGAAATTAGTCTACTAGATGATGGTGAAAAGGGGAGAAGGACAACAACACACGGTGACCAAGAAAGCACTTGGAGAAGATGCTTAGACCTAGGTTGACCTTTTGATCTTCTCATTGGCTTAAGAACATCGTAGTTTATGGGGCCATAACCATGTCATGTTTAATTTAGCATATATGTTGATGTATGTCATGATTGTATGTGATACATGTGTAGTTTAACAAAAATTAGGTCCTTTTAATATATGCCTACCAAAGTTTGGTACTCACTTCTATCTCAATCAATTGGAGTCTAATTTTGCTAAAGTAAAGTGACTCGATTTATCTTGCTAGAGTGCGACAGGACAATTGTGATGTTTGATTATTAAACTTTGTGTGCAACTTAACTAAGATATCTCACTTGGATTGAGAGCTTAGAGGCATATCCAATACGATGGAAGTCAAATTATACTAATTTTGGGTGGTTAGCCAAAGCTAACTCAAGATGAGTTATAATATAGATTTCATAAGATGGGCAAATGAACAAATAGTCTTGTTCATCTAGCTATACAAGAGTTACATTTAATGTAATTGGTATATGATACCTACCTACATTATACGAGTCTTGGGTGATTAGCCAAAGCTAACTCAAGATGAGGTATAATATGGATCTTGTCCCATATGAATGTCATTGCGATTGGATTGGAGTTAGTAGTGTGGGTAAAACCACAACCATGACTTTCTCCTACCAAGATTTACAATTCAGTGGGAGAATCATTTAATTAAAGGCCTAATTAAATGATATATATATGATACTTATTTCTACATTTTGTTATTGTAGATTACCATATCGTCAAATACGTCAAATACCCTCTCTTTGTGATCTATCCTTGATAAGGACAAGCTCAATGGAACTAACTTCTTGGACTGGTACAGAAACTTGAGAAAACTTCTCAAGCAAGAAAGAAAACTATACATCCTAGAGTAGCCCATTCCTAAAGCACCCCCCCTCCCCCCACTACTGCCACTAGAGCTGATAAAGATGCTTATAAGAAGCATCAAGATAATGCATTAGATGTACCATGTTTTATGCTTGCCACCATGAACACTGAGCTTCAGAAGCAACATGAGAACATGAATGCTTATGATATGGTTGAACATCTTAGACAACTATATCAAAGATAAGCAAGTCATGAGAGATTTGAGATCACTAAGGAACTATTTTAATGCAAGATGCAAGAAGGCAGTCCTATAGGACCATAGGTACTCAAAATGATTGGGTATGTAGAAAACCTACAACGATTGGGAATTTCATTAGGCCAAGAATTGGCCACTGACCTTATTCTACATTCGTTGCCTGAGAGCTACATTCAATTTGTCATGAACTATAACATGAATGAAATTGACAAACCATTACCTAAGATGTTAAGCATGTTGAGAACTGCTAAACTCAACCTTAAGAAGGCAAAGCCTAGTACCATTTTGATGGTGAAAAGGGGCAAAGGCAAATGGAAGCCCAAAGGTAAGGATAAGACTCAAACCAAAGGCAAGGGCAAGACTCATACATTGAAACCCAAAGGTGGGGTTGCTAAGGAAGGAACCTGCTTCCACTATGGAGAGACCGGATACTAGAAGAGGAACTGAAAGTTGTACCTAAATGAATTGAAAAGGAAGAGAAGTAAGACTTCTGCCCCAGGTATATATATGTTATAGAAGTCAATCTATCTATTTCTTCTTCATGAGTATTAGATACGGGGTATGCATCTCACATTTGTACTAATATGTAGAGGTTGAGACATAGTAGAGCATTGACAAAAGGCGAAGTAGACCTACGAGTAGGCAATGGTGCAAGAGTTGCTGCTGTCACTGTAGGAACATATTCCTTATCTTTGCTCACTAGGCTTGTTTTAGAACTAGAAGAGTGTTGTTATGTGTATGCTTTAACCAAGAACATTATCTCTATTTCTTGTTTAGATAAGAAGGGTTTTTCATTTGTAATAAAGGTCAAATATTATTCCATTTATTTAAATGATATGTTCTCCTATAGTGCACCTCTAATAAATAGCACTACAAGAAAAAAGCTAATAGACAACACTTTAAAAGCGTTGTCTATGTGGATAAAAAAGCGTTGTTAAAAGCACTGTTGTTAAAAGTCTGCTCAAAGACAACGCTTTAAAAGCATTGCCGTTTGTAGCAAAGACAACGCTTTTGTAACGCTATAAAAGCATTATCATTTTTTACAAAGATAACGCATAAAAAATGTTGTCTTTATTAAAAACAATACATAAAAAGTGTTGTCTTTGTTAAAGACAACGCATAAAAAGCGTTGTCATTTTTAGCAAAGACAACAGTTTCACAATGCATAAACAAGCGTTGTTTTTTTAGTAAAATATAAAAGGTTTAAACTATTGTCTTTTAATACCAAAGACAAATAAAAGATAAATGAAAATAAATATATTTCAATCAACAATATATTATTAAATAAACAACTAAGATCAATATAGAAATTATCATCCTTACACTTCTATAACAAACATAATTACTTGCATACAAAGAAATTTTAATTAGGAGACACTCAAAACTATTCCTATCGACTACATCTTATTGCATGAACTTAAAGAATTTTGATAGATGCTACTTATCCTTTTGACTTGAATGCTCTTTACTCATTGGCTTTAACCATCTTCTCGTTTAAATCCCAAAGTCTTTTTAATAGTTCTTCATCGAAGTACTTTTCAATCACACCCTTGAGGTTTGGATGCAGTGCCACATAGCATGTAGTTGTTGCTCCTATAATCATTCATATCCGAGCTATTTAGCTAGAGTTTCTGAATACCTCCATTCACCATTCAAAATATCTAAAAAGACACTGCATGTAAAATTTCCAAAATGTCAATATTTAATGAAAGTCAACAGGAATAAGCAAACGACATGTGAAATTTTCACAATCTCAACTTCTATCATCCAAGAAGTCAAAACCTTATTTCAAAAAAGTTAAGAAATTGATGCATCAGAATAGAGTCAACTAGAATAAAACTATCAACTAAACATAAAGGCAAACATAGGGAAAGTAAATACCTTGCAGATGACATGTAAGATTGTTTCTGTAGTCCACATGGCAAGGTCTGACAGGGAAAACTAGTATCTATTCTATGTAGTTGTTTATAGATTCACAATGTTGAGATACAGACTTGGTCAAAGTTCTGTCACCCAAAACTAACTCCAACAATGATGCAAATCCATTCTATGGGAAAAGAAAAGAATATATGAATTAACATAGAAAATTCAAGTATCAGATAATAGACATGAAATATGAAATAGGAGAAAAAATAAGATTCAAAATATAAACCAATTCAGTATGCTTACATAACTTCTAGAAAAATAAAAGAACTAACAGATTCAAGATAACAAGAATTTGAGCAGACTGAATTCTTAAAAGAAACCCTACTATGAGATAATCATCCAATGACAAACTATATATGCATGTCAACAATTTGCAAGGAAAAGTAGGAAACTTACTTGTTCGTAGTCTGAATTTTTGATCCAATCTAACCTAGAGCATGGAAAGTAAAAACACATCAAGTAAACATCTAGTGAAACAAAAACTAGAGCATGTAACAAAACCTAAACTAATTGCATTAAAATAAAGAACAAACATCATGGGAACATAAATCATTAAACTAACAAGCATTACATAGAATTAAACTAAAGAAATTATATCAACTAAAACCTATATAATAGAAGAGGCATTTAATCTGTTGGGATTTTCGAGCTGCAAAAATCGCTTTTTGCGTTGCGGAAACCTCGAAATCCCATGCCACCGGATCCATGCGAAGATTAAAAGAACAAAAATTTCATGTACATATTTTTCTATCATAGATCTACATTAGATCTATATGGTTAAGAGATTACCCTTGTAGCGAAGCCCTTCGCAAATCCCACTCGTCCAAAAGTTGCCGGATCTCGAGTGTGTTCAAGTGGACACACCTCTATATGTATCCACACGAACAATAGAGATGGAGAAAAAACTTAGAGTGTGCTAGCACTCTAAAGGTGTTCGGCCATGGAGAAGGAGAGGGAGAGAAGAAGAAGCAAGGAGGAATAATAATGATCGATAATGAAAATAAGAGTAAAAAATGGCTTAAGTATTTTCATCTAATGAAAATACTTAATGCTCATTAACACCATTAATGAGCCTCATTAATGAGCCTTAATGAGTATTTAATATTCTTCATTAAATGACCATTTTGAAACTCATTCGAAATTTGAATCTAAAATTCAAATTGAATTACATTTATCATTGAATTCAAAATTCAATGAATATCATCATTAAGCCTCACTTGAGTCTAACTCAAGTCTAGCCTCACTTGAGTCTAACTCAAGTCTAACGTCACTTGAGTCTAACTCAAGTCTAACCTCACTTGACTTGAGTCTAACTCAAGTGTAACCTCACTTGAGTCTAACTCAAGTCTAACTCAATCGAGTCTTACTCAATTAATCTAATTTGGATTACTCATAATCCAATTTGGTTCATCACATGAACCTAATCCTCTAGGTACATCAAATGAACCTAATCTCCATCTAATTGCCCTTTGTGTGTGACCCTATAGGTTCTTGTAACGTTGGCAATGCTCCTAAACCCATTTAGAAGCATAAGTAATGAGCGGTATCTAGCAACACATCATTACTACCCAAGTTACAAGAATGTTGAGATCCAACATCACCTTGTGACTACTAATTGTGACTCTTCACAATATATGACAAGTGTCCTTCTATCCTTGACATCTAGATTGATCAATTTGAGGCATAGACGGTGTCATCCTCTGATCAATCTAAATCTTGAACTCCAAGTAGACTCACTCTAATCAAATGAGCTCAATATCTCATATTGACTCATTTGGGCATGGTCATGCACTTAGTGGTCTCACTCTATCAAGAATAACAATGTCACTCCCATTATATAGGAGGGATAGATCCCATCTACATCACTCACATCCCTCCACATAATTTGTTACATATCCAGTAATCGCCTTTATAGTCCACCCAGTTACGGGTGACATTTGACGAAGCCAAAGTATGTAACTCCTTATGTAGGGAATCATGGTAACTTCAGGTCCAAGGACTAATATTCATACTAATAGCCACATGAGAAAGTATATGACACTCATGTAATGATCCATGATACTTTCTCATGGCAGGTCATTCAGTATACATTCTCCAATGTATACCCATGTGTCAACTGGATATCTCTATATCCATGACTTGTGAGATCAAATCATCAAGTTGACCTACATGCTAGTCTCGTCGCATTAACATTGTCCCTGAATATTAATACTTGACTAGGAATGATTAAGAGTAGTGTTCTCTATACCATCTCACTATCGATTCAACCAATCGATTGATATAGATAAGAACTTTCTACTCAAGGACGCTATTATACTTAGTCATTTGGCACCAATACAAGTAAGTATAATAACCAAAACAAATGCCTTTATATACATAAGAATATGATACAATGAGTCCATACAACAATCATCATATGATTGACTCTAGAGCTCTAACTAACAATCTCCCACTAGCACTAGTGCCAATCAGTGTAGGCTCTAAGGCTCAATGACCTAGTGTGACCATCATGTTTTCTCTGTGCCAAAGCCTTGGTCAAGGGATCTGCGACGTTAGCTTCTATGGGTACTCTGCAAATCTTCACATCTCCTTTATCGATGAACTCTCGAATGAGATGGAAGCGCCGTAGTATGTATTTGGTCTGCTAGTGTAAGCGAGGTTCCTTAGCCTGCGCAATTGCTCCATTGTTGTCACAATAGAGCTCAATAGGATCTGCTATGCTAGGAACCACCCCAAGCTCAGTAATGAACTTGCGGATCCAAACTGCCTCCTTTGCTGCTTCTGATGCAGCAATATACTCGGCCTCTGTTGTAGAATCAGCGACTGTGTTCTACTTCGATCTCTTCAAGCTCACAACACCACTATTTATGTAAAACACGAACACAAACTGTGATTGATAATCATCCTAGTCAGTTTGGAAGCTAGCATCACCGTAACCCTTTACAGCTAGCTCGTCATCGCCTCCATATATCAAGAAATATTCTTTGGTCCTTCTCAAGTACTTAAGAATATTCTTGACCGCTATCTAGTGACTTTCAACTGGATCTGACTGGTATCTGCTTGTCATGCTCAAAGCATACGAGACATCAGGACGAGTACATAGCATGTAGATCCTATGGCTAAAGCATAAGGGATCTGATCCATGCGGTCTCTCTCCTCTCTAGAAGAGGGACTTTGAGTCTTCGAAATACTCATACCATATGACATCGGCAGAAATCCCTTCTTGGAGTTCTGCATGACAAACCGTAGTAGTACCTTGTCAATATATGTACTCTGACTTAGGCCAAGTACTCTCTTAAATCTATCTCTATAGATCTGTATGCCTAGAATATGGGCTGCTTCATCTAAGTCCTTCATTGAGAAACAATTCCCTAACCAAGTCTTTACAGACTGCAGCAAAGGGATATCGTTCCCAATGAGTAGTATGTCATCCACATACAATACAAGGAAGACAACTGTGCTCCCTACAACCTTCTTGTAGACACAAGGTTCATCTTCATTCTTGATGAAACCAAACTATTTGATCGCATCATTGAATCGAAGATTCCAGCTCCGAGAAGCTTGCTTTAGTTCATAAATGGATTTATGCAGCTTGCATACTCTGTCAGTATGCTGTGGATCTACAAACCCTCAGGTTGTGTCATGTACACATCCTCGAGCAAGTTTCCATTCAGAAACGCAGTTTTGACATCCATCTGCCAGATCTCATAATCGTGGTATGCTGCAATAGCAAGCAAGATCCGAATGGACTTAAACATCGCGACTGGAGAAAAAGTTTCATCATAGTCAATACCATGAATTTGCTTGAAACCTTTTGCTACCAGACGACCCTTATATATAAGTCCATCCATGTCAGTCTTTCTCTTAAAGACCCACTTACACCCAATGGGTTTTACCCCTTCAGGTGGATCAACCAAAGTCCATACTTGGTTGGTGTACATGGATTCTATTTCGGATATCATGGCCTCTAGCCATTTCTCAGAATCTGGTCTCATCACAGCTTCCTAATAGGAGGTAGGCTCATCCTTAATGAGCACAATGTCATCATGGTCAGACAAGAGAAATGAATATCTCTTAGGCTGATGACGTACCCTATCAGACCTGCGAAGAGGTAGGTCTACTTGAACTGGTTGTTGTTCCTCAACTCCTTGTGGAACAATATCATCCACAACACTGTGGTTCTAGTTTAACTTCCATCGAGGCTTCAGTGCTATGGTTCACATCTTGAACTTCTTCAAGATCGAACATACTCCCACTAGTTTTTCTAGAAACAAAGTCCCTTTCTAGAAATATCCTAGTCTTTGCCACAACTACCTTGTGTTAACTGGGAATGTAGAAGTAATATCCCTTAGTTTCCTTGGGATATCCAATAAAATAACACTTATCATATTTGGGTCCCAGTTTGTCTGAGACTTGACGTCGAACGTAAGCCTCATAACCCCAAATCCTCATAAAAGACACCTGTGCATCTCTCCCAGTCCATATCCTATATGGTGTCTTTATCATAGCCTTGGATGGAACTCGGTTGAGTATGAAGGCTGCAGTGTCTAGAGTATAGCCCCAAAGATATACAGGAAGATCTGTGTGACTCATCATAGACCGTACCATATCTAATAATGTATGATTCCTCCTTTCGGATACACCATTCCACTGTGGTGTTCCAGGAGGAGTGAGCTGGGATAGAATCCCACACTGAGCTAGATAGTCACGAAACTCGTGGCTAAGGTATTCTCCACCTTGATATGATCGAAGTATCTTAATACTCTTGCCAAGCTGAGTTTGTACTTCATTCTTGAATGCTTTGAACTTTTCAAAGGATTCTGACTTATGTGTTATCAGATACACATAACCATATCTACTGAAGTCATCAGTAAATGTAATGAAGTACCTATAACCACCCCTGGCAGCGACATTGAAAGGGCCACATACATCACTATGTATAAGTCCTAATAAGTCAGTCGCTCTCTCGTTGTGTCCACTAAAGGGAGTCTTGGTCATCTTGCCTAGTAGGCATGACTCGCATGTCTCATATGATTCAAAATCAAATGAGTCCAGCAAACCATCTTTATGGAGCTGGGATAAGCGTTTGTCATTTATATGACCTAAGCGACAGTGTCAGAGATAGGTTTGGTTCATTTCATTTGATTTGAACCTTTTGGTATTTATGTTATAGATGAGGTTCTCTAAGTCTAGAATATAGAGTTCATTAATCAGAGGTGCACTACAATAGAACATATCATTTAAATAAACTGAACAACATTTGTTCTTTATTATAAATGAAAAACCTTTCTTGTCCAAACAAGAAACTGAAATTATGTTCTTAGTAAGAGCAGACATATAACAACATTCATCTAATTCTAGTACAAGCCTAGAGGGCAGAGATAGATAGTAAGTCCCTATAGCAACAGCAGCAACCCGTGCTCTAATGCCTACTCGTAAGTCTATCTCACCCTTCGTCAATGCCCTGCTATTTCTCAGCGCCTGTACATTAGTACAAATATGAGAAGCACATCCGGTATCTAATACCCACGACAAAGAAATAGAGAGATTGACTTCTATAACATGTATACCTGAAGTAGAAATCTTATTTCTCTTCTTCTTAAGATCTTCCAGGTATCCTTTGCAGTTCCTCTTCCAGTGTTCTGCTTGTCCTTGATATAGTTGATGAAGATGTTCAACCATATCATAAGCACCCATCAACTCGTGTTGCTTCTGAAGCTCAGAGTTCATGGTCGCGAGCATAAGACAGGACACATCTAATGGTCATCTTGATGCTTCTGGTAAGCATCACGGTCAGCTCGCGTGGCAGTGGCAGGAGGTGCCGCGGGAATGAGCTGCTCCAGGACGTACAATTTTCGTTCCTGTGTGAGAACAATTCTCAGGTTCCTGTACCAGTCCAAGAAGTTAGCTCCATTGAGCTTGTCCTTATCAAGGACAGAACGCAGGGAGAAGGTGTTCATGTTTGACGACATGGTAATCTACAACAGAAAATGCAGAAAATAAACAATCATATTCCACTAATCATTTAATTAGGCCTTTAACTAAATGATGCTCCCACTGAATTATAGAACTTTTGTAGAATCGAGTCATGGATGTGGTCAAACCACACTTACTAGATTCTAGCTATAATTTATGAGGGACAAGATCCACATCATACTACACCTTGAGTTAGCTTTGGCTAAATCGCCCAAGACTTTAGTATGATCAGTAGGTAACTAATTACCAATTACATCTCTATGCAACTCTTGTTTATAGGATCAAGATCCGCATGTATATTAAAACTTGAGTTAGCTTTGGCTAAATCGCCCATGATTTAATATAAATGTGATTTTGACCTATCTACCAACCATCGGAAAATGCCTATAGTTAAACCTGATCCAATTGAGTTTAACTAGTTTTACTCAATCTAATTGAGTTTGTACTCACCCATGCGTTGATAGGCGGGACCAAGATTGTCCCTCTACACCCTACCAAGATAATATGCGTTGCTCTGCTTTGGCATATTCAACAACAACATGTGATCGAGGTAATGATGGGTATCACGACATGGTATGCATTTTGAGTTGACGCGATTAAGATCTAATCTAATCGTTGATGTGTATCATATACGCGATTTAGATCTAATCTAATCGTGGTGCATCATATACGTGATTTATATCTAATCTAATCGTGGCGGCACTAATTAATTACTCTACTCTAGCATGCATCACATACACACACACAGGCAATTAATTAAATTGTGATTAGTCATGGCCCTACTAAGATCTTCTCAAGCCAATGAGAAGATCGGACAGTCAACCTAAGGTCAACAGCTTCTCCAAACTCCTCCCTTTGACCGCCACTCGCACCCTCCTCGTAACTCCTCCTCGAGTAGACCTTCTACAGCTCCATTTTGTACATTACAAAGATGAAACTTGAGTTACATTCGAGTGTAAATTATTTTACAATAGGAAATAAAATAGATAGGCATGACGCGCAGGTCGCGTATCAAATATACAACACGCATAATCACACAAAAATGGCATGTAGGCCATATTATGAATTACAACATATGTATCCAATCCAATTGGGGGTTTTGGGCCATGACTATCATAAATACATACATAATTCTAAATTATGTATTTTTCCATAATTTCTATAATTTTACTACTGATTTTTGCGATTTTACGAGTCGCAAATTCCCGGCGGTCCCGTTTAGCGATTTTTGGGCGCGATCGCGGGACAATGGCCCTTGAGGGGTTAGGGACAGCGCCCCTTCTCACGAAATGAATCTCACAAGTGTCCCACGATGATCTTACAGCGCCTTAAGCCGCTGTCCCAAAACTATTTGGGCGAAACCTTGCCGTTTCGGAAGGTTTTTCTCGGTATACGAAGCCTACAAGTGACCAAGCACTTGTTGCTTCGCATCTCCAAGAAAAATACTCATAAAATACATAAAAATCATAAATTTACAGAAAGTTACAGATCTGTAATTTTTCATAAAAATTAAAATAAAACATGTACACGCTTCGCACGTGGCTCTGATACCACTGTTGTAATTTTCGAGCCGCAAAAATCGCTTTTTGCGTTGCGGAAACCTCGAAATCCCATGCCACCGGATCCGTGCGAAGATTAAAAGAACAAAAATTTTGTGTACATGTTTTTTCTATCCTAGATCTACATTAGATCTACATGGTTAAGAGATTACCCTTGTAGCGAAGCCCTTCGCGAATCCTGCTCGTCCAAAAGTTGCCGGATCTCGAGTGTGTTCAAGTGGACACACCTCTATACGTATCTGTAACGCCCGCCCTTCTTACCCAAGGGCGGCGCTACGTTCTTTATATTACTTATGTACATGCTTTGGTTATACTATAGCGGCGGAAGAAAAACTTTTAAACCATTCATTTTATTTAAATAAGCATGATATCACAGATTAATTGTGCATATATTGATTCTATAACTAATCATATTAATTTGTCCGAATCGTTCTTTGCCGAGCCACCACCACACACATCACTATCTGCTCCTCCTGCTGCTCCGTCGTTCCGAATATCCGTCCCCCATATCTGCGGTACAAGGAAAGTAAGCTATGAGCACTCATGGCTCAGTAAGTTCCTTTCCTACTCACTGAAACCGAAAATCATCGTATATCAATATCATGCATAATATCATAAGCATACAACAACCAAGGGTATCATATTCATATCATATTATCACATGACATTATATCTAATCATCAGATAATTCAAGTACATATGTAGGCAATGCATCATGAATTTGAAAACTTATACTAATAAGTACTTGAAATTAATATCATCATTAAGGGGATCCCGGTTTGTACCACATACATAATACGCGCACTTCATAGGTAGGTCCAAGGTAGCAAGTCTTGAACCCTATCATGCATACATACTAGGCCCGAGTCTTACTCCATCGACCTAGGGCATTCAGAGGCCCATTACTGACGAGGCCCGAGTCTTACTCCATCGACCCCGGGGCGTTTACGGAGCCCACCCATGGTACAAACCCATACAAAAATAACTTATCATGCATAACTATCATATCATGTCCTTAACAATCTTTCATGCATTTCTTTTTTTTTCATTTCTTGTTTCTTCTCATTATGTATAGCATTTCCTATGCTATCACATATCATGGCATATTACATAACATAATTTCATTTCTTCATTTTGTATAGCATTTCCTTATGCTATCACATATCATGGCATATTACATAACATTATGTATAGCATTTCCTATGCTATCACATATCATGGCATATAACATAATTTCATTTTCTCCTCATTATGTTTAGCATTTCCTATGCTATCACATATCATGGCATATTACATAACATTATGTATAGCATTTCCTATGCTATCACATATCATGGCATATAACATAACATTATGTATAGCATTTCCTATGCTATCACATATCATGGCATATAACATAATTTCATTTTCTCCTCATTATGTTTAGCATTTCCTATGCTATCACATATCATGGCATATTACATAACATTATGTATAGCATTTCCTATGCTATCACATATCATGGCATATAACATAATTTCATTTTCTCCTCATTATGTTTAGCATTTCCTATGCTATCACATATCATGGCATATTACATAACATTATGTATAGCATTTCCTATGCTATCACATATCATGGCATATAACATAATTTCATTTTCTCCTCATTATATTTAGCATTTCCTATGCTATCACATATCATGGCATATTACATAACATTATGTATAGCATTTCCTATGCTATCACATATCATGGCATATAACATAATTTCATTTTCTCCTCATTATGTTTAGCATTTCCTATGCTATCACATACCATGGCATATTACATAACATTATGTATAGCATTTCATAGAAGGAACCTTGCACTAGTTCGGTTAGACAATAATCTTACTCACCTCTTTAAAATATTTTTGGTTGAAATCCTAAGGTTAGATACTCCTCTGATCATACATCATATCAATATAAAATCATGGAAAGGAATCCTTCTACATAGTATAGAAAATCTTATCATGAAATGAGGTCTTGTTTAAATCATCCTAGATTTGAAAACCTTTTCTTTAGCCGAATTTTCTTAAATTCTTTCCTAAGTTTTCTAATCCTTATAAATCCGAAAATCACATAAAAGCCTTGTACCACAGGTGAGGGGAAGCTTACCTTCTTCGCTTAAGTTTCCTAGATTTGAGAACTTGCTTGGGGACCTTTCTTCCTTGCTTGCTTGCTCGGCACCAATGGAGGAGAAGAGTGGCTAGGTCTTTTGGTGGAGAGGAGGAGGGAGAAGAGACCTCTTCCTCTTGTGTTGCTCGGCAACAACAAGAAAGAAAAGAGGGAGGGAGTGAGGAGGAAGAAGAGGTTTCTTCCTCTTGTGTTGCTCGGCAACAAGAAGAAGAAAGGAGGAAGGGAGAGGGTTTTCGGCACCCAAGGGAGGAGAGGAGGAAAGTGAGTGAGGATGAAGTTGAAGTCACCCCTCCATGCCTATTTATACTAAAATGAGGGGAGGAAACTTGTCTTGATTCATCCTCCTTATTTACTTCTCTTCTTAATGTTAAGAATATTCTAGAGAAGATGCTTCTTGAGTTCTCCCTTAATTTCTCTCTTTTCTTTCCTTTAATTAAAATTCCTATCTCTCCTCTTACAATATCCTCTCCTATCCCACTTGGTTAACACATGCATGTATCCACAAGAGAACCAAGGATCAAAACTTGGTTATGTATATTTTTACTTCTTTTTACTCCCTTTTCCTTTTTAGTAAAAAGAATCCTTTCTTATTCTTAACTACTTAGTCCTCTCTCTCCTTATCAATAATTCTCCTATCCCCTTTGGTATCCTATACATGTTCCTTACAAGAGATCCAAGGTTCAATCTCTCTTCTAACGTTTTATTTTCTTTTGTACATAATAATTCATATATTACCCTATTATGCATTATGCATAAATATTTCATACATGTATTCATATTTCTTCCTTTTGTCTACATTAATTCCTTGCATTATAAATCATGTATAGAACTTTATATTCTCAACTTTATTTTCTTTCATAAAGTTTTTAATCATCTAAATCCTTCCCATCGTAACATTCAACGTAGACTATCTACACATTCTTTTCATTACATTCGTACTCTCATTGCCCTTACTTTATCTAGGCTTTCTAGGGGTGTTACAAACTCCCCTACTTATTGAAAGTTCGTCCCCGAACTTAGAATAACAATTTCTGCTCCGATTCATTATTCCTCTTATGTTATAGCCTAAGGTTCTTGTATCTAGGCTACCATTCATGCATCCTACTTATCATCATGCACCATTTTCTAGGGTATAACTTAAGGTATCCTTCCTAGGCTACCATTCATGCATCCTAGAGTATCATACTATTTTTTTGCATATAAATAAATTAAGCAACTGTACTTACTTGGAGCGACAGGAAGGAGCTTGATGTGTGTGTAGTGAGCTGGCAAAACTTCGCTCTGATACCACCTGTAACGCCCGCCCTTCTTACCCAAGGGCGGCGCTACGTTCTTTATACTACTTACGTACATGCTTTGGTTATACTATAGCGGCGGAAGAAAAACTTTTAAACCATTCATTTTATTTAAATAAGCATGATATCACAGATTAATTGTGCATATATTGATTCTATAACTAATCATATTAATTTGTCCGAATCGTTCTTTGCCGAGCCACCACCACACACATCACTATCTGCTCCTCCTGCTGCTCCGTCGTTCCGAATATCCGTCCCCCATATCTGCGGTACAAGGAAAGTAAGCTATGAGCACTCATGGCTCAGTAAGTTCCTTTCCTACTCACTGAAACCGAAAATCATCGTATATCAATATCATGGATAATATCATAAGCATACAACATACAAGGGTATCATATTCATATCATATTATCACATGACATTATATCTAATCATCAGATAATTCAAGTACATATGTAGGCAATGCATCATGAATTTGAAAACTTATACTAATAAGTACTTGAAAT
Organism: Zingiber officinale; assembly: GCF_018446385.1. Classification (NCBI taxonomy): domain Eukaryota; kingdom Viridiplantae; phylum Streptophyta; class Magnoliopsida; order Zingiberales; family Zingiberaceae; genus Zingiber; species Zingiber officinale. Next base: position 47,650,371 of record NC_056005.1, on the reverse strand, counting down.
TAATATCATCATTAAGGGGATCCCGGTTTGTACCACATACATAATACGCGCGCTTCATAGGTAGGTCCAAGGTAGCAAGTCTTGAACCCTATCATGCATACATACTAGGCCCGAGTCTTACTCCATCGACCTAGGGCATTCAGAGGCCCATTACTGACGAGGCCCGAGTCTTACTCCATCGACCCCGGGGCGTTTACGGAGCCCACCCATGGTACAAACCCATACAAAAATAACTTATCATGCATAACTATCATATCATGTCCTTAACAATCTTTCATGCATTTCTTTTTTTTTCATTTCTTGTTTCTTCTCATTATGTATAGCATTTCCTATGCTATCACATATCATGGCATATTACATAACATAATTTCATTTCTTCATTTTGTATAGCATTTCCTTATGCTATCACATATCATGGCATATTACATAACATTATGTATAGCATTTCCTATGCTATCACATATCATGGCATATAACATAATTTCATTTTCTCCTCATTATGTTTAGCATTTCCTATGCTATCACATATCATGGCATATTACATAACATTATGTATAGCATTTCCTATGCTATCACATATCATGGCATATAACATAACATTATGTATAGCATTTCCTATGCTATCACATATCATGGCATATAACATAATTTCATTTTCTCCTCATTATGTTTAGCATTTCCTATGCTATCACATATCATGGCATATTACATAACATTATGTATAGCATTTCCTATGCTATCACATATCATGGCATATAACATAATTTCATTTTCTCCTCATTATGTTTAGCATTTCCTATGCTATCACATATCATGGCATATTACATAACATTATGTATAGCATTTCCTATGCTATCACATATCATGGCATATAACATAATTTCATTTTCTCCTCATTATATTTAGCATTTCCTATGCTATCACATATCATGGCATATTACATAACATTATGTATAGCATTTCCTATGCTATCACATATCATGGCATATAACATAATTTCATTTTCTCCTCATTATGTTTAGCATTTCCTATGCTATCACATACCATGGCATATTACATAACATTATGTATAGCATTTCATAGAAGGAACCTTGCACTAGTTCGGTTAGACAATAATCTTACTCACCTCTTTAAAATATTTTTGGTTGAAATCCTAAGGTTAGATACTCCTCTGATCATACATCATATCAATATAAAATCATGGAAAGGAATCCTTATACATAGTATAGAAAATCTTATCATGAAATGAGGTCTTGTTTAAATCATCCTAGATTTGAAAACCTTTTCTTTAGCCGAATTTTCTTAAATTCTTTCCTAAGTTTTCTAATCCTTATAAATCCGAAAATCACATAAAAGCCTTGTACCACAGGTGAGGGGAAGCTTACCTTCTTCGCTTAAGTTTCCTAGATTTGAGAACTTGCTTGGGGACCTTTCTTCCTTGCTTGCTTGCTCGGCACCAATGGAGGAGAAGAGTGGCTAGGTCTTTTGGTGGAGAGGAGGAGGGAGAAGAGACCTCTTCCTCTTGTGTTTCTCGGCAACAACAAGAAAGAAAAGAGGGAGGGAGTGAGGAGGAAGAAGAGGTTTCTTCCTCTTGTGTTGCTCGGCAACAAGAAGAAGAAAGGAGGAAGGGAGAGGGTTTTCGGCACCCAAGGGAGGAGAGGAGGAAAGTGAGTGAGGATGAAGTTGAAGTCACCCCTCCATGCCTATTTATACTAAAATGAGGGGAGGAAACTTGTCTTGATTCATCCTCCTTATTTACTTCTCTTCTTAATGTTAAGAATATTCTAGAGAAGATGCTTCTTGAGTTCTCCCTTAATTTCTCTTTTTTCTTTCCTTTAATTAAAATTCCTATCTCTCCTCTTACAATATCCTCTCCTATCCCACTTGGTTAACACATGCATGTATCCACAAGAGAACCAAGGATCAAAACTTGGTTATGTATATTTTTACTTCTTTTTACTCCCTTTTCCTTTTTAGTAAAAAGAATCCTTTCTTATTCTTAACTACTTAGTCCTCTCTCTCCTTATCAATAATTCTCCTATCCCCTTTGGTATCCTATACATGTTCCTTACAAGAGATCCAAGGTTCAATCTCTCTTCTAACGTTTTATTTTCTTTTGTACATAATAATTCATATATTACCCTATTATGCATTATGCATAAATATTTCATACATGTATTCATATTTCTTCCTTTTGTCTACATTAATTCCTTGCATTATAAATCATGTATAGAACTTTATATTCTCAACTTTATTTTCTTTCATAAAGTTTTTAATCATCTAAATCCTTCCCATCGTAACATTCAACGTAGACTATCTACACATTCTTTTCATTACATTCGTACTCTCATTGCCCTTACTTTATCTAGGCTTTCTAGGGGTGTTACAGTATCCACACGAACAATAGAGATGGAGAAAACACTTAGAGTGTGCTAGCACTCTAAAGGTGTTCAGCCATGGAGGAGGAGAGGGAGAGAAGAAGAAGCAAGGATGAATAATAATGATCGATAATGAAAATAAGAGTAAAAAATGGTTTAAGTATTTTCATCTAATGAAAATATTTAATGCTCATTAACACCATTAATGAGCCTCATTAATGAGCCTTAATGAGTATTTAATATTCTTCATTAAATGGCCATTTTGAAACTCATTCGAAATTTAAATCTAAAATTCAAATTGAATTCCATTTATCATTGAATTAAAAATTCAATGAATATCATCATTAAGCCTCACTTGAGTCTAACTCAAGTCTAGCCTCACTTGAGTCTAACTCAAGTCTAACCTAACTTGAGTCTAACCTCACTTGAGTCTAACTCAAGTCTAACCTCACTTGAGTCTAACTCAAGTCTAACCTCACTTGAGTCTAACTCAAGTCTAACTCAATCTAGTCTTACTCAATTAATCTAATTTGGATTACTCTTAATCCAATTTGGATCATCACATGAACTTAATCCTCTAGGTACATCAAATGAACCTAATCTCCATCTAATTGCCCTTTGTATGTGACCCTATAGGTTCTTGTAACGTTGGCAATGCTGCTAAACCCATTTAGAAGCATAAGTAATGAGCGGTATCTAGCAACACATCATTACTACCCAAGTTACAAAAATGTTGAGATCCAACATCACCTTGTGACTACTAATTGTGACTCTTCACAATATATGACAAGTGTCCTTCTATCCTTGACATCTAGATTAATCAATTTGAGGCATAGACGATGTCATCCTCTGATCAATCTAAATCTTGAACTCCAAGTAGACTCACTCTAATCAAATGAGCTCAATATCTCATATTGACTCATTTAGGCATGGCCATTCACTTAGTGGTCTCACTCTTTCAAGAATAACGATGTCACTCCCGTTATATAGGAGGGATAGATTCCATCTACATCACTCACATCCCTCCGTATAATTTGTTACATAGCCAGTAATCGCCTTTATAGTCCACCCAGTTACGGGTGACGTTTGACGAAGCCAAAGTATGTAACTCCTTATGTAGGGAACCATTGTACTTCAGGTCCAAGGACTAATAGTCATACTAATAGCCACATGAGAAAGTATATGACACTCATATAACGATCCATGATACTTTCTCATGGCGGGTCATTCAGTATACATTCTCCAATGCATACCCATGTGTCAACTTGATATCTTTATATCCATGACTTGTGAGATCAAGTCATCAAGTTGACCTACATGCTAGTCTCGTCGCATTAACATTGTCCCTGAATGTTAATACTTGACTAGGAATGATTAAGAATAGTGTTCTCTATACCATCTTACTATCGATTCAACCAATCGATTGATATATATAAGAACCTTCTACTCAATGACGCTATTATACTTAGTTATTTGGCACCAATACAAGTAAGTATAATAACCAAAACAAATGCCTTTATATACATAAGAATATGATACAATGAGTTCATACAACAATCATCATATGATTGGCTCTAGGGCTCTAACTAACATAATCAAACACTTGATATGCATGAGTCAATGAAATCATAATGTGTGCAAATTGAAACATAGGAGGTCAAATTAATACAAGCACTTAACATTCACATAAAACATGACTCAACATGAAAGACAACATGAAGTAAAACATAGAATGAAACCTAAAGCATGACATAAAACCTAATCTAATCTAACCTAACGACATCCAAATGAAGAACAAGGACTTAAAGAAATTGGAAGAATAAGACAAGAAAGAATTAAGCTAAGTAAAATGCATCAAATTAAACCTAACTACTTGAAGAGACATTTCACTGAACACCTACTATGCATGAAACAAATAAAGTAAGATGAGTGCAATTCAAACAGAGGGAATTAAGTTCAATACAAGCATTCTAACAAAACTCTGTTGGTGGCTGCACACTTCGACACGACGATGGTGAATGACTCTTCACTTGAAGAAACCCTCTCCAAATGAAGTTGGCAAGCTGTGGAAATGCATTGTGAAATGGGATGAACAGTCGGACCTCTCTCTGCTCTACCACCTGAACCCCAAGTGGTGGAACTTCGAAAGGTTGCTGGAAGATGGAGGTCACACCGGAGAAACCCTCTCCGACGAGGTGGATGCTTGGAGTCATCATCTCTACTTGCTACCCCTGCCCAGAATGCTACTGTCATCGCCGCTGGAATCAAGAAGAAGGGTGGGCTGTGGAGGTCCAGCCGCCGGCAGTGAAGAGAAGAAAGAGCCATCGGCCGGTGGTGAGGAAGAACAGACGACCGACGGTGGGAGGTTGCGTGCCCTAGCCGCGCAAGAGGAGATGTCGCAAATAGAAGAGGAATTGCTAGCACTGTGTCGTCGCGTGGGTTAAAGGAAACAAAGTTTTCTCCTCCTTTAATCTGGGTCGTCCATATTATGATGAAGATGGATGAAGATCCAACCGTCAGATCTTGAGATAAACGGTCTAGATCACTTAAGATTAACTTGAGATTGATTCTATCTTTAGATCTGACGGTCCACATAACTTCAAATCTTGATGGAGGGCTGAATGACTAGATCTTAGTAAATGAACAAGAAGCATTGTCATAGACACTGAAAAATTGATAATAGACACTTGATAATAGACAACGTTTTTTAAAAACCGTTGTCGTAGACACTAAAAAATTGATAATAGGCAACGCTTTTCAAAAAGCATTGTCTTTGACCCACAAAAATCAATAATAGACAACGGTTTTTAAAAAAACATTGTCTATTAGTTAGAAAATAAAGAGATAGACAACGCTTTTCACTAAAAGCGTTGTTAAAAAAACAAAGACAACGCTTTTTTAAAAAAAGCTTTATCTTTTAAATGTTATAAAATCTCAATTTTATTGTAGTGTAGACTCTATGTTCTAGACTTTGAAAACTCAATCTATAACATAAATACCAAATGGTTTAAGTCTAATGATTTGAACCAAATATATCTCTGGCATTGAAGCTTGGGTCAAATAAATTAGAGTCACATATCCCAGCGCTATAAGAATGGACTTTTGAACTCATTTAATTTTAAATCATATGAGGCCTGTAAATCTTGTCTTCAAGGCAAGATGACTAAGACTCCATTTAGTGGACACAACAAAAGAGCTAATGATCTATTAGGACTTATACATACTGATGTATGTAGCCCTTCAAAATAGCAACTAGAGGAGGCTACCATTACTTTTATTGATGATTTCAGTAGGTATGACTATGTATATCTGATGAGACACAAGTCAGGATCCTTTGAAAAGTTGAAAGAATTCAAGAATGAAGTATAAAACTAACTTGGTAAGAGTATTAAGATGCTTTGATCAGATCAAGGTGGGGAATACATTAGCCAAGAGTTTCATGACCATCTCGTTGAGTATAGGATTATATCTCAACTCACTCCACCTAGAACACCACAATGGAATGGTGTATCAAAAAAGAGAAATCATACTTTATTAGATATGGTATGATTGATGATGAGTCAAACAGATCTTCCTACTTTCTTCTGGGGGCATGCTCTAGAGACGACCGCTTTCACACTTAACTATGTTCCATCTAAGGTCGTCATAAACACACCATATACAATATGAACTAGAAAGAGTCCCAAGATGTCTTTCATGAAGATTTAGGGTTGTGAGGCTTATGTTCAATGACAAGTCTCAGATAAACTAGGACCTAAATCAGACAAGTACTATTTTGTAGGATATCCCAAGTAAACAAAGAGATATTACTTTTATAATCCCACAAAAGGCAAAGTATTTGTTACCAGAACTGGTGTCTTTTTAGAAAGGGAATTTGTTTTCTAAAAAACTAGTGGAAGTAAAGTCGATCTTGAAGAAATTCAAGATAAACAAACTAGCACTGGCGCCTTGATGAAAACTGAATAGGAACCACAAGATGTTGTGGATCATGATTTTGTTACACCACAAGAAGTTGTGGAGCAACAATCTATTCAAGTAGCACAAGCTCTACGCATATCTGATAGGACCTGTCGTCAACCTAAGAGATATTCTTTTCTCTTGTCTGACAATGGTGATGTAGTGCAAGTTGGTCTCAATGAGCCTACATCTTATCAGGAAATTGTACAGAGCTCAAATTCTGAAAAATGGCTAGAGGCCATGAGATATGAGATGGAATCCATGTACACTAACCAAGTATGGACTTTGGTTGATCTACCTGAAGGAATCAAACCCATTGGGTGTAAGTGGGTCTTTAAAGTGAAGACTAACACGGATGGTCATATGCATACCTATAAAAGTATATTGGTAGCTAAAAGAATCAAGCAGATTCATGGTATAGACTATGATGAAACCTTTTCACCAGTTGTGATGCTAAAGTCCATTCAGATCATGCCTGCTATTGTAGCTTACTATGATTATGAGATCTGGCAGATGGATGTCAAAACTATATTTCTTAACGAAAATCTCCTCGAGGATGCGTACATGATACAACCTAAAGGTTTTGTAGATCCAGAGCATATTGGAAAGGTATGTAAGTTTCAAAAATCTATATATGGATTAATGCAAGCTTCTAGAAGCTGGAATCTTTGATTCGATGATGTAATCAAAGTGTTTGGTTTCATCAAGAATGAAGATGAACCTTGTGTCTACAAGAAGGTTAGTGGGAGCACAGTCATCTTTCCCATATTATATATAAATGACATACTTCTAATTGACAATGATATCCCTACTCTTCAGTCAGTGAAGACTTGGCTTGGGAATTGTTTCTCAATGAAGGACTTAGGTGAAGCAACCTACATTTTAGGCATCAAGATCTATAGAGATAGATCTAAGCGATTGCTTGGTCTAAGTCAGAGTACATATATTGACAAGGTGCTTAAACATTTTGCCTTGCAGCATTCCAAGAAGTGATTCCTGTTGGTTGCTACTCGGAAGATCGTACCAGTTCCACTGAATAAAATTTTTTTGCAAGTGTCGAACCTTTCCTAACAACCTATTGTTTTCTTTAGAAATTAAACTTGGATCGCAAACAGAACTTAACATTATTGAATCCAAGTTTAACTTATTTGTTCTTTTAGGTTTAGACTTGGATATCAAACGATGCTTAACATTATTGATCCAAATCCACCCATGTTACAAATTCAATTAAATATTAATTTCGAAAATCGATTTCCAGGTCAAACATGGCGAGGCACTTGGCCTTCTTGGGTATGAGAACATCCACCACTACCTCGACAAAACCTCTTAATGAAATTTAATATTTAATTTCCTTATATAACCCTAGGTTTAACCAAAAGGAACAATCGAATCACAAATTCAAAAAATAAAAAAACATAAACTCGAATCACAATTTCAAAACCTAGAATCATATGTCTCTTGTGTTTGGTATTTCAAAAACTATACAAATAAAACTAGTATGATGCGGAAAACAATTACTTGTTATACCTTTCTTTGTAAGCAACAACCTCTTGATCTTCTATCGTATTCCTCTTCTCATCTCGGACATCGTGTGGGTGACGATCTACCGAGACGAGAACCACCCAAGCTTCCTTCTTCTTCTTGTGAGTTTTAGCCACCACAAGAATTCCAAGAATAGATGAGGTTCGGCCACACCACCAAGCTCCAAGGGCTGCTAGAAACAAAACCTCCTTTCTCTCCTTCTCCAAGCAAAATCCGACCACCAACAAGCTCCTTGAGAGTTGATGCCGCCGGCCACCAATGAAGAAGAAAAGGAGGAGAGGAAGAGGATGAGAAGGGCTAACCAACAACCAAAGAAATAGAAGAGAGGAAAACTAAAACATAAGTTATGAGGTGAGGCGCCTCTACCCTCTCTTTTATATTCCTTGGTCTTGGCAAATAAGGAAAGTTTTATAAAAACTTCCTTATTCTCTTAGCCAATGAAAGGAAAGTTTAATAAAAAATTTCCCTTTCAAACTTAATGTGGCCAGCCACCTCTCAATCATCCAAGCAAGGAAAGTTTTAAACACAAAATTAAAACTTCCTTATTTGTTTCCAAAAATTTTTTAAAAATAAAAATTTCTCTATTAATTTTCCCTTCATGGTTGGTTATAAAAGGAAATTTTATAAATTAAAATCTCTCTATTAAAATATGTGGATGATTTCCAAAAAGGAAAGTTATCTTTAAAATTAAAATCTTCCTCTCAATCTACAAATAAGGAAAGATATCAAATCTTTTCTTAATCTTTTGTAGAACCTATAAAGCAAAGATTTAATTTTAAAACTCTCTTTTAAATTATGAGGATGGTTACAAAAAGGAAAGTTTTATCAAAATTTAAAATCTTCCTTTTAACTACAAATAAGGAAAGATATCAAACCTTTCACTTAATCTTTTGTAGAAAGCTATAAAAGGAAAGATTTAAATTTTAAACTCTCTTTTAAAACCATGATACCCACATAAGAAAAAATTTAAAAAATAAAATCCCTTTTATTTTATATGTGGTCGGCCACCTAAGCTTGGACTCAAGCTAGGGTCGGCCACACCTCAATGGCTCAACCCTTTGGCTTGGCTGGCCCAAGCTTGGGTTCCAAGCTTGCTTGGCCTGCCACCTAAGGGTGGGTAAGAAGTGGGTATTTGGTAAATACAATTCTCTATATATAAGAGGCTACGATAGGGACTGAGAGGAGGAATTGGTTTTGGTCTCCCGATGAAATTAAGCTTCCCGTGTTCGCCCCGAACACCCAACTTAATTTCATCAATAATAATTCATACCACTAAAGAATTATTATTGAACTATCGCACCAATCCCAAATTACATTTTGGGCTCCTTCTTCATTATGAGTGTATTAGTCTCCCTGTGTTTAAGATATAAAATGTCCACTAATTAAATGAGTTACTGACAATTCTCTTAATTAATATCTAGCTCCAAGAGTAGTACCACTCAACTTCATTATCATGTCGGACTACGTCCACCTACAGGGTTTACATGACAATCCTTATGAGTTCCTCTTAGGGTCATCATCAACCTAGATTACTAAGACACAGTTTCCTTCTATAATCAACAACACACACTATAAGTAATATCATTTCCCAACTTATCCGGCCTCTTGATTTATCGAACTAAATCTCACCCATTGATAAGTTAAAGAAATAAGTACTAGATATATGTGTTTGTTATTATATCAGGATTAAGAGTACACACTTCCATAATAACAAAGATCTTGTTCTTTTATTCAGTTAGTATAAAAATAACTTACCTTAAATGGTCCAGCTCAATACACTCAAAATGTACTAGTGTAATTCTATAGTGAAGATAAACTAATATCAAATTACACTACGACTATTCCAATGGTTTGTTCCTTTCCATCTTAGTCGTGAGCTACTGTTTATAATTTATCAGGAATTGATAACATGATCTTCTATCTGTTACACCACACACCATGTTATCTACAATATAAATTAATTGAACAACTATACTTAGCATATAAATGTAGACATTTGACCAATGTGATTCTTTATTTCAAAATAAAATGTTTATAAAAGGCTAGGCTTTTAGTATACACTCTAACAATTCCTACCAATGTCACATGGTGTGAGTCTTTTGAAAACTCAATGCCCCTCTTGTAAGAAAGAAAGGGACCACATGAATCAGATTTCTTATGCATCTGCTATAGGGTCTATCATGTATGTCATGCTTTGTACTCGCTCAGATGTCTCATGTGCGTTAAGCATGACGAGTAGATACCAGTCAGATCCAGGTGAAGGTCACTGGACAGCAGTCAAGAATATTCTTAAGTACTTAAGAATAACTCAAGATTTTTTCTTGATCTTTGGAGGTGATGAAGAGCTTGCTGTAAAAGGTTACACCAATGCTAGCTTCCAAACTTCATTATTACTTTCCTATTATTTGTCAAAACTTTATTTTCCTTAAACTTTTTTTAAGCATTGCTTTCAAAATATTATTTTTATTTTCCTATTATTTTTCAAAACTTTTTTTCCTTAATATTTTTTTAAAACATTCTTATTTTTACTTTAAAAAACTTAGTTTTTCCTCAATTTTTTTTACTTCTTTAACTAAGATTTTAAAATTTGAACTCATAAAACTTAGTATTGTTCTTTCAAATTATTTATTTGCTAGGTATTTAACCTTATATTCTTTTTGGTAAGTGGAAAAGGGGGATAGAAAAGACAAGTTAAATAAACAAGTTTAAAACCTTGCATGAATTTAGGGGGAGATGTCATATTAGAGGGAGAAATAAAATGCATTTATGTTATTCAATATTTCTTTAAGTTGTTTTTTATCTCCCTAAACTATGATGCTTTAATTTCTCAATTATTTATTAACTCCCTAAATTGTTATGCTTTAAATTTTAAATTTAACTTACCAAATTGTCAATAATTAAAAAAGGGAGAGATTGTTGGCACAGGATGCAACACATGAATGAACCTAAGGTTTTGATCTTAGCAATATGTTCAAGTTAAGTCTTGTGATTTTCTAATATGTGGATTCAACTTTCAAGGAAGTCCTACTTGAAGCTAGGCAAAGGAAGTCTTAGTTGCGACTAGGCAAGGAAGTTCTGGTTAGAGGGACTAGGTAGGCGTCTTGGCAAATCGATTACATCAGGTGGGAAGTCCTTGGGGTTGAAGACACCAGACGAGAAGTTCGGGGGGTCAAGGACACTAGGTGGAATTCTAGACAGGTCAAGGGTAGAAGGTCTAGCGGAAAGTCTCGAGGGTCAAGGTCAAGCAAAGCAATAGTCCAAGTAGGTAAGGTGAACCAAACTTGGCATCGGGTAAACTCTCCCGAGTAGAGTAATGAGGATGCCCTCTAGAAAAGAGAGCGGTAGGCACCAGTCCAACTAAGATCTAACGAAAGATCTAAAGTTGAGATTGAATAGCTCGAAGAGTTGTCAATCATAATTATGTTTATGTATTATGATAACATTGTGATACAGGAAACTAACTAATGAAGCAAGTTGGAAAATTGGGATCTATGCACCTTTATCACAGCAAGGCACTTGGATCAGAAGGCTTTTCATAGCAATGTGATTGGATCGAATTGTTGGGATGTATACTATAAGCCTAGCTTTTGAATGAACATCTGTTTTGAAATATTTTAAAATGAGAATCACTTTGGTCAAATGTCTGCATTTTATATTTATATATATGTTAATGCAGTTGTCCATTTAATTTATATTGTAGATAACATGGTATGTGGTGCCACACAAAAGATCATGTTATCGATTCCTTATAAATTATAAATAGTATCTCACAACCAAGATGGATTGGGACACACCATTGGAACGTCTGTCTTGACTATAAAATTACACTAGTACACTATGTGTGTATTGAGCAGGACCGTTTGAGGTTGTTCAATTTGTACTGACTATATAAAAGAACAGAACCTCTGTTATTATGGATGTGCATCCTCTTAATCCCTATATAATAACAAGCACGTATACTTAAGTCAAAAAAATAAATACTAAGTATACGTGCTTGTTATTATATAGGGATTAAGATGACGCACATCCATAATAACAGAGGTTTTATTCTTTTATATAGTCAGTACAAATCGAACAACCTCAAACGGTCTTGCTCAATACACACATAGTGTACTAGTGTAATTTTATATTCAAGACAGACTAATACCAAATTACACTACAACCGTTCCAACGGTGTGTCCCAATCCATCTTGGTTGTGAGCTACTATTTATAATTTATAAGGAATCGATAACATGATCTTCTGTGTGGCACCACACACCATGTTATCTACAATATAAATTAAATAGACAACTGCATTGACGTATATATAAATATAAAATGCAAACATTTGACCAAAGTGATTCTCATTTGAAAATATTTCAAAACAGATGTTCATACAAAAGCTAGGCTTATAGTATACATCCCAACAGGATTGGAATTTTTTCAACTCGCCAAGTTGACGGGTCGGCCCACCCCGCTGTTGGGTTTTTCGGGCCGCGAAAACTGCTTTTCCGCGTCGCAGAAACCCCGAAACCCCCTAGCCATTGGATCCGGATGAAGAAAACTTTCGAAAATACGAGTACGAGTTTCAAACTATGATCTACAGTAGATCTACAAAGGAAAAATATTTTATACCTTCGATGCGTGCCCTTCGCGAATCCCGCTCGTCCAAGGTACGCCGGATCTCGTGATTGTCAACGTAGACAATCCTCTAGAAGTATCCACACGAACAAGATGTGTTCTCTAACACACAAGGATGGAGAAGAGAGCACCACAAGTGTGCTACCACTCTCTAGGGCTATCGGGTAGGATTGGAAGAAGAAGAAAGGAAAAGAAGAGAACACACTCCTCTAAAATCTCTATGTGACTTTCACTAACCTTTCTTCTTGGATTAGATTCACTCTCCTTTCTTCTCCCTTGCTTGAAACCCACGACCAAGAGAAGAGAAGGAGCAAGAAGAGAGCTTAGGAGGAGGAAGATCACTTGAATGAGAGTTACACTTGCAAAATGAAACTCTTTTCATCTAATTAAGTGGTTTGTAACCTCCATGGGATACCAAGAGTCACAACTCTTGGTAACTCCCATGAGGTGACACTTCACTTAAGTAACCATGATGATGTGGAGCATCATCATTGGCCCACTTAATGCCAACTCACCAATGAGGTGGCATAAAGTCAAGTCAAACTTGACTCTTCATCTTCCTCTCAAGTCAAGTCAAACTTGACTTAATCTCTCTCATGGTTAATCTAATCCAACCATTTAATTCAAGCCAATTTAATATAATGAATCTAATTCATTTAATTAAATTGATTCAATGAGTCATAATCTAAATTAGACTCATTGAACACATGAATCAACTTGAGTCCAACTCAATTAGCTCAATTAGGATTACTCTTAATCCAATTTGATTCATCAAATGAATCTAAACCTCTTGGTTCATCATATGAACCTAATCTCCATCCACTTGTTCTTTGTGTGTGACCCAATAGGTTCTTGTAACGTTGGCAATGCCCCTAAACTAATTAGAAAAATAAATAATGAGCGGTATCTAGCAATACATCATTACTACCCAAGTTACAAGAATGTTGAGATCCAACATCACCTTGTGACTACTAATTGTGACTCCTCACAATATATGACAAGTGTCCTTCTATCCTAGACATCTAGATTGATCAATGTGAGGCATAGACCGTGTCATCCTCTAATCAATCTAAATCTTGAACTCCAAGTAGACTCACTCAATCAAATGAGCTCAATATCTCATATTGACTGATTTGGGCATGGCCATGCACTTCGTGGTCTCACTCTATCAAGAATACCGATATCTCTCTCGTCATATAGGAGGGATAGATCCCATCTACATCACTCACATCCCTCCACATAATTTGTTACATACCCAGTAATCACCTTTATAGTCCACCCAGTTACGGGTGACGTTTGACGAAACTAAAGTACATAACTCCTTATGTAGGGAACCATGGTGACTTCAGGTCTAAGGACTAGTAGTCATACTAATAGCCACATGAGAAAGTATATGACACTCATATAACGATCCATGATACTTTCTCATGGCAGGTCATTCAGTATACATTCTCCAATGCATACTCATGTGTCAACTTGATATCTCTATATCCATGACTTGAGAGATCAACTCATCGAGTTGACCTACATGCTAGTCTTATTGCATTAACTTTGTCCCTGAATGTTAATACTCGACTAGGAATGATTAAGAGTAGTGTTCCCTATATCATCTCACTATCGGTTCAACTAACCGATTGATATAGGTGAGAACCTTCTACTCAAGGACGTTATTATACTTAGTTTATTTGGCACCAATACAAGTAAGTATAATAATCAAAAACCCAATGCCTTTATTTATATAGAATATGATACAACAAGTCCAAAATACAATCATCAAATGATTGGCTCTAGGGCTCTAGCTAACAATCTCCCACTAGCACTAGTGCCAATCAGTATAGGCTCTAAGCCCCAATGACCTAGTGTGACCATCATGCTTCCTGTGTGCCAAAGCCTTGGTCAAGGGATCTGCGATGTTAGCCTCTATAGGTACTCTACAAATCTTCACATCTCCTCTCTCGATGATCTCTCGAATGAGATGGAAGCGCCGTAGTATGTGTTTGGTCCGCTGGTGTGAGCGAGGTTCCTTCGCCTGTGCTATAGCTCCATTGTTCTCACAATAGAGCTCAATAGGGTCAGCAATGCTAGGAACCACCCCAAGTTCAGTGATGAACTTGTAATCCAACCGCCTCCTTTGCCTCCGATGCAAAGAATATACTGCCTGTCAGAGAATCAGCTATTGTGTCCTCGTCAAATCTTCCACCACAAAGACCACCATTAATGCAAAACACGAACCCCGACTGCGATCTATAGTCATCCTGGTCGGTCTGGAAGCTAGCATCACTGTAACCCTTTACAGCTAGCTCATCATTACCTCCATATATCAAGAAATATTCTTTAGTCTTTATTAAGTACTTAAGAATATTCTTGACCGCTATCCAATGACTTTCAACTGGATCTGACTTGTATCTGCCCGTCGTGCTTAAAGCATACGAGACATCAGGTCGAGTACATAGCATGGCGTACATGATCGATCCTATGGCTGAGGCATAAGGGATCTGATCCATGTGGTCTCTCTCCTCTCTAGAAGAGGGACCTTGAGTCTTCGAAAGACTCATGCCATGTGACATCGGCAGAAATCCCTTCTTGGAGTTCTGCATGGCAAACCGAAGGAGTACCTTGTCAATGTATGTACTCTGACTTAGGCCAAACAATCTCTTAGATCTATCTCTATAGATCTGTATCCCGAGAATGCGGGATGCCTCACCTAAGACCTTCATTGAGATTCAACTCCCTAGCCATGTCTTGACAGACTGAAGCATAGAGATGTCCTTCCCAATGAGCAGTATGTTATCCACATACAATATGAGGAAGACAACTATGTCCCCTACAACCTTCTTGTAGACACAAGGTTCATCGTTCTTGATGAAATCAAACTGTTTGATTGCATCATCAAATCGAATATTCCAGCTCCGAGAAGCTTGCTTTAGTCCATAAATGGACCTATACAGCTTGCATACTCTGCTAGTATGCTGTGGATCTACAAAACCCTCAGGTTGTGTCATGTACACATCCTCGAGTAAGTTTCCATTCAGAAACGCGGTTTTGACATCCATCTGCCATATCTCATAGTCATGGTAGGCTGCAATAGCAAGCATGATCCGATTGGACTTAAACATCGCTACTGGAGAAAAGGTCTCATCATAGTCAATACCATGAATCTGCTTGAAACCTTTAGCCACCAAGCGACCCTTATAGATAAGTTCATCCATGTCAGTCTTTCTCTTAAAGACCCCCTTGCACCCAATGGGTTTTACCCCTTCAGGTGGATCAACCAAAGTCCATACTTGGTTGGTGTACATGGATTCCATCTCAGATCTCATGGCTTCTAGCCATTTCTCGAAATCTGGTCTCATCACAACTTCCTGATAGGTGGTAGACTCATCCTCTATGAGCATAATGTCATCATGGTCAGACAAGAGAAATGAGTATCTCTCAGGCTGACGACGTACCCTATCAGACCTGCGAAGAGGTATGTCTACTTGAACTGGTTGTTGTTCCTCAACTCTTTGTGGAACATCATCATCCACAACACTTTGTGGTTCCAGTTCAATTTCCATCGAGGCATCAATGCTATTGTTCGTATCTTGAACTTCTTCAAGATCGAACGCGCTCCCACTAGTCTTTCTAGAAACAAAATCCCTTTCTAGAAAGACGCCAGTCTTTGCCACAACTACCTTGTGCTGATTGGGAATATAGAAGTAATATCCCTTAGTTTCCTTGGGATATCCAATAAAGTAGCACTTGTCGGATTTGGGTCCTAATTTGTCTGAGACTTGACATCGAACGTAAGCCTCACAACCCCAAATCCTCATGAAAGACACCTGGGCATCTCTCCCAGTCCATATCCTATATGGTGTCTTTATAACGACCTTGGATGGAACTCGGTTGAGTATAAAAGCTGCCGTGTCTAGAGCATAGCCCCAAAGGTATGTCGGAAGATCTGTGTGACTCATCATAGATCATACCATATCTAATAGGGTACGATTCCTCCTTTTGGATACACCATTCCACTGTGATGTTCCAGGAGGAGTGAGTTGGGATAGAATACCACACTCAGCTAGGTAGTCATGAAACTCATGGCTAAGGTATTCTCCACCTCGATCGGATCAAAGTATCTTAATACTCTTGCCAAGCTGGTTCTGTACTTCATTCTTGAATTCTTTGAACTTTTCAAAGGATTCAGACTTATGTGTCATCAAGTACACATAACCATATCTACTGAAGTCATCAGTAAATGTGATGAAGTATCTATAACCGCCTCTAGCAGCAACATTGAAAGGGCCACATACATCACTATGTATGAGTCCTAACAAATAAGTTGCTCTCTCGCTATGCCCACTAAAGGGAGTCTTGGTCATCTTGCCTCGTAGGCATGACTCGCATATCTCATATGATTCAAAATCAAATGAGTCCAGCAAACCATCCTTATGGAGCTGGGATAAGCGCTTGTCATTTATATGACCTAAGCGACAATGCCAGAGATAAGTTTGGTTCAGGTCATTTGACTTGAACCTCTTGGTATTTATGTTATAGATAGGGCTCTCAAGGTCTAGAATATAGAGTCCGTTTATCAGAGGTGCACTACAATAGAACATTTCGTTTAAATAGACAGAACAACATTTGTTCTTTATTATAAACGAAAAACCTTTCTTGTCCAAACAAGAAACAGATATAATGTTCTTAGTTAAAGCAGGCACATAACAACAATCATCTAATTCTAGTACAAGCCCAGAGGGCAGAGATAGATGGTAAGTTCCTACAGCAATAGCAGCAACCCGTGCTCCATTGCCTACTCGTAGGTCTATCTCACCCTTCGTCAATGCCCTGCTATTTCTCAGCGCTTGTACATTAGTACAAATGTGCGAAGCACATCCGGTATCTAATACCCACGATGAAGAAATAGAGAGGTTGACTTCTATAACATGTATACCTGAAGTAGAAATTTTATTTCTCTTCTTCGTAAGATCTTCCAGGTATTCTTTGGAGTTCCTCTTCCAGTGCCTTGCTTGTCCTTGATATAGGTGACAAAGATGTTAAACCATATCGTAAGCGCCCATCAACTCATGTTGCTTTTGAAGCTCAGAGTTCATGGTCGCGAGCATAAGACAGGACACATCTAATGCGTCATCTTGATGCTTCTTGTAAGCATCTCGGTCTGCTCGCGTGGCAGTGGCAGGCGGAGCCTCCGGAATGGGCTGCTCCAGAACGTACAGTTTATGTTCTTGGGTGAGAACTATTCTAAGGTTCCTGTATCAGTCCATGAAATTTGCTCCGTTGATCTTGTCCTCCTTAAGGACAGATCGCAGAGAGAAGGTGTTCGTATTCGACGTCATGGTAATCTACAACAGAAATAAATATCATATTCTTAATCATTTAATTAGGCTTTTAACTAAATGATGCTCCCACTGAATTCTATAATTCATGTGGGACAAGATCCACATCATACTAACCCTTGAGTTAGCTTTGGCTAATACGCCCAAGACTTAGTATAATCGGTAGGTAACGATTGCCAATTACATCTCTATGCAACTCTTGTTTATAGGATCAAAATCCACATTTATATTAAAACTCGAGTTAGCTTTGGCTAATACGCCCGAGAGTTAATATATATGTGATTTTGACCTATCTTCCCAACCGTTGGAAGAATGCCTATAGTTATACTCGATCCAACCGAGTTAACTAGGAATACTCAATATAATTGAGTTGTACTCACCCATGCGTTGATAGGCGGGACCAAGATTGTCCCTCCGTACCCTACCAAGATAGTATGTGTTGCTCTGCTTTGGCAGATTCAACAACAACATGTGATCGAGGTAGTGGTAGGTATCACGGCATGGTAGGCATTACGAGTTGACGTGATTTAGATCTAATCTAAATGATGATGCATATCATATACTCGATAGATCTAATCTAATCGAAGGGTGCATCATGTGCACGACTTAGATTAATTAATTACTTAATTAACTAGCATGCATCACATACAAACAAAACAATTAATTAAATAATTAATCAAATAATTTTGTGATTATGTCATGGCCCTACTACGATCTTCTCAAGCCAATGAAAAGATCGGATGGTCAACCTAAGGTCAATAGCTTCTCAAGCTCCTTCCTTTTGACCACCTTGTGTTGCTCGTGCCCTCCTCGTAACTCCGTCTCGAGTGGATCTTCCACCGCTCCAATTTTTGTACATTACAATTTTAGAAACTTGAGTTACATTCAAGTCTAAATCTAATTTACAACAAGAATAAAATAGAAGGCACGACGCGCAGGTCGCGAATCAAAATACATCACACACATCACATGACGGCACGCAGGCCGTATTATGAATTACAACACAAATCCAATCACATTGAGTCTTTTTGGGCCATGACTATCACAAAATTAATATATAATTCAAAATTATATATTTTCATAATTTTCTGTAATTTTTTTATAATTTTTACAATTTTATGAGTAAATTTTTTCCAGCGGTCCCGTTTAGCGTTTTCGGGCGCAATCGCGGAACGAATCCCCTTGCCCGCGATCTAACCATCGCGAGGGTTCCTTTGCGATCTAACAGCGCCTAAGCCCGCTGTCCCAAAAAATTTTTGGGTGAAACTTTGCCGTTTTGGAAAATTCTTCTCGGTAGTCGAAGCCTACAAGTGCCGAAACACTTGTGCTTCGCTTCTACGAGAAAAATACCCATAAAAACTCTAAAAACCATAAAATTACCGAATATCACAGAACTGAATTTTTGTCATAAAAACAAAAACTAAACTCGTACAAGCTCCGCACGTGGCACTGATACCACTGTTGGGTTTTTCGGGCGGCGAAAACAGCTTTTCCGCGTCGCGAAAACCCCGAAACCCCCTAGCCATTGGATCCGTGCGAAGAAAACTTTCGAAAATATGAATACGAGTTTCAAACTATGATCAACAGTAGATCTACAAAGGAAAAATATTTTATACCTTCGATGTGTGCCCTTCGCGAATCCCGCTCGTCCAAGGTACGCCGGATCTCGTGATTGCCAACGTAGACAATCCTCTAGAAGTATCCACACGAACAAGATGTGTTCTCTAACACACAAGGATGGAGAAGAGAGCACCACAAGTGTGCTACCACTCTCTAGGGCTCTCAGGTAGGATTGGAAGAAGAAGAAAGGAAAAGAAGAGAACACACTCCTCTAAAATCTCTATGTGACTTTCGCTAACCTTTCTTCTTGGATTAGATTCACTCTCCTTTCTTCTCCCTTGCTTGAAACCCACGACCAAGAGAAGAGAAGGAGTAAGAAGAGAGCTTAGGAGGAGGAAGATCACTTGAATGAGAGTTACACTTGCAAAATGAAACTCTTTTCATCTAATTAAGTGGTTTGTAACCTCCATGGGATACCAAGAGTCACAACTCTTGGTAACTCCCATGAGGTGGCACTTCACTTAAGTAACCATGATGATGTGGAGCATCATCATTGGTCCACTTAATGTCAACTCACCAATGAGGTGGCATAAAGTCAAGTCAAACTTGACTCTTCATCTTCCTCTCAAGTCAAGTCAAACTTGACTTAATCTCTCTCATGGTTGATCTAATCCAACCATTTAATTCAAGCCAATTTAATATAATGAATTGAATTCATTTAATTAAATTGATTCAATGAGTCATAATCTAAATTAGACTCATTGAACACATGCATCAACTTGAGTCCAACTCAATTAGCCCAATTAGGATTACTCTTAATCCAATTTGATTCATCAAATGAATCTAATCCTCTTGGTTCATCATATGAACCTAATCTCCATCCACTTGTTCTTTGTGTGTGACCCAATAGGTTCTTGTAACGTTGGCAATGCCCCTAAACTCATTTAGAAACATAAGTAATGAGCGGTATCTAGCAATACATCATTACTATCCAAGTTACAAGATTGTTGAGATCCAACATCACCTTGAGACTACTAATTGTGACTCCTCACAATATAAGACAAGTGTCCTTCTATCCTAAACATCTAGATTGATCAATGTAAGGCATAGACCGTGTCATCCTCTAATCAATCTAAATCTTAAACTCCAAGTAGACTCACTCAATCAAATGAGCTCAATATCTCATATTGACTCATTTGGGCATGGTCATGCACTTCGTGGTCTCACTCTATCAAGAATACCGATATCTCTCTCGTTATATAGGAGGGATAGATCCCATCTACATCACTCACATCCCTCCGCATAATTTGTTACATATGTTGGTGCAACATCCCTCAGGTCAAGGTTGACCTGGTTGACCAAGCTTGAGTCTTGGTTTGGGTTTCGATGTTTGACAATGCAAGGTTGATTGAAGAAGAGTCAAGTAGGTCAAGGATGACCGGATACTTGACTGGGAAGTCCTAGTGAGTGAAGCTAGGCAGGAGGAAAATCCTGGTGAGTGAAGCCAGGTGAAAGACCTAGTGAGTGAAGCTAGGCAATTGGGAAGTCCTAGTAAGTGAAGCTAGGCAGGAGGAAAATCCTGGTGAGTGAAGCCAGGTGAAAGACCTAGTGAGTGAAGCTAGGCAATTGGAAAAGTCCTGGTGAGTGAAGCCAGGCAAGAGAAATCCAGATGGGTCAAGGTTGATCAGACATCTGGTCCTGGTGAGTGAAGCCAGGCAAGAGAAATCCAGATGGGTCAAGGTTGATCAGACATCTGGTGAGAGTCCAAGTAGGTCAAAGGGATTGACCGGATACTTGGCACGAGGAAGAAAAGTCCAAGTAGGTCTTAGGGAGTGACCGGATACTTGGCAAGAAGAGAAAAGTCCAAGTGGGTCAAAGGGATTGACCAGACACTTGGTGAGAGAGTCCTAGCTGGCCAAGGGTGACCGGATGCTAGGTCTTATGTACCAACAAGTCATGGTTGACTAGATGTTGGTTTAGGGGCTTTGGGTTTGGTTTTGGGCAAAAACCAGGTTTGGATTGATCCGTGGATTGATCCAGCAGGTTTGGATTGATCCGTGGATTGATCCAACAGGTTTGGATTGATCCGTGGATTGATCCAGCAGGTTTGGATCGATCGGTGGATCGATCCAGAAGATCTGGATCGATCCGTGGATCGATCCGGTGAGTCCCCACGAACAGAACCTCTTTGGATCGATCCGTGGATCGATTCAGAGGTCCCAATCGATCGTGGATCGATTGGGACGCTGCTGCTTCGCGCGATAAGGCCGGATCGATCCGTGGATCGATCCAAGAGAGCACAGAGGCGCTCTGGATCGATCCGGATCGATCCAAAGCCTCCCCAATCGATTGGGAGCAATCCAATCGATTGGGATTCGACCGTTGGCGTCGTTTATAGCTGTTGGCGTGCGATTTCTTCAGCAGAACTTCACCGATTCATTCCAGATTCAACACAGCTCCTCCCCAGCACTCTCTAAGCTCCTCACCGCCAGTTCTTGAAGGTTCTTGGAGGTTCATCCAAGTCAAGAGGCGAGTTGCAACGAGAAGAAGAAGAAGCTAGGGTTTTTACTGCATTTCTTGTAAGCTTTTGCTTATTCTTTACTACCCTTTCTTCTTCTTGTACTGAGAGTCTTGTAGGGCTTCTCCGCCCTCGGTAGTTACCGAAAAGGAGTGTTTTCATAGTGGAGGGTGCGTGCGTGGTGTGGATCCTTGGATTAGTCATCTCCGTTGGAGGTGGATACCAAGTAAACTCCTAGTGTTAGCGTGTTTGTGTTTGTTTATGTATTTTCCGCTGCGCATTCTTGAAGAAACAAGCAACACCGAGCAACGAGCACGCGACGAGCTATTCACCCCCCCCCCCCTCTAGCTACTTTTGGTCCTAACAAGTGGTATCAGAGCAAGGCCGCTCTTCACCGGAATCATCGCCGAAAGGGTCAAGCATAACAAGAAAAGCTAGAGGGTAAAGAAGTTGGAGCAAATTCTTCAAGTTCAAGACTTTATCAAGCTCAACTTCAAGATGCAATTCCAAGATGGACTTGGATTTGACACAAGGGTGGCTCCACCATATACTTCTACGAGTTTCGATTCTTGGAAATCAAGAATCGAAAATTTTCTTATGATGGAGATAGAGCAATGGTTTGCTCTAATGGAAGGCTTCAAGGCTCCAAGAAATTCAAAGGGCAAAGTTCTCAAGAGGAGCAAGTGGAGCCAAGAGCAAGCCCAAAGGTGTGAGGCCAATGACAAAGTGACCAAGCTCTTGGTCAATTTATTGCCAAGCACCATCCTTTGCAAAATTGGAGAATTTGAAGATGCCAAGGAGCTTTGGAGCAAATTGGCCAAGCTTCATGAAGAGATCCCCTCCACTGTACAAGATCATGAAGAATCCGGAGAGGGTGACTCTTTGGAGCAAGATCAAGAGGAGGACTCCAAGGTTGAGAGATGCTCAACCTCCGAAGAAGAAGAAATCCAAGAAGCTTCATCCTCAAGGGAATGCAACGAAGGGAACAAGGAGGGAGCATACTCCTTGTTTCATATTCAAGATGATGAAGCCTCCACCTCTAGGATTGAGGGGGAGCAATCCTTGGTGACGCCGGATCAAGAAGAAGGAGAAGCTTCTACATCCGGGTCAAGAGATGAAGAGATTGAAGAAGCTTCTACCTCCACGAGTCAAGAAAAATCAAATGGAGGAGAATCAAGATCGGATCAAGAGGAAGCTTCTACTTCCGGATCCAAAGGGAAAGATGCCACCCCTACAAGCAAAGGTATAAATATTTCAATTAAAAATAAAAATCATATTATATGCTTTGAGTGTAGGGAACATGGGCACTACAAGAGCAAGTGCCCTAAATTGGTCAAGAAGAAGGGCCAAGTGGCACAAAAGGGCAAGGCGAAGCCCAAGGAGACCATCCCCGGAATAAAAAGGAGCAAGGAGCACATTGTGTGCTTTTCTTGCAACCAAAAAGGGCATTACCGAAGTCAATGCCCCAAGGGGAAGAAGGTGGTCACGGCTCAAGGAGTCACCAGTCAAGGGGGAGCCTCTAAGGTAAAAAGGAAGGTAACTTTCATTGAGCCTACTCCGTTAAATTATGATAAAAAGCATGATAGTTCTAAGTTTTATCATTTTAATGCAATTTACCATAAGAATAGAAAGCATGAGGGCTTTAAGGAAAAGCATGTGGCCCTACATGCCAAAACTACACCTAAGGCTAGGAATGTAAGTAAAAGTCTAGGCAAGAACTCTAAGGATTGTATCTACAAGCCTAGGCACAAAAATGCTCATGAACTTAATGGAAAACCAAAAACTAAGGACTTAGTGATGGAAAATCAAGTCTTGAGGTCAAGACTTGATAAAATGGAAAAGACCCTAAAAAGGATGGAAAATATCCTATTAGGGCAAAATGAGCATAACCTAGGTTTAGGGGTACAAAAGCCATCCAATGGCCATAGAGGTTTGGGATACAAACCAAAGGCTAAGAAGGATGTGCCCTCTTACCATAGAGTTCCATATAGTTATGGAACAAACCCTAGGTCTAGTGGTCAAGCCAAAAATATTAGGGAAGTCATCCCTAAGAGTATCTTTGCAACCAAAGTGACTAAGACTTCTAAGAAGTCTAAGAAAGTCACTAACAAGGTCACAAGAGAGGCTATCCCTAGAGTTGACCTAGAAAATGTGACCAAGGCTTCTAAGAAGCTCAACAAGGTCATTAGGAAGGTATCTAGAGAAGTTATCCCTAGTGAGTACCTAGAGCATCCAAGGAGCACCAATAGGTGTTGGGTTCCTAGGAGCATCTTCTCTACCCCATAGATGGGTTAGAGAGTGTCAACTCCGATTAGAAGGGTAGTTAACCCAACTTTGAGGAAATTGACACTCAAGGAGCATTTTCAAGGTTTTGTTAACCTTTGAAAATGAAATGGAATTATTATTTACTCCTTGAAAGAGTAAAATGTGCCTAATGGTGGAAAATTGATTTTATCTTAAAAAGGCATAATTTGGGAAAACCTAGAGAAATACCAAGTTGGGATTTTGGTATTCTCTTAGAAATTTTAAGGCACTCCGGGCCTTGATTTATGTGATTACTCTTGAGGAAAAATGGAATATGCCAACATTTGAGGATAAGCTTAATTTCAATTGACATAAATTAATCAAGAGAATTAGAAATGCCCATTTAGGTTTTGGCACTCTCTTGAAGCACTTTGGGCAATCTAGGGTTTAAGTTTTAGGATTAGCTAAGATTAACGATACTTAGATAGGTAATCTAGGTATATTTTATTTATGCTAAACCTTGCCATGATTGTTTGCTCATAATATGCCATGACATCATATTTTATCTTATTTGTATTTTGCATTCATGACTTATCATGAAAAATACAAAAATACCATGTCATGTCATACATACATCATGTAGTTATAGGATATTTTCTTTTGAAAATTATTTCCTTTTGATGTATGCCATAACATAATCATGCATTAAGTTTAATTCCTTGTAAATTAAGGACAAATGGCATTTAACATCACTTATTAACAAGTGACATCCTAGGTGGATGTTTAATATCTTTAAAATGCCTAGATAGATATGCATGATCCCTAGAATAGGTTAAAACCAAAATCTCACATCTCACAAGGACTATAAGGTGACTTGTATGTGTTTAAGTGCACATTAGATACAAGTGAGATGTTAGGAAGATGAACAAAACTCAAGATGTTGATTTAGTGCATTCTTCTGAGTTTTAGGTTCATCAAAACACATAGTTATGTGTTTTTCCATCATTGGGAAAGCTAATGTACAAGTCATGTGCATTAAGCCCAAGGAACATGGTGGGATATTGGTTTTGAAAATGTTTTTAAAATAATTTTGGAAAACCTTGGTGAAGGCTATCTTTTGATAGTAATCACCATTGAATAGTTAGACACAAACTTGAAGAAAACACTAAAGTTTTTGCAAGTTCTCAAGTTTGTGTCAATCTTTGAAAATATGATGTATTTTCATAGAAAACTATTTTTCCATGATAAATTATACCCTAAATAATGTCTACACAAAGTTTTACGATTTTTGGAATTTTGTAGAATTCTCTAGGGGTTTCTGAAATTGGCTGAAATTGAATTTCAGCTCCAATCGATCAGTGGATCGATTGGAGTGCCTCAATCGATCAGCCGATCGATTGAAAAGGCATTTCTCGCGAGCAGAAGCTCGCTGGATCGATCAGCCGATCGATCCAAGAAGACTGAATCGATCAGTGGATCGATTCAGAAAGGTTCAATCGATTGGAACCCAACTCCAATCGATCCAAGTTGCTGATTTTGGCTGGGAAAGCCTGATTTCAGCATCCTTAAACCTAATTTAGTCTAGATAACCTTTCCAAACCCCTAAAAATACATGTGTATACATAGAAAGGGTGTTTTCATGTGAAAACAAGGATGGATTGGTTAAGGAAGGCTAAGTTGAAGTTTAGGTTGAGGTTTGTTTCAAATTTTGAATATTTGAACCTCAAAACTTCTAAAATTGGGTTTCCTAAAGTTTTGGGGATTCCAAGTCATTGTTGGTGCAATGACAGAAGTTACCACCATGTCTTTAGGGGGAGAGACTCTTTAAAGACATGAAAATTATTTTTCATGAACCTTGGAAGGTGGTCAACCTTCCGTTAAGAATATGCTCAAGGTTGAGCGTTTGAACTTTAATGGGGAGTGGATATCCTCATTGTTCAAGTGGCTTCAAGTGGATAATGCTCAAGGATGGGCATTTACCTACATTGGGGGAGAATGTAGGGTTAAGGTTAATGAAGGGTATGGGGCCTTCATTATCGTGTTGGTCACAACGAGTGAAGTTGTGAACAACGATGAGCAACTCTTCAGGGGGAGAGTTTTCAACAATGGGGCATTTGTTGAAGAGTGCCCAAAATTGAGGCACGAGTTGATGTGTGCTCAAAGATGGTTTGATGTGTGCCAATAGGGGGAGAATGAAAGGGAGTAAGTTAGGCTTTCATTACCTAGAGGGAGTTTGCCCTCTTAGGGGGAGAATGAAGGGCTTAACTTATGTATTCATTACCTAGTGGCATGAAGAAGGTTTAGGCTATGGGATTAGCCTAACTTACATGTGGTATTGTAAGTAATAGTGTTGGTATTGTCAAACATCAAAAAGGGGGAGATTGTTGGTGCAACATCCCTCAGGTCAAGGTTGACCTGGTTGACCAAGCTTGAGTCTTGGTTTGGGTTTCGATGTTTGACAATGCAAGGTTGATTGAAGAAGAGTCAAGTAGGTCAAGGATGACCGGATACTTGACTGGGAAGTCCTAGTGAGTGAAGCTAGGCAGGAGGAAAATCCTGGTGAGTGAAGCCAGGTGAAAGACCTAGTGAGTGAAGCTAGGCAATTGGGAAGTCCTAGTGAGTGAAGCTAGGCAGGAGGAAAATCCTGGTGAGTGAAGCCAGGTGAAAGACCTAGTGAGTGAAGCTAGGCAATTGGAAAAGTCCTGGTGAGTGAAGCCAGGCAAGAGAAATCCAGATGGGTCAAGGTTGATCAGACATCTGGTCCTGGTGAGTGAAGCCAGGCAAGAGAAATCCAGATGGGTCAAGGTTGATCAGACATCTGGTGAGAGTCCAAGTAGGTCAAAGGGATTGACCGGATACTTGGCACGAGGAAGAAAAGTCCAAGTAGGTCTTAGGGAGTGACCGGATACTTGGCAAGAAGAGAAAAGTCCAAGTGGGTCAAAGGGATTGACCAGACACTTGGTGAGAGAGTCCTAGCTGGCCAAGGGTGACCGGATGCTAGGTCTTATGTACCAACAAGTCATGGTTGACTAGATGTTGGTTTAGGGGGCTTTGGGTTTGGTTTTGGGCAAAAACCAAGGTTTGGATTGATCCGTGGATTGATCCAGCAGGTTTGGATTGATCCGTGGATTGATCCAGCAGGTTTGGATTGATCCGTGGATTGATCCAGCAGGTTTGGATCGATCAGTGGATCGATCCAGAAGATCTGGATCGATCCGTGGATCGATCCGGTGAGTCCCCACGAACAGAACCTCTTTGGATCGATCCGTGGATCGATCCAGAGGTCCCAATCGATCAGTGGATCGATTGGGACGCTGCTGCTTCGCGCGATAAGTGCTGGATCGATCCGTGGATCGATCCAGAAGTTTTTCCAGAGCATAGAGGCGCTCTGGATCGATCCGTGGATCGATCCAAAGCCTCCCCAATCGATTGGGAGCAATCCAATCGATTGGGATTCGACCGTTGGCGTCGTTTATAGCTGTTGGCGTGCGATTTCTTCAGCAGAACTTCACCGATTCATTCCAGATTCAACACAGCTCCTCCCCAGCACTCTCTAAGCTCCTCACCGCCAGTTCTTGAAGGTTCTTGGAGGTTCATCCAAGTCAAGAGGCGAGTTGCAACGAGAAGAAGAAGAAGCTAGGGTTTTTACTGCATTTCTTGTAAGCTTTTGCTTATTCTTTACTACCCTTTCTTCTTCTTGTACTGAGAGTCTTGTAGGGCTTCTCCGCCCTCGGTAGTTACCGAAAAGGAGTGTTTTCATAGTGGAGGGTGCGTGCGTGGTGTGGATCCTTGGATTAGTCATCTCCGTTGGAGGTGGATACCAAGTAAACTCCTAGTGTTAGCGTGTTTGTGTTTGTTTATGTATTTTCCGCTGCGCATTCTTGAAGAAACAAGCAACACCGAGCAACGAGCACGCGACGAGCTATTCACCCCCCCCCCCTCTAGCTACTTTTGGTCCTAACAACATACCCAGTAATCGCCTTTATAGTCCACCCAGTTACGGGTGACGTTTGACGAAACTAAAGTACATAACTCCTTATGTAGGGAACCATGGTGACTTCAGGTCTAAGGACTAGTAGTCATACTAATAGCCACATGAGAAAGTATATGACACTCATATAACGATCCATGATACTTTCTCATGGCGGGTCATTCAGTATACATTCTCCAATGCATACCCATGTGTCAACTTGATATCTCTTTATCCATGACATGTGAGATCAAGTCATCGAGTTGACCTACATGCTAGTCTTATTACATTAACATTGTCCCTGAATGTTAATACTCGACTAGGAATGATTAAGAGTAGTGTTCCCTATATCATCTCACTATCGGTTCAACTAACCGATTGATATAGGTGAGAACCTTCTACTCAAGGACGTTATTATACTTAGTTTATTTGGCACCAATACAAGTAAGTATAATAATCAAAAACCAAATGCCTTTATTTATATAGAATATGATACAACAAGTCCAAAATACAATCATTAAATGATTGGCTCTAGGGCTCTAGCTAACAATCTCCCACTAGCACTAGTGCCAATCAGTATAGGCTCTAAGCCCCAATGACCTAGTGTGACCATCATGCTTCCTCTGTGCCAAAGCCTTGGTCAAGGGATCTGCGATGTTAGCCTCTATAGGTACTCTGCAAATCTTCACATCTCCTCTCTCGATGATCTCTCGAATGAGATGGAAGCGCCGTAGTATGTGTTTGGTCCGCTGGTGTGAGCGAGGTTCCTTCGCCTGTGCTATAGCTCCATTGTTGTCACAATAGAGCTCAATAGGGTCAGCAATGCTAGGAACCACCCCAAGTTCAGTGATGAACTTGCGAATCCAAACTGCCTCCTTTGCTGCCTCTGATGCAGCAATATACTCGGCCTCTGTCGTAGAATCAGCTACTGTGTCCTGCTTCGAACTCTTCCAGCTCACAGCACCACCATTAATGCAAAATACGAACCCCGACTGCGATCTATAGTCATCCTGGTCGGTCTGGAAGCTAGCATCACTGTAACCCTTTACAGCTAGCTCATCATTACCTCCATATATCAAGAAATATTCTTTAGTCTTTCTTAAGTACTTAAGAATATTTTTGACCGCTATCCAGTGACTTTCACCTAGATCTGACTGGTATCTGCTCGTCATGCTCAAAGCATACGAGACATCAGGTCGAGTACATAGCATGGCGTACATGATCGATCCTATGGCTGAGGCATAAGGGATCTGATCCATGCAGTCTCTCTCCTCTCTAGAAGAGGGACCTTGAGTCTTCGAAAGACTCATGCCATGTGACATCGGCAGAAATCCCTTCTTGGAGTTCTGCATGGCAAACCGAAGGAGTACCTTGTCAATGTATGTACTCTGACTTAGGCCAAGCAATCTCTTAGATCTATCTCTATAGATCTGTATCCCTAGAATGCAGGATGCCTCACCTAAGTCCTTCATTGAGAAGCAACTCCCTAGCCATGTCTTGACAGACTGATGCATAGGGATGTCCTTCCCAATGAGCAGTATGTTATCCACATACAATATGAGGAAGACAACTATGTCCCCTACAACCTTCTTGTAGACACAAGGTTCATCATTCTTGATGAAATCAAACTGTTTGATTCCATCATCGAATCGAAGATTCCAGCTCCGAGAAGCTTGCTTTAGTCCATAAATGGACCTATGCAGCTTGCATACTCTGCTAGTATGTTGTGGATCTACAAAACCCTCAGGTTGTGTCATGTACACATCCTCGAGTAAGTTTCCATTCAGAAACGCGGTTTTGACATCCATCTGCCATATCTCATAGTCATGGTAGGCTGCAATAGCAAGCATGATACAATGGATTTAAACATCGCTACTGGAGAAAAGGTCTCATCATAGTCAATACCATGAATCTGCTTGAAACCTTTAGCCACCAAGCGACCCTTATAGATAAGTCCATCCATGTCAGTCTTTCTCTTAAAGACCCACTTGCACCCAATTGGTTTTACCCCTTCAGGTGGATCAACCAAAGTCCATACTTGGTTGGTGTACATGGATTCCATCTCGGATCTCATGACTTCTAGCCATTTCTCGGAATCTGGTCTCATCACAGCTTCCTGATAGGTGGTAGACTCATCCTCTATGATCATAATGTCATCATGGTCAGACAAGAGAAATGAGTATCTCTCAGGCTGACGACGTACCCTATCAGACCTGCGAAGAGGTATGTCTACTTGAACTAGTTGTTGTTCCTCAACTCTTTGTGGAACATCATCATCCACAACACTTTGTGGTTCCAGTTCAATTTCCATCGAGGCATCAATGCTATTGTTCGCATCTTGAACTTCTTCAAGATCGAACGCGCTCCCACTAGTCTTTCTAGAAACAAAATCCCTTTCTAGAAAGACCCCAGTCTTTGCCAAAACTACCTTGTGCTGACTGGGAATATAGAAGTAATATCCCTTAGTTTCCTTGGGATATCCAATAAAGTAGCACTTGTCAGATTTGGGTCCTAATTTGTCTGAGACTTGACGTCGAACGTAAGCCTCACAACCCCAAATCCTCATGAAAGACACCTGGGCATCTCTCCCAGTCCATATCCTATATGGTGTCTTTATAACGACCTTGGATGGAACTCGGTTGAGTATAAAAGCTGCCGTGTCTAGAGCATAGCCCCAAAGGAATGTCGGAAGATCTGTGTGACTCATCATAATCATACCATATCTAATAGGGTACGATTCCTCCTTTCGGATACACCATTCCACTGTGATGTTCCAGGAGGAGTGAGTTGGGATAGAATACCACACTCAGCTAGGTAGTCACGAAACTCATGGCTAAGGTATTCTCCACCTCGATCGGATCAAAGTATCTTAATACTCTTGCCAAGCTGGTTCTGTACTTCATTCTTTAATTCTTTGAACTTTTCAAAGGATTCAGACTTATGTGTCATCAAGTACACATAACCATATCTACTGAAGTCATCAGTAAATGTGATGAAGTATCTATAACCGCCTCTAGCAGCAACATTGAAAGGGCCACATACATCACTATGTATGAGTCCTAACAAATAAGTTGCTCTCTCGCTATGCCCATTAAAGGGAGTCTTGGTCATCTTGCCTCGTAGGCATGACTCGCATATCTCATATGATTCAAAATCAAATGAGTCCAGCAAACCATCCTTATAGAGCTGGGATAAGCGCTTGTCATTTATATGACCTAAGCGACAATGCCAGAGATAGGTTTGGTTCAGGTCATTTGACTTGAACCTCTTGGTATTTATGTTATAGATAGGGCTCTCAAGGTCTAGAATATAGAGTCCGTTTATCAGAGGTGCACTACAATAGAACATTTCGTTTAAATAGACGGAACAACATTTGTTCTTTATTATAAACGAAAAACCTTTCTTGTCCAAACAAGAAACAGATATAATGTTCTTAGTTAAAGCAGGCACATAACAACAATCATCTAATTCTAGTACAAGCCCAGAGGGCAGAGATAGATGGTAAGTTCCTACAGCAATAGCAGCAACCCGTGCTCCATTGCCTACTCGTGGGTCTATCTCACCCTTCGTCAATGCCCTGCTATTTCTCAGCGCTTGTACATTAGTACAAATGTGCGAAGCACATCTGGTATCTAATACCCACGATGAAGAAATAGAGAGGTTGACTTCTATAACATGTATACCTGAAGTAGAAATCTTATTTCTCTTCTTCGTAAGATCTTCCAGGTATTCTTTGGAGTTCCTCTTCCAGTGCCTTGCTTGTCCTTGATATAGGTGACAAAGATGTTCAACCATATCGTAAGCGCCCATGAAATCATGTTGCTTTTGAAGCTCAGAGTTCATGGTCGCGAGCATAAGACAGGACACATCTAATGCGTCATCTTGATGCTTCTTGTAAGCATCTCGGTCTTCTCGCGTGGCAGTGGCAGGCGAAGCCTCCAGAATGGGCTGCTCCAGAACGTACAGTTTACATTCTTGGGTGAGAACTATTCTCAGGTTCCTGTACCAGCCCAGGAAATTTGCTCCGTTGAGCTTGTCCTTCTTAAGGACAGATCGCAAAGAGAAGGTGTTCGTATTCGACGTCATGGTAATCTACAACAGAAATAAATGCAGAAATAAATATCATATTCTTAATCATTTAATTAGGCCTTTAACTAAATGATGCTCCCACTGAATTCTATAATTCATGTGGGACAAGATCCACATCATACTAACCCTTGAGTTAGCTTTGGCTAATACGCCCAAGACTTAGTATGATCGGTAGGTAACGATTACCAATTACATCTCTATGCAACTCTTGTTTATAGGATCAAAATCCGCATTTATATTAAAACTCGAGTTAGCTTTGACTAATACGCCCGAGAGTTAATATATATGTGATTTTGACCTATCTTTCCAACCGTTGGAAGAATGCCTATAGTTATACTCGATCCAACCGAGTTAACTAGGAATACTCAATCTAATTGAGTTGTACTCACCCATGCGTTGATAGGCGGGACCAAGATTGTCCCTCCGTACCCTACCAAGATAGTATGTGTTGCTCTGCTTTGGCAGATTCAACAACAACATGCGATCGAAGTAGTGGTAGGTATCACGGCATGGTAGGCATTACGAGTTGACATGATTTAGATCTAATCTAAACGATGATGCGTATCATATACTCGATAGATCTAATCTAATCGAAGGGTGCATCATGTGCACGACTTAGATTAATTAATTACTTAATTAACTAGCATGCATCACATACACACAAAACAATTAATTAAATAATTAATCAAATAATTTTGTGATTATGTCATGGCCCTACTACGATCTTCTCAAGCCAATGAGAAGATCGGATGGTCAACTTAAGGTCAATAGCTTCTCAAGCTCCTTCCTTTTGACCACCTTGTGTTGCTCGCGCCTTCCTCGTAACTCCGTCTCGAGTGGATCTTCCACCGCTCCAATTTTTGTACATTACAATTTTAGAAACTTGAGTTACATTCGAGTCTAAATCTAATTTACAACATGAATAAAATAGAAGGCACAACACGCAGGTCGCGAATCAAAATACAGCACACACATCACATGACGGCACGCAGGCCGTATTATGAATTACAACACAAATCCAATCACATTGGGTCTTTTTTGGCCATGACTATCACAAAATTAATATATAATTCAAAATTATATATTTTCATAATTTTCTATAATTTTTTTATAATTTTTACAATTTTATGAGTAAATTTTTCCCGGCGGTCCCGTTTAGCGTTTTCGGGCGCAATCACGGAACGAATCCCCTTGCGGGGCCAGGGGCAGCACCCCTACCCGCGATCTAACCATCGCGAGGGTTCCTTTGCGATCTAACAGCGCCTAAGCCCGCTGTCCCAAAAAATTTTGGGGCGAAACTTTGCCGTTTTGGAAAATTCTTCTCGGTAGTCGAAGCTTACAAGTGCCGAAACACTTGTGCTTCGCTTCTACGAGAAAATTACCCATAAAAACTCTAAAAATCATAAAATTACAGAATATCACAGAACTGAATTTTTGTCATAAAAACAAAAACTAAACTCGTACAAGCTCTGCACGTGGCTCTGATACCACTGTTGGGTTTTTCGGGCCGCGAAAACTGCTTTTCCGCGTCGCGGAAACCCTGAAACCCCCTAGCCATTGGATCCGTGCGAAGAAAACTTTCGAAAATACGAGTATGAGTTTCAAACTATGATCTACAGTAGATCTACAAAGGAAAAATATTTTATACCTTCGATGCATGCCCTTCGCGAATCCCGCTCGTCCAAGGTACGCCGGATCTCGTGATTGTCAACGTAGACAATCCTCTAGAAGTATCCACACGAACAAGATGTGTTCTCTAACACACAAAGATGGAGAAGAGAGCACCATAAGTGTGCTAGCACTCTCTAGGGCTCTCGGGTAGGATTGGAAGAAGAAGAAAGGAAAAGAAGATAACACACTCCTCTAAAATCTCTATGTGACTTTCACTAACCTTTCTTCTTGGATTAGATTCACTCTCCTTTCTTCTCCCATGCTTGAAACCCACGACCAAGAGATGAGAAGGAGCAAGAAGAGAGCTTAGGAGGAGGAAGATCACTTGAATGAGAGTTACACTTGCAAAATGAAACTCTTTTCATCTAATTAAGTGGTTTGTAACCTCCATGGGACACCAAGAGTCACAACTCTTGGTAACTCCCATGAGGTGACACTTCACTTAAGTAACCATGATGATGTGGAGCATCATCATTGGTCCACTTAATGTCAACTCACCAATGAGGTGGCATAAAGTCAAGTCAAACTTGACTCTTCATCTTCCTCTCATGTCAAGTCAAACTTGACTTAATCTCTCTCATGGTTGATATAATCCAACCATTTAATTCAAGCCAATTTAATATAATGAATCTAATTCATTTAATTAAATTAATTCAATGAGTCATAATCTAAATTAGACTCATTGAACACATGAATCAACTTGAGTCCAACTCAATTAGCCCAATTAGGATTACTCTTAATCTAATTTGATTCATCAAATGAATCTAATCCTCTTGGTTCATCATATGAACCTAATCTTCATCCACTTGTTCTTTGTGTGTGACCCAATAGGTTCTTGTAACGTTGGCAATGCCCCTAAACTCATTTAGAAACATAAGTAATGAGCGGTATCTAGCAATACATCATTACTACTCAAGTTACAAGAATGTTGAGATCCAACATCACCTTGTGATTACTAATTGTGACTCCTCACAATATATGACAAGTGTCCTTCTATCCTAGACATCTAGATTGATCAATGTGAGGCATAGACCGTGTCATCCTCTAATCAATCTAAATCTTGAACTCCAAGTAGACTCACTCAATCAAATGAGCTCAATATCTCATATTGACTCATTTGGGCATGGCCATGCACTTCGTAGCCTCACTCTATCAAGAATACCGATATCTCTCTCGTCATATAGGAGGGATAGATCCTATCTACATCACTCACATCCCTCCGCATAATTTGTTACATACCCAGTAATCGCCTTTATAGTCCACCCAGTTACGGGTGACGTTTGACGAAACTAAAGTACATAACTCCTTATGTAGGGAACCATGGTGACTTCAGGTCTAAGGACTAGTAGTCATACTAATAGCCATATGAGAAGTATATGACACTCATATAACGATCCATGATACTTTCTCATGGCGGGTCATTCAGTATATATTCTCCAATGCATACCCATGTGTCAACTTGATATCTTTATATCCATGACTTGTGAGATCAAGTCATCGAGTTGACCTACATGCTAGTCTTATTGCAATAACATTGTCCCTGAATGTTAATACTCGACTAGGAATGATTAAGAGTAGTGTTCCCTATATCATCTCACTATCGGTTCAACTAACCGATTGATATAGGTGAGAACCTTCTACTCAAGGACGTTATTATACTTAGTTTATTTGGCACCAATACAAGTAAGTATAATAACCAAAAACCAAATGCGTTTATTTATATAGAATATGATACAACAAGTCCAAAATACAATCATCAAATGATTGGCTCTAGGGCTCTAGCTAACAATCTCCCACTAGCACTAGTGCCAATCAGTATAGTCTCTAAGCCCCAATGACCTAGTGTGACCATCATGCTTCCTCTATGCCAAAGCCTTGGTCAAGGGATCTGCGATGTTAGCCTCTATAGGTACTCTGCAAATCTTCACATCTCCTCTCTCGATGATCTCTCGAATGAGATGGAAGCACCGTAGTATGTGTTTGGTGCACTGGTGTGAGCGAGGTTCCTTCGCCTGTGCTATAGCTCCATTGTTGTCACAATAGAGCTCAATAGGGTCAGCAATGCTAGGAACCACCCCAAGTTCAGTGATGAACTTGCGAATCCAAACTGCCTCCTTTGCTGCCTCTGATGCAGCAATATACTCAGCCTCTATCGTAGAATCAGCTACTGTGTCCTGCTTCGAAATCTTCCAGCTCACAGCACCACCATTAATGCAAAACACAAACCCCGACTGCGATCTATAGTCATCCTGGTCGGTCTGGAAGCTAGCATCACTGTAACCCTTTACAGCTAGCTCATCATTACCTCCATATATCAAGAAATATTCTTTAGTCTTTCTTAAGTACTTAAGAATATTCTTGACCGCTATCCAGTGACTTTCACCTGGATCTGACTGGTATCTGCTCGTCATGCTCAAAGCATACGAGACATCAGGTCGAGTACATAGCATGGCGTACATGATCGATCCTATGGCTGAGGCATAAGGGATCTGATCCATGCGGTCTCTCTCCTCTCTAGAAGAGGGACCTTGAGTCTTCAAAAGACTCATGCCATATGACATCGGCAGAAATCCTTTCTTGGAGTTCTGCATGGCAAACCGAAAGAGTACCTTGTCAATGTATGTACTCTGACTTAGGCCAAGCAATCTCTTAGATCTATCTCTATAGATCTGTATCCCTAGAATGCGGGATGCCTCACCTAAGTCCTTCATTGAGAAGCAACTTCCTAGCCATGTCTTGACAGACTGAAGCATAGGGATGTCCTTCCCAATGAGCAGTATGTTATCCACATACAATATGAGGAAGACAACTATGCCCCCTACAACCTTCTTGTAGACACAAGGTTCATCATTCTTGATGAAATCAAACTGTTTGATTGCATCATCGAATCGAAGATTCCAGCTCCGATAAGCTTGCTTTAGTCCATAAATGGACCTATGCAGCTTGGATACTCTGCTAGTATGCTGTGGATCTACAAAACCCTCAGGTTATGTCATGTACACTCCGATTGATACGTGGTAAGTTGAGATATAGGTGGGAAGGTCCTTTTTGTATTACTAATATATTTCCTTATGGTGTTGTCGAGATCATACAAGAGTTTCCTACAGGAAGGACTTTTAAAGTGAATGGACATCATCTCAAGATATTTCATGAAGGAGACAGTAGACAATCAAGGAAAGAACGAGGATTCAGAATGCTACCTAGCCAACTTAAAGGGAGTTTTTCCCTTTTCATTTCTTGTTTTTCATTTTCTTTTTTGCATATCCTTGCTTGATTTTGGGTAGCTTAGTTTGTCTAGTTTCCATTTCATTTAGTTTTAAAAAAAAGCTTCTCCATGTTTAATTCCCTAGTAGTAATATCTTGAGAATTGTAAAAGATTTTTTAAATTTGATGGCCAAGTTTTGTGTCATTTGACATGATTAAATGCTCTACTTGCATACTATCAGTTATTATGGTGGTGGGCTCTGTTTGATAATTATTATTATCTAACAAATGATTGGCCTTAAAATTAAAAGAAAGGAAATTAAAACTAAAATAACTTCATGCAATTGAAGTTACTCATCAAATATAACTCGTCTATATTATTATTATTATTATTATTTTTTTTTTTTTTTTTTGTAATGGATGTAAATAATAATTGTTATAATAGATGCATGATTGATGCACGAAAATAAAGATGTTATACGTATATTGGTCCTCTCTATGCCTATAAATAAGAAAGCATAATAATATTATGTTATATCATGAATTGAAAGAAAGGAAAGAAGAGAGAAATCATATATGCAAAATAATTGCATTACAATGGCGATTGCTGCAACTCAAAACTACAAGGAGAAGAAAGCTTAGCCAATTAGAGATTTGAGTCTTCGGGAGGACTTAATGAGTCAAAACTACAATTAGCCAATTAACTTAATGAGTTTAATTCGAATTGGACTCAATCCAATAGTTAAATCCAATTGAGTCTAACTCAATGAGTCTAATTCGGATTAGACTTAATCCAATGATGTAAGGATCTAGGGAGCTAAACACATAGGAAGTGTAGCGGAAAAACTAGCTAGATCCTTTCCAGAAGATCCATGCAAAGGAGAAAACCCACATATACTACGTTTGATAAGAGGGAGTTATACCTTTGTTGCGTGAACACGAACTCCTGACAGCTAGGATCTTAACACAATCATGTGTCCATGCCTCTTTCAGTATCCACATGAACAATCCTCTCGTCCGTCTCATGAACTCAAGAAGTGGAGATGAAAAACCAACCAAGGTTGTGCTAGCAACCACAAGGATGGTTCGGCCAAGAAGAGTTTCAACCAAGAAGAAAAGATAAGATGAGGAAGATACTCAAGGGGCACTCCAATTTTCAAAATTCCACTCAAAAATTCCTATTTATATCTATTTAATGAATGCCAAAGGTCATTTGCCTTTTGATCTTCCTCTCTTACATGATCAATTCAAAATTGGCCTTTATTCTTTCTTGGTGAATTCGAGTTCACCCAATGAGTCTAACTCATTAACCCTCATCAATCGAAATTGACTTCTTGAGTCTAATTTGAATTGGACTCAATCCAATAATTAGATCCAATTGAGTCTAACTCAATGAGTCTAATTCAGATTAAACTTAATCCAACGATCCATCATATGAACTCATCTCCAAATTAACTTATTCTTTATGTGTGACCCAATAGGTTCTTGTAACATTAGCAATGTATCTAAAACTATTTTAGATATATAAACAATAAGTGGCATCTAGCAAGGCATCATTATTACCCAAATGACGAGAATGTTAAGATTCGACTTAACCTTACTATGTCTATTATCTTGTATGATTCAATCCTTTTATCCTTGATATCTAGATTGATCAATGAGACACAGACTATGTCATCCTCTTATCAATCTTTGTATTTCTTGATCTCTAAGTAGACACACTCAAACAAATAAGCTCGATATCTCATATTGACTCATTCGAGCATGGCCATGCATACTAATTAAGGGGCTCATAGATATCGCTTCCATCATAGAAGGGATAGATCCCAACTACATTACTCACATCTCTTCACATAACTTATTCAATACCCAGTAATCAACTTTATAGTCCACCTTGTTACAAGTGATGTTTGTCGATACCAAAATACACAACTCCTTATATAGGAAACCATAGTGACTTCAGATCTAAAAACTATTCATACCAATAATCACATGAAAATATCTATAACACTCATATAATGATCTATGAAACATTCTCATGATGGGTCATTTAGTACATATTCTCTAATATATACACATGTGTCAACCTGATATCTCATATCCATGATTTATGAGATTAAGTCATCTATTGACCTACATACTAGTCTTAACGTATTAATATTGTCCTTGTATATTAATGCTTGACTAGGAATAGTTAAGAGTAGTGTCCATATATATCTACAGACTCCCACTATCAATTCAACTAATTGATATGTTGTTGACTAAAACCTACTACCATAGGATATTATTATACTTATTCATTCAACACTGAACAAAAATAAATATAATAACCAACTTTGACTTTTATTAATTAATAAAATATGATACAAAAATGCCCTATCAATCATCTCATAATTAGTACTAGAGCTAATACTAACAAATGATCATCATATGAACTCATCTCCAAATTATATATGTTCTTTGTATGTATAACCCAATAGGTTCTCGTAACGTTGGCAATGTCTCTAAAATTATTTTAGATACATAAGCAATGAGTGGCATCTAGCAAGATATCATTGCCACCTAAGTAACAAGAATGTCGAGATCCAACCTAACCTTTCCGTATCTATTATCTTATACTCAATCTTTCTATCCTTGATATCTAGATTGATCAATGAGGCATAGACCATGTCATCCTCTTATCAATTTTTGTGTTACTTTATTTTTAAGTAGACACACTCAATCAAATAAACATAATATTTGAGGATGGTCATGCATTTTTGTGTCCTACTAATCAAGGGGCTCACAGATATCGCTTCTGTCATATGGAAGAGATAGGTCCCATCTACATCACTCACATTTCTTCGCATAACTTATTGCATACTGTAACATCTGAAACCACTTATTTAATTTAGGATATTTATTAGATTAAATTGTAATTTAAATTAGATTTAATTAATAATTTATTAATTTAATAGATGGATTTTGTTAGATTTAATTAAGTTAGCTTACATTTATGGAATTGGAATTAACCAATTAAGAAAACGGTTGAAGATAAATATATATATAATTTATTTAAAAACCAAAAATGTATATAAAATTTATATAACCCATGTGTATAAATTTTTATATAAAAATGTATATGATTTAGTAAATCTATAAAAATTTATATAACCATAGATATAGATTTTTGTTATTTATAAAATTTATAAAGACTTAGTATGTATATAAAAATTAATATAACATAAAGATATAAATTTTTATATAGAAATTATACATGACTTAGCATTTATGTGTATAAATTATCCACCTAATCATAAATGAGATATAAATAATATAGGTACTATAAATTATAGAAATGTAACGTGTATGATAATAAAATGGAAAAAAAACTATAATATGTGGATAAAACTTGGTATATAAGAATTAAATGACTCAGCATTTAGGGATAAAACTTAGTATGTATAAATTTGTAGAGATTATTCATCTAATTAATATGGAAATAAACTAATATATTACGTGATATATAAGGTATAATTACAAAGAATAAATAGAATTAAATAAGGAGAATATAGGATTAATATATAAAGAAAGTGCACTTGGTAACCAATTAAGAAAGTATAGTATCATAAATTATATATCATGAATAAATTTATATGACTAAGTAAAATATATATGGACCATGGGTTTCTATCTAGACTTGGTATTAAGTTTTATAAAAAAATAAATAAATGACTTAGCATTTATATAAGTTACAAATTTATAAGTGGATAGATATGGAAATAGAAATTGAGACCAAGTCTTAAGTTTCCTCTTTTATTTAAACCCTCAACTCCACCTTGTCTTCTTGTTGCCGCCGGCCTAAGGAGGTTTCCCCCACCCTTTGTTTTCTCCACCGCTAGAGTTTCAAGGGAAGACAAGGAGTAAAAGCTAAGTACTTAAGGCATATTCTCAACCATGTTATTGTTTTAATTAGCCTCTATGTCTTGTGTAGTTTCAGATTTTTGTGGCTTGTAAGGTTTTGGTTTGTTTTCTTGGTAAGGATATCATGGTTCAGCCTATACAAATGGTGCATGTTTTCAACTATGTTAATGCTTTAAATTAGCTTCTATGTCTTGCGAATTTTGGATATACCTTAGATTCAGTTGTGGTGTTTTAGTTTAAAGTTCTTTTCTTAAAGTTTATGATGACTTGTATAAATGCATGATTTTGGATTCATGAGGAGTAGTTCCCTCATTAATTGTTAAGGGTTGGTTGTTATGTTTCTTTACAAGTTGTGCATGAACTCTACTTGATGTTATGTTTTTCTAGTTCTATGATTTGTTGTAGTTCAGATCCTATAACTTGTTGTTCTTGGCTAATAATTGGGGTACGATCCTCTAGATTAAGTCCTTTTCTTATGCAACCAATTGCTTGTATAGATGTGGAACTTCAGATATGATAAGAAGTGGTTTTAGAAACCTTTTTGGTAGGTTCATATAATAGTTTAAGTTCAGTTTTTTTAGAGTACCATTATCTGAGGAAGATTCAAAAATTTATGTACTCAAATTATGTTCTAGAATTTCTAAGGTTTATATTTTTTTTTAGGAGATTTATTCACTGATGCTACACTACAACTACTTCATGTTCTTCTCATATCATGTTTTATTCTAGCCCTCAATTTCATGTATGTTTAGTTACCCTAGTTTAGTTACTTTCCTAAGCTCTAAATGGTACGTATAGATGAGGTTTTCGGCTTCTTGAGGGGTTAGTTTCCTCACTAAATTTTAAGGGTTATCCATCATGAGCTTGCTTTACAAGTCTATATATGTTCTCTACTTGTGTGCACTTTAGTTAATTCTATAAATTTGTATGGATTTTGGATTCTAAAGAATTGAGTTTAGTCACTGATTTTAGGGATTATTCATCTTGATGATACCTCCATAATTGTTTCATGTTTACTAAGGTTTTCCCATTGCATGCTCAAGCTGGATTATAAGGTTTACCATGTTTTGGATTCTATAGGCTCAATTTTAGTCACTGATTTTAGTGGCTATTCATCTTAATGATAACTCCACCATTGCTCCATGCTTTCTATGTGTTTACCCTTATAAGTTAGAGTATTATGCATGCTCAAATTATAGAATAGGATTTCAAAAGTTTCAGTTTTTTAAGTGGTGAGTTTGAAATTACGGTTTAGAGCTTTAGCCATCATCATCTCACTCAACAACTTGTTTCACACTTTACTAATTGTATACCCTTAGGAACTAGGGAACTATGCATGTTCGAAATAAGTTAAAGACCTTACAAGTTTCAGACATGATAAATGTAGGTTTAAATTCTACTTTAAGAGTTAGGTATGGGGATGTTGCACTTCATGTTTGGGCCATGCTTTAGTTGCTTCCCATTAGAAGATAGGAAACTTTCCTATGCTCAAATCACGTTACAAAACTAGTAAATTTTAGTTTACTAAGAGTAGTTTTTAAATTCTATTTTAGAGGTCATATTCATCATGATGCTGCCCTATGATTTCTTCATGTTTCCTCATATCATGTTTTATATTG
The DNA here is from genome assembly GCF_018446385.1 of Zingiber officinale. NCBI lineage: Eukaryota > Viridiplantae > Streptophyta > Magnoliopsida > Zingiberales > Zingiberaceae > Zingiber > Zingiber officinale. The sequence goes on along the minus strand of NC_056005.1, from coordinate 47,607,762 downwards.
GTTCCTCAGGTTCATGTATGTTCACAATTTTGATTTATGTTCTACTTATCATGATGACTATGTATATATGCTACGTCTAGGTTTTGGATCTTTAGATTAGGTAAGTTCAAGTTGCTTCTTGCTCCACATCATGATAGTTTAGTAGGTTATATGTATGATATGAAATTGCATGCTTGCGTCTAACATCATGTGTAACGACCACCCTTCTCACTACTATACTACTTTCTAAGGGCGACCATTACTTAACTACTAACTCTACTTAACCGGTATGATCGAAATCATGAGGAGTCTCTACCGAAAAATTTTGGCAGCATCTCCCCTGTACCGGTGACCATATACTGAAATACATACATAGTATACATCAGCCACAGGCGGCTGGAACATACATCAAACACCCACGCAGTTAAATAAGTGTCAAAACCAAAAATACATACCTACTAAACTGAGTTTATCTTAGCATGCAATCTAACACAAAAATAATCTCAAATGACATGGATCTTAAAGTACAACTTCAAATGCTTCTTATACACTAAAATGCGGAAACTTAAAAATGCCCAAGTCTCTCCCATAGTCCTGGCATCACACACCATCCGCGCCACCTTGTCGCCTTCCGTCGCTATATCTTTTGCTTTCCTTTATCTGCAGTAAGAGGAAATGCAAACTATAAGCGAATGCTTAGTAAGCGCTATCTAACTCACAAAAACTCGATATGCATGTACATATATCTATAACATGAACTAACTGAATGCTTACTGAAGACTACTCATGTTCATCCAATAGTAAAGGAATCAAACAGGCTGAAATGCTAAACATGTAAAGCTACTCATGCTCTTCTAATAGCAAAGAACAATAAGCTAATCTAAATAACATGCTAGCATAAAAGAAAACTAAACTTGCTGATTTAAAACAAAATGAAACTTATTTCATTTATTCTAAACTTATTCTTTTATTCCACTTGTTTAAAACTTATACTTTTATACTTATGTGAAACTTATTTTACTTGTTCAAAAACTTATACTTATAATACTTCAAAATAATAATCAACTTACTTCTTGGGCCCGACAACTGTACTTGCTATGCACGCATCCCTGACTAGACCCGAGATAGCTGGTCCCGAATCTAGTAGGGTTTACTAGGTTATCTAAACCTAGGGGCGACTATGGGAGCCCAACCCAAGGACAACTGAGAGTCCAACATACTAGGTTATCTAAACCTAGGGACGACTATGGGAGCCCAACCCAAGGACAACTGAGAGTCCAGCATACTAGGTTATCTAAACCTAGGGACGACTATGGGAGCCCAACCCAAGGACAACTGAGAGTCCAGCACAGTGTCACTGATAAAAATAAAATACATGTTATCTTTTAATACTTCTAATATATAATGCCTCAGCATTTTAACAAGCACCTTGTGTGCCAAAAATCCCTAAAATCTTGACTTTGGGATCTACTTAAGGTCTTGGCCTTTTTTTTGCTTTTCTTTATCTTTTTTTATATTTGTTAATACTTCTAAAAGAATGCTTCTTTAAAAAGAAACTGAAATGTTTAAGAAAATTCTAACTTTAAAATACTTAAACCAAAAATCTACCTACTATGCTAATAAAATTCAGCATATTAAGCTTAATAAAAATCTGTTCTAAGATTGGAGTTCTGCATGCAACACTTATCAAAATCTGCAAGCAATACTTATGAAAGTCTGCATATTATACAAGCTTAAACTAAATCTAAACCTTGTTGGAATTAAAACCTTAAATCTTGCTATAACAGAGATAAAAGAAAGAGAGCAAAGAATGCATGCTACTCAAAAATCTCTAACTATTCCAATGCTGTACAGAGATAAATCAATACTGCTCATGCTATAATCAATAGCAAATGAAAACTAAAGAAACTAATATACTACCCAACTTTTCAAAACTACACAATTTAAATTGAGTTTCATGGCAGCAAAGGAAATTATTTATGCTCAACTAATATCTAATGGCCACTACTCATTATACAATCTGCTCATGCCCAACAGCTCTATAAAAGATCTATAACCGATATGCAAAAGAAATCTAAAACCTGAACTACTAAAAATAAACTGCATTACTTAACCATATATTCTAAAATCCCAAACGAATGTCAAATCAAACTCGGATCCTTTGAATCCCACGGCAACAAGCCCTAAACCATAGCCTTTATAATATAATTCGGATACCAGAAGGAACTAAACATGATTGTTCTTCTTAATTGCCGTTTATTCCTCATAATCAACAAACTTGCAACACAATACGACATATCACAATATACAGGTGAGTAGTGTCATCTTAAACTCAAAGACGACAGATATCATCTAATAATGCTTAAAGGAAATATTACAATTAACAAACTACCACTATACTAATCTGATATACTGATCAGTATACAACCTCTACACTTTACCCCCAAATCTTCACAGCATGCTTCAAAACAGAAGGATACCACGAATCCAAAACCGAAAGACCACATATAGACCAAAACTAAAGAAATGTTTAATTTGATATACTAATTGTAGAGGTAGAAGGATTCAATTTACACGCTCAAACTATACACATCATCTTCTTTCTTTCTTTTGAAATACACGGCAGCTACTTCAAACCAAAACCGCTCAATCTAAGCAGCATACTCAGAAGCCAAAAGAACAATCAAATCTCGGAATCCACTCTAGGGTTTTCATCAAGCTCCAGAAAAAAATAAGAAATCCGAAATCTCAATTCATGGCAGGAAATCCTAAAGCCACAATTACCACCGAAATCAAAGAATGAATTCGAGAATGCGAAAACTACTCTTACCACAGGTGAGTAAGCAACTTACCATGATTCCTGAATTCAAACCGAAGGAGAAGAACTTCTAGGGTTGCTGAGATGCTTGAGTTCCTGACCTCTTCTTGTGCCTATGCGTCCACCTCGCCGAGAGGATCATGAAGAGGCGAAAAGCTCTCGGATTGGACCCTCGTCGGCCGCCAGAGAAACCCCAGCTCCCTGCTGTGTCTTCGCCCGAGAAGAGGAATGTCGACGCGTCACGCGTGAGAGAAAGGGGAGGAAAGGGGTTTAGGTCACGGGGAATAATCAAGCCCTAAGTTCCCTTTTTTATAACTCAGGTATTTCTGTTAACTCCTTAATTAATTTTGCTATCTATTCTAAACAGATCTGGCCGCGTGAACACTTGGTCAGCCGCGCATTGCTTAAAGCTTGGCTCGTGGGTTCAAATCTCGGCTGCATCCCTTTTCTTCCTATTATTCCTATTTACTAACCACTGCTTAAATAAATTTTTCTCCTTCTTTAATCAGCAATGCTCGCTGGAACACTTGGTCAGCCGGATTCGCTTAAGAGTTGGTTCGGCTGGAGGTCTCCGGTTCGAATCTCGGCTTGGACATTATTTTTGTCGAAACTAAAAATACCAAACGACCTCCAAAAATTACATAAAAATACTCTAAAAATTTCTAAAAATGTCTAGAATTTTTCTAAAGCATTTCTAAATATTTTTAACCACTATTAGAACTCCAAATGAGGAAATTTGGGTCGTTACAATCCCCCATACCTTATAGAAAGTTCATCCTCGAACTTAGAATAATTCCGGATATTTCTGTCTCATACTGTCCTCACGCTTCTAAGTAACTTCCTCGTGCTTCTGGTTCTAAATGACTTTCACTAATGATACTCTTTGTTCCTTAGTCTCTTAACTTCTCGGTCCTCTATCATTCATATCGCATCGTACCCATTAGTGGTCCTTGGAAGGCCTATTATAGAGTCTCTAGAGACCATAGGTGCATTAGTCACACCAAATGGCATGACTACAAATTTGTAGTGTCCATATCTGGTCCTGAAAACTGTTCTGGGTGTATCACTTTCTTTCACTTCCAACTGATGGTACCCAGAGCGTAGGTCTATTTTAAAGAACGCTGTTGCCCCCCTTTAGCTGATCAAATAGATCATCTATTCTGGGAAGAGGGTACTTATCCTTAACTATTACTTTGTTCAGCGCTCTAAAATCTATGCACATCCGCATAAACCTGTCTTTCTTCTCAACATCTAATTATGTAGAGAGAGAAAATCTGAAATTATCTCTATACTCTCTAGACATATTAAAAAAACATAGAAAGACAAACAAGAACTTTTATCTAGCTTAAGCACATATAAACAAATATTTCTAAGAATTTCTCTATACTACAATTAATAAGGAAAAGCATACTAAATAAAAGAATTTTAAATACTTTCTTACTTGAAGACGATAAAGATGGTGCTGATGTGTGATGCTGGAGAATGGGAACTGCTCTGATACCAACTATAACGACCACCCTTCTCACTACTATACTACTCTCTAAGGGTGACCGTTACTTAACTACTAACTCTACTTAACCGGTATGATCAAAACCATGAGGAGTCTCTACCGAAAAATTTCGGCAACATCTCCCCTGTACCGGTGACCATATACTGAAATACATACATAGTATACATCAGCCACAGGCGGCTGGAACATACATCAAACACCCACGCAGTTAAATAAGTGTCAAAACCAAAAATACATACCTACTAAACTGAGTTTATCTTAGCATGCAATCTAACACAAAAATAATCTCAAATGACATGGATCTTAAAGTATAACTTCAAATGCTTCTTATACACTAAAATGCGGAAACTTAAAAATGCCCAAGTCTCTCCCATAGTCCTGGCATCACACACCATCCGCGCCACTTTGTCGCCTTCCATCGCTATATCTTTTCCTTTCCTTTATCTGCAGTAAGAGGAAATGCAAACTATAAGCGAATGCTTAGTAAGCGCTATCTAACTCACAAAAACTCGATATGCATGTACATATATCTATAACATGAACTAACTGAATGCTTACTGAAGACTACTCATGTTCATCCAATAGTAAAGGAATCAAACACGCTGAAATGCTAAACATGTAAAGCTACTCATGCTCTTCTAATAGCAAAGAACAGTAAGCTAATCTAAATAACATGCTAGCATAAAAGAAAACTAAACTTGCTGATTTAAAACAAAATGAAACTTATTTCATTTGTTCTAAACTTATTCTTTTATTTCACTTGTTTAAAACTTATACTTTAATACTTTTATACTTATGTGAAACTTATTTTACTTGTTCAAAAACTTATACTTATAATACTTCAAAATAATAATCAACTTTCTTCTTGGGCCCGACAACTGTACTTGCTATGCGCGCATCCCTAACTAGACCCGAGATAGCTGGTCCCGAATCTAGTAGGGTTTACTAGGTTATCTAAACCTAGGGACGACTATGGGAGCCCAACCCAAGGACAACTGAGAGTCCAACATATTAGGTTATCTAAACCTAGGGACGATTATGGGAGCCCAACCCAAGGACAACTGAGAGTCCAGCACAGTGCCACTGAAAAAAGTAAAATACTTATTATCTTTTAATACTTCTAATATATAATGCCTCGGCATTTTAACAAGCACCTTGTGTGCCAAAAATCCCTAAAGTCTTGACTTTGGGATCTACTTAAGGGCTTGGCCTTTTTCTTGCTTTTCTTTATCTTTCTTTATACTTGTTAATACTTCTAAAAGAATGCTTCTTTAAAAATAAACTGAAATGTTTAAATAAATTCTAACTTTAAAATACTTAAACCAAAAATCTACCTACTATGCTAATAAAATTCTGCATATTAAGCTTAATAAAAATCTGTTCTAAGATTAGAGTTCTGCATGCAACACTTGTCAAAATCTACAAGCAATACTTATGAAAGTCTACATATCATACAAGCTTAAACTAAATCTAAAACTTGTATGAATTAAAATCTTAAATCTTGCTACAACAGAGATAAAAGAAAGAGAGCAAAGAATGCATGCTACTCAAAAATCTATAACTATTCCAATCCTGTACAGAGATAATTCAATATTGCTCATGCTATAATCAATAGCAAATGAAAACTAAAGAAACTAATATACTACCCAACTTTTCAAAACTACACAATTTGAATTGAGTTTCATGGCAGCAAAGGAAATTATTTATGCTCAACTAATAGCTAATGGCCACTACTCATTATACAATCTGCTCATGCCCAACAGCTCTATAAAAGATCTATAACTGATATGCAAAAGAAATCTAAAACCTGAACTACTAAAAATAAACTACATTACTTAACCATATATTCTGAAATCCCAAACGAATCTCAAATCAAACTCGGATCCTTTGAATCCCATAACAACAAGCCCTAAACCATGGCCTTTATAATATAATTTGGATACCAGAAGGAACTAAACATGATTGTTCTTCTTAATTGCCGTTTATTCCTCATAATCAACAAACTTGCAACACAATACGACATATCACAATATACAGGTGAGTAGCGTCATCTTAAACTCAAAGACGACAGATATCATCTAATAATGCTTAAAGGAAATATTACAATTAACAAACTACCACTATACTAATCTGATATACTGATTAGTATACAACCTCTACACTTTACCCCCAAATCTTCACAGCATGCTTCAAAACAGAAGGATACCACGAATCCAAAACCAAAAGGCCACATATAGACCAAAACTAAAGAAATGTCTAATTTGATATACTAATTGTAGAGGTAGAAGGATTCAATTTACACGCTCAAACTATACACATCATCTTCTTTCTTCCTTTTGAAAGACACGACAGCTACTTCAAACCAAAACCACTCAATCTAAGCAGCATACTCGGAAGCCAAAAGAACAATTAAATCTCGGAATCCACTCTAGGGTTTTCATCAAGCTCTAGAAAAAAATAAGAAATCCAAAATCTCAATTCATGGCAGGAAACCTAAAGCCACAATTACCACCGAAATCAAAGAATGAATTCGAGAATGCGAAAACCACTCTTACCGCAGGTGAGTAAGCAACTTACCACGATTCCTGAATTCAAACCGAAGGAGAAAAACTTCTAGGGTTGCTGAGATGCTTGAGTTCCTGACCTCTTCTTGTGCCTATGCGTCCACCTCACCGAGAGGATCGTGAAGAGGCGAAAAGCTCTCGGATTGGACCCTCGCCGGTCGCCAGAGAAACCCCAGCTCCCTGCTGCGTCTTCGCCCGAGAAGAGGAATGCCGACGTACCGCGCGTGATAGAAAGGGGAGGAAAGGGGTTTAGGTCACGGGGAATAATCAAGCCCTAAGTTCCCTTTTTTATAACTCAGGTATTTCTGTTAACTCCTTAATTAATTTTGTTATCTATTCTAAACAGATCTGGCCGTGTGAACACTTGTTCAGCCACGCGTTGCTTAAGGCTTGGCTCGTGGGTTCAAATCTCGGCTGCAACCCTTTTCTTCCTATTATTCCTATTTACTAACCACTGCTTAAATAAATTTTTCTCCTTCTTTAATCAGCAATGCTCACTGGAACACTTGGTCAGCCAGATTCGCTTAAGAGTTGGTTCGGCTGGAGGTCTCCGGTTCGAATCTCGGCTTGGACATTATTTTTGTCGAAACTTCTTTCGTTTAGTAAAAATACCAAACGACCTCCAAAAATTACATAAAAATACTCTAAAAATTTCTAAAAATCTCTAGAATTTTTCTAAAGTATTTCTAAATATTTTTAACCACTATTAGAACTCCAAATGAGAAAATTTGGGTTGTTACATCATGTTCATGTTCTTCTTATGTCTTATTATGATACCTTAATATGATCTAGGTTTAGGTGGATGTTATGTTTCCTCTTACATCTTATTATGATAATGAAAATTACTTAATGAGAATACTGTAAGGGAAAAGGCCCCAGAGGGAGCCCAATATTGGGTAAGTTGACTGTAACAAAGTAATAATGATAATGATAAAAATTTAATGAAGATACTGTGAGGGAAAAGGTCCTAGAGGGAGTCGGTTTACGAGAAAAAGCCCCAGAGGGAGCCCGTTTATGGGAAAAGGATCCAAAGGGAGCCCAATATCGGGTAAGCCAACTGTGACAAAATGAAGATGATTTGATTGAAATACTGTGAGGGAAAAGGTCCCAAAGGGATCCCGTTTATGGGATAAGGTCCCAGAGGGAGCCCAATATCGGTTTCCATGTTAGGCTATGAATAAGTTAGGTTCATGATATGCTATGTATAAGTTCATGTTATGCTATGAATATTTAAGTCTATGATATGCTATGAATACGTTAAGTCCATGATATGCTATGTCCATGCTCATGTATGTCCATGTATACGGTCATGATAAAGTCTATTCTTATGTGTATGTTTAAACCATGCAAGTAAGCTTATGTTATGCTTGTTTACATGCTCATGATTGAGTCTATCTGTATGCTCATGTTTATGCTTGTGTATATGCTCATGATTATGTTTGTTCATATGCATAATTATGTTTATTCTCTCTTGCTTATGTATGATGCCAATGCTTATGTTCATGGTATGTTAGTAGGAAGGTCCTAAGTTACCTGGCATGTGTTTCTCTTAGTACACTAGATTATAGAAGCTACCTATTACATTGCATGGTTTTGAATATGTTGGGTCTCTCGACTCACAGACTTTAACCTTCTTTTTTTTCAGAAAAGGGAACAATAAAGATAAGAGGTGTTGAGAAGTGAGCCAGCTCGGAACCATGGCAGTACAACCCGAAGATCTTCCAATTTAAATTTTGTATTTAGTTATGTTATTTTTGAACCATCTATGTAATTTTATTTGAACTAAGAAATAGCTATGGAAGTATGAGAAAGTGGCATTCGCAGTTCTATTTATGAATTGTAAGTAAAAAAAACTAAGGGTGTTACACATACCTAGTGATCAAATTTATAGTCCACCTTTTTATAGGTGATATTTGCTTATACCAAAGTACACAACTCCTAATGTAAGGAATCATAGTGACTTTAGGTCTAAGGACTATTCATACTAATAGTCATTATCATAATATTTCTAACACTCATATAATGATCCATGAAACATTCTCATGGTGAGTCATTCGATACATATTCTCTAATATATACTCATATGTCAATCTAATATCTCATATCCATGACTTGTAAGATTAAGTTATCCATTGGCCTACATGCTAGTCTCAATACATTAATATTATCCTTGTATATTAATGCTTGACTAGGAATAGTTAAGAGTAGCGTTCTATATATGTATCTATAATATCTCACTATCAATTCGACCAATTGATATGGTGTAAACTAGAACCTACTACCCTAGGACATTATTATACTTATTCATTCGGCACTGAACTAAAGTAAATATAATAATTAACTTTGTCTTTTATTAATTAATAAAATATGATATAAAAAGTACCCTTATCAACCATCTCATAATTGGTACTAGGGCAAATACTAATACTTAGGCCTCTAGCATTAGATATGGCATAGTCTTTTAGAGGTTTGTTTGCTATAGCTACTTGAGTTTGCTCTACTTCTACTTGCTTCTATATATTTCTTCTACGAGGAAATGTCCTTTTAATTTCAAAGGCAATAGGAAGAAGATTTCCTAAGGGTTAGGTCTTCACATAAAAGGGAAACAATCTCAATCAACTTTAAAATAGATTTATTAGAAAAAAAATGTAGAATTATAAACAAGGAAGAAAGAAATCTAGAGTAACTAAAATGCTAGTCAATCAATGTTAATCAAATATTCCTCAGCAATGGGGCTAAAAACTTGATGAGTGTAAATTTTTTCAAGCAATAAAAATATCAATCCCATAAGGACTATTGATTAAACATTAATCAAGTTTAGAATTGGTTGAGTGAGAGAGGTAGAGAGAGAGAGAACATTGAGAGAGTTGAGAGGGTTGAGATAAGGGCTTGAGAGAAATTGAGAGTCAAGAAGAAGTAAGTGGTCAAATGAAAGGATTGGATTGAGGGAAATGATTCTAGGACTTCAGTTTCACTACGATACTTGTTGACTCCCTAAGTATTATTCACTTTCCTATCTCTATGTTTTCTCGCTTGTAGAGTTTCCTATCCAAATTACTAATATGGATTTGGGAGATTATACCGGAGTGCCTACCCCAAAGTTGATGCTGCTAAGTAAGGCAATAATGTTAGAATATCCGCTTTGCAGGACTACGCTTATCATTAGGGCTTTATGGTACATCTAAATTATCTACTCTACTTCCTGGCATCAAATTGGAGCAAATCCATTAAGCCCTAAGGTAGATATCCCCTTGTGACAAGCCGATTTACATTCAAGATGATAATTCTAGAAAATCGCTTTGCAGCACTATCCCTGTCACTAGGGCACCACAATTCATCTAGATTATCACCTCTAAATGGTGGTCGGCTCTCCATATCCTATTGCATTCAAACACATGTAGGAACAAGTAGTAAACATGTTATAGAATCGAGAAAGTTAACAATTACTTTGTTCTCACATCAATAATCACATTGTAGCTACTTCTTACTCGAATAATCTAGAGACTACTCCACAACAAATGAGAAATATCTGAAAGACATGAAAAGAAGCATTCTACAACTCAAAACCATAATTGAAGAGAATAGAGTTCTTATCCAAGTTATGTTGATGTCTTCGGATGAATTCCTTGCTCCGATGGTAGGCGGATCGTTTCAACAGCTAAGAAGATGGCTACTCTAGGGTTCCCTAGAAATGGAAGAACCCTCCTCCTTGAGTTAAGGAGCTTCTTGGGCTTTTTATAGCCCTCCCAACCATTAAAAATAGTTGGGAAGCACTAATCTGTCAGAGGAATAGTAATGTGACACATCCACCATGTTGGTCTTGGCTAGAATTTGAGGGTGAGGCACGATCGGACTGTGTTGGCCACGGTAGGATTTCGAGGATAAGGCATGGTCATGCCTCTAAGGCATGGTTGAACCATCCTGGGCTCTACTTGTAAGATCCAACAATTAAATAATAAGTGTTATTGGAGTAAAATAACCTTATTGTATTTTTAGATAATTTTTAGAAATTTTTTGGAATTTAAATGGAGGTCGTATGACATGTTTAAGGAGATGAATCTATTGTACTAGAAGAAAATCTGTTAAGATATCCCAATTAAAATAGGAGTTCATTAGGTTAATTAATCTAAAGTTTAATATATAAAACTAAGTATATATATATACCTAAGTATTACCCCTCTTCCTCACCACATCGATTCCCTTCTCCCATCTCCGCCCGATCCTCATCTCGCAAGCGTCGTTCCTTCCCTAAGTCATCACTGACGTCGTGTAACGCCCGCCCCTTCTGAGGTCGCTAAGGCTACCCTAAGGGACGGGGTTACTTACACCTACCTAACATACATGTGCATATGATCTCATGGCAGCAGAAGATCTTATTAAAATTTTTTTTTATTTTATCATATGCATCTTTTTTTTTTAACATGGCATGTGAACCATAAATCATACTAATATTCATGCATAACTTAATCTATATTTGCTACTTGAACATGAATCATGATCTTATAAATCTACTGACATGAAATAAGACATCATAAATGCATAACATACTAGTTCAAGTTATCATCATAAACATAAGGTCCAAACTTAGCTCACATGCACAATTCAACCAAATAAAGTTTTAAAACTAAATTAGATCTATCCACCATGCCACTTCCACACACACTCCCTGCCTTTCCTGCTGCTCCCCTTAGTTCATCCATTCCTTTCCTTTCTCTGCAGTACAAGGAAACATAAAAACTACAAGCCCTAAGGCTTAGTAAGTTCCTTTCCTACTCATAAAACCATAAATCATACGTACACAAAACATATCATAGCATGTGAAAACATAACATAACCATATCATAGCATGTGAGAACATAACATAAAACATATCATGGCATGTGAGAACATATCCTGAAACATATCATAGCATGTGAGGACATAACATAAAACATATCATAACATGTGAGTACATAACATGAACTAATAACCTGATCATCCAAGCATCATAACCATGATTTCAAAAGTACCTTTAATAAGTGTGAAGGGAATCATATAACATGTACATGTAGATGCAAGATGTTCCTTTGAAAACATGCATAATGAAATGAACATATGCTACATGTTTTTTTGTTTTTTTTTCATATCATATACATACTTGAACATAATATCAACATAAGGGCCCGGCTTGTACCACATACATACATAAATGTACGCAATCCTTAGGACAGGGTAGCTAGCCCCGAACCTACTAGGGATCTAGGTCCGTTCATAGTCCGTCGACCTAGGGGCGTACTAAGGAGCTCATCCCTTTTTACGAGGCCCGTTTCATAGACCATCGACCTCGGGGCGGTTATGGAGCCCACCCTTGGTACAAGTCATACAAAAAGTAAAATAGCATGTCATACATATCATGTAACATGTTTCTTATCATGTCATCATACATATCATGTTCTTGTCTTATCATACATGTCATATCATGAAGAGAGCTCTTGATCCCAACTTAAGGGAAGCATCTCTTAGGCTTTTCTTCTTACATAAGCCTTTCATAACATATCTCATAAACTATAGCATGTTCTTATCATAACATAGAACATAGCATGTTACATGAAACATAGCATTTATCATGTCATGAAGCATAGCATATCATCTCATGAAACTTAACATATATCATATCATGAAGCATAGCATATCATATCATGAAACTTAACATATATCATATCATGAAGCATAGCATATCATATCATGAAACTTAACATATATCATATCATGAAGCATAGCATATCATATCATGAAGCATAGCATATATCATATCATGAAGTATAGCCTATATCATCCCATGAAACATAGCATATCATCTCCTATCATGAAGCATAACATATCCTATCATATCATGAAGCATGAAACTTAAACTAACCATATATCAAGGATCATACAACATGAGTAAACATAAGCATGCATAGTTAGGTTCAAAAACTTTTCCCTAAACCCCTTTTTCCAATCTTGGCCGAACCTTAAGGTTAGGGTTTTTAAACCTTAACTACCAAAACATGAAACTTAAACTAACCATAAATAATCATACATCATAGGGAAGTATAAACAAACATGATTAGATTTCAAGACCTTGCTCTAAGCCTCCTATGCTTACTTGGTCGAACCCTAGGGTGAAATTCTAAGGTTCATTTGTTCAACATTGTAGCATGAAAATCTTATCTAACCTCATACAAAAGATCATACATCATGTAGAAACACAACTAAGCATAATTAGGTTTCAAAACTTAGCTCTAAGCTCTACATTCCATCTTGGCCGAAACTTACAAGTGGGGTTCCAATTCTTCTAGTGAAACATGTAATATAAAGACTTCACCTAACCACATACAAGATATCATACCTCATGAATAAGCATAAACAAGCATGATTAGGTTTTAAATCTTGTCCCTAAGCTTCATATCTTATCTTGGCCGAACCCTAGGGTGGAATTCTAAGGTTCATTTGTTCAACATTGTAGCATGAAAATCTTATCTAACCTCATACAAAAGATCATACATCATGTAGAAACACAACTAAGCATAATTAGGTTTCAAAACTTAGCTCTTATCTCTACATTCCATCTTGGCCAAAACTTACAAGTGGGGTTCCAATTCTTCTAGTGAAACATGTAATATAAAGACTTCACCTAACCACATACAAGATATCATACCTCATGAATAAGCATAAACAAGCATGATTAGGTTTTAAATCTTGTCCCTAAGCTTCATATCTTATCTTGGCCGAAACTTTTACTAGGGTTTTCATATATATTATTTTTTTATACAACATGAAGCATAGAACTTAACTATCATCACATAAGAGTTCATTCATTAAAGCATGTTATCATAAAAGAAACCTTGTTCTAAACTTCATTTCTATTCTTGGCCGAGACTCGAAGATAGGTTTCTCCAAATTTTATCCAACATGGAGCATGAAAAAAAACTAAGCTATAAACCTATGAAAAACATACATCATGAAGGAGCATAACAAATATGTTTTCTTTTCAAAACTTTGCCCTAAACCCTATGATTCATCTTGGCCGAAACATTAGGTTAGGGTTCCTAATCTTTTAATAACATATAAAGCCTTAAAACTTAAACTAACAACATATGAAAGATCCTACATCATATAAGAGCATAGGCAAGCATGTTACCAAAAGAAACTTTGCTCTAGACCTTCTCTTTTTGTCTTGACCGAAACTTCAAGGTGAGGTTCTAGATTTTTTTTTTTTTTTGTACAACATAAAGCATAACTTGTAAACTTGTTAATCCTAAGTGACCACCAATCTATCTTGGCCACAACTTACAAGGAAATCTCTAAGGTTTAAAAAAAAACGTTTTCATACGAAACAAATCGACAGCTACTTGTACTGCAGTGAGGGGATACTCACATCCTTTAGCTTGATTTTTCCTAAAAGGAGTGGCCTTGCTTGTGAAGCTTTCCTAGAGCAACCCTTTCTTGCTTGGTTCGGCAATGGTGAGGGAGAGGAGGTGGTTTCGGTGGAGAGAAGGAGGAAGGAGAAAGAGAGCAACAAAAATGACAATTTTCATTCTTTCCTCCTTTTATTCCAATTGAATGGAAGAAGGAAACATGAATTTTTCCTTCCCTTTTCCTTTACTCATCCTTAATGAAGGGAGAAGGTAAAAACTTTCTTTTCATTGTGAGAAGAAGAAGGAAACTTGGACTTCTCTTCCTTACTAAAGAGAGCCTCCACTTCCTTATCTTTAACAACAATTCCCCTCTTTTCATATCAGCACACCCCTGCTGGGGCTACTGGTTATGACATGAAACCATTTACCAAGAGGTCCAAGGTTCAATCCTTGGTCATGCCTCTTTTTTTTTTGTTCTTTTTATTTTATTTTCTAAAGAAGAATCCACATAAGGCCCATATTATATCATGTATAAATCTATTTAATTATTAAGGCTTATTTTAATCATGCATTAATCTATACTAATCATGCATAAATCTACATTAATTATTAGAGACCCTATGGGTGTTACACGTCGATCGCTGGCTGGCGATATGCACTAGCACCACACAGATCCATCATCTTATCCCACAAGTCGTGGGCCTCTCTCTATCCTTATTGGCACCGCCATCTTCCTTCCTCGGTCAATCATGTCGATCGGCCATTTTGACCCATCGTCAGACGTCATCCTTGACCAGTCGTCGCTGACCTTTTTTTTCCTTGACCATGAGCGAGAGCTCTGACGCCACTGCCCGATCTTGATTTCCTAGTTGTCGACCGAGTAGGAGTTGCCATAACTTGATCCATCGCCACCTCTCCCCTTTCAATGGTGCCCTAGTTTTGGATCCACCCCATCGCTCTCTATCCGAGCCCAACTCAGCCATCAATTGTTCCTCATCCGGTCACGAGAAGGTACAATGTGCCCTATTTACTTCTGCTCTTCCTTTGGTTCGGCCCCTGACCACTATTGACATCTAAGTGGCACATTGGGTTGTACATCTATGGCAATAAACTCTACTAAATCTCAGCCACCACACAGTCGGTGATCCCTTAGGCGTTGAGTGTTGTTGGTCAGATTCATAATTTATCGAAGAGGAAGCCAAGATACGTGTCATAGAGGTAAGGGAATAAGTAGGTTAAGTGTTAAAACAATGTAAGTTACATATTGTGTAGGGTAGATCTATTGGTGTAACTAATTCATGTAGAAATTGAAATGTGGAAGGAATTGTGGAGGTTGATGGGATAGTTTCTTACAAAGAAATTGTTGTAAACCAACTTGAAACCATTCCATTACTGTTTTAGAGGCAAATTCATGTGTGGTAAACCCTAATCTAGTAAGTTTATGGTTAATTGAAGGTTAAACCTAATTTAAAGGAGAGGATGGATTAATTGGGGTTAATACAGGGTTAACTCTAATTTAGTCAATGAATTGGTGGAATTAAGGGTCTTGTTGTGATTATGATTAATGTAAATTGAGGTTTGTGATAATGCAGAGATTAATTGATAGATTTGTAGATTAATGGGGGTTTTATCTGGAGATTAACTTGACTAATCTTTTATCTATATTAGTTGATTAGTTCTGTTATATGATTAGTTGAGTGATCATTTGGATGATTATTGAATTGAATAGTAATGTGATGATGTTGGTCAGTATTTGATTATAGATTAAGGATGATTAATTGTATATTAGATTAATTAGGATGGATGAATTATGTAGGGTTAATTCATGACGTTTATTGGATGATACAATGGATTGAATGATGGGTTAATGTATTGTAGAAATTGATTAAGTTGTTGGATTGATTAATGGATGGTAAATTATGATTGGAACAATTAAAGGATTCATGGATGAGGGTAATTGAAATTAATCATAAATTAGCATAATTAATGATCATTCAATTATGGTTTTTCCTAATTAGTTTGGGTTTGGATTTAGCTAGTTGTTACTTATGTGATTAGCTAAACTGTACAGTATATGATTTGCAAAACGTTGATTCAAGACGAGTGACTCAACGTGGGATTATCTAGCATGATCGAAAAATAAAGGCGGGTACTTCTTACCTTGATTCTTTGGTTCTTTGACCTTAGTGCATGAGCTATATTTGGATAGTAACTATATTTACCTTGACTCCACTCGTATTTTTCCTGAGCTTGATACTTATCCACTCGATCTTTGAGATAATCGATTTGATGTCTATCCAGTCTCTTATTGCCATCTATGATACTTAGCAGATACTAGATACCATGTTTATTTTCTTTGATTGTTGTTTATTCACATACTTTATTGAGCATTTTAGCTTCCTATAGCATACCTTATTTCTGTTTATATATATATATGATGGTTGTTGCATCTTGCGCAGCATATCATTGCATACATGTCAATGACAAATTCTCCCTTGTAATTGAGAGAGTCATTTTGGTTGCTCATGGGTAGTGGTAGCTGGAGTAGATACCACTTGTCTTGTCGTGCTCCCACTCGGTCACTCATGGGTAGTGATAGCTAGAGATGCGAGCAGCAGGGACCCCATTGCTACGTAGCTAGTTAGCTACTCAGTACCTGTCCACTCGGTCACTCGAGACTACTGGCAGTTGGAGTGAGTACAATTGTCATCAATCCAGCCTCTCGACCATATAGGGGTCATTGTGCAGAGGGGTGGGCGGGGTGACCATCTGTGCATACGTTGTTATTATTATACCTACAGATGTTGTTCATTGCTTACTTATGCAGTTATTTTATTATATCCATGTGATATGCTTACATATGTTGAGTTATATACCTGTTGCATGTGCTTAAACACTGGCTTACTTGTTATTAGCATGTATATACCTTACATGTTATCCTTGTAGTTATGAGCAGTATTGTATCAGATCTTTACTACTCCTGACCTTCTATTACTAGTCTAGGTTATGTTTTCATGTATGTACATTTATTATGATTCATTGTAGTATCTGTTATTTTCCCTATCAGATTGTATACCTTTGTATCTCTAGTTCTTTATTATGTTCATGCATTATCTGTCTATTACCCGCTGAGTTTCAGCACCCACCACCCCATAAACTGGTTTTCTTCACCAGGTAGCAGGTAAAGGATTTATGGAGTCACTTGGAGATTATGTCCGCCAATCCCATGTCACATCGAGCGACTTCTATCTTTATTGCTTCTACTCGCATTATTGATTTTGTATTTGTATATGTATTATGTAACTTCTATATGGATTTCTGGACTTGTGGTGCCCTTTTATTCGGTTACATACTTGTTCTGTCAAGTCAAGTTTACTCGCAGTTAGTTGTATTATTTTTATATTTTGCTTATGTCTTCGACTGTGTTTTTAGTAGAGTCGTATGGGTTGCTTATTATACAACTATGTGGTTATCTTTTTGTTTCAATTATGTGGGATGTGTATATAACTGTGTGGTTGTGTATGTTCCAGCCGTGTGGGCTATTGATAGCTTGTGAGTAACCTTGTGGTAATGTATACTGGTTTCATTTGTCACTACTACATGAGAAATGTTGTTCGATTTTTGTCAGACAACCTTACCCATGAGCATGACAATTTATTGATATCAAAGCCATAGGTTTACAAGGCTTATTTTCTCATATTTTTGGATTTTCATGATTTGTCTCCTTGATGTGACTCTTCAAGTTTTGGGACTAGGCAGTGATAGAACATCTCCAAACTATAGGAGGTATGTTTGTGTACTGTTATCATACACTTCTATTGGTACTTGTCTAGTTATTTGTAGCATGTATGACATGTGTTGGGTCAACTATTATTTAGGTCTATCAGTTCCTACTAGAGATTAGGGATTACAGTCTCATAGGATTTCTTCTACCATACCACCAGTACTACTAGTTTCTACTATTACTAGTTGGGCAGTGGATAGTATTTTCTAAATATCATGTTGGTTCGATCAGTAGATGACCAATTTATTTTTGTTGGTTGGGTCAGTAGATGACTAATTCATTCTTGTTGGTGTGGTTAGTAGAGGACTGATTTATTCTTATTAGTTCGGTCAGTAGGAGACCGACTTACTCTATTTCATGGAGATTCTGATCTTTGGGTTATTTGTGTTTGGTTAGGTAACTTGGAAGACACATTGGAATACATGACTTGTATAGACGTAGAATGGACTGAATTAGTCACATATCATTGTCATCTTGACTAGTCTATAGAGGATCGATGTATCCTATTCTATGGAGACCTTGACCATGGACTGTATGCACCTAGTAGAATAATCCCGAAGATACATTTGGATAGATGTCCCTCACTGATATGGAAAAGTGTAGAGCTGGTTGCTTAATACTTATGAGATACAACAGTTACAGAATGTATAAATTGGAGAGTACATTTAGATATATGATTTGTACTGGTGTGAAAAAGACAAAGGTTGCTGCTCATCCTTTACGTGACCAGGCACCACATGAAGGAAAATGCAGAAAATGACTTATAGGAGTAGAACATCTCTTGCTGATGATTCTGAGATGCTCTAGAAAGATAGTATATCTCTACCTCCTTTTGTATAGTTTGTCAGGAGTTCTTGAACCAGAAAAGGAGGAATCGTGGAATAATGGTTTACAAGGTGATGGTTAGCCACTCACCTAATGTTGTTCCATGGGAGATCCTGACTCATGGACCGATCGAATATGGGTAGATATCCTCGGTGGTACATATAGATATATGACCCGTAATAATGCGAAGAATGTGGTGTTAGTTGAATAACACCTATTAAATCCGACCGTTTATGAGAGGAAGTTTCAGATGACGATCTTCAAAGAGAAGAACAATGATCGACAGTTATGTCGGTTAGCTATTTGTTGATAGTGCTCCTCTACCCTTGTGTGCATTGCTCATCACTAGAGGTTACTGAACCTTAGGTGGAGCAATCATAATATGATGTGTTACAAGACAATGGTTAGTCAACTCTACTATCATTGTCTCCATTAGTAGCTCAAGACCTTGACCACATGATCATTTACTATAGATCTTGAAGTCTATATCTCATATCAGAGTATTCGACATTTTGTCGGCATTTGTCGAGGGGCATTTACGGGTATGATTTTGAGAGTTGTGGTGATATCCTCTTAATGGATAGACTCTCAGTTAAGAGGATAAGTGACCCTTTGGTTTTTGAATTATCATTTCTTTATTATGGATATTAGAGTACCCGATAAAATGAGAATTGGTCACTCGGGAGTTATCAGGTTTGATTATTGTTAAGGAGGATTGGAGATTGATAGATATTATGAGATCAGATATGGTGATATGTTATCTTTTGATGATCTATTAGTGGATATTTGATTTCATGGTCTATTATCTGGTAATTGTTATTGATGGTGATATGAGGAGTAGCATGTCTATGATATTTATGGAGTTGGTGATCAGATTACAGACTCGTTGCTAGTGATCTTATGGTTGAGTATGTTGTTGTATGGACATTATGAGTCCTTAGTTTTACCATTTGGGCTTACAGCATCTTAAATGCTTTCATGGACTCAATAAATCTGGTATTCCTAGGGAATTGGATTAGTTGTAATTGTCTTCATTGATAATATGATGATATATTCCCGATCTGAGGTGAATCACAAATAACATCTTCGTATAGTTCTGGAGATGCTTCGATGAGAACATCTCTATGCGAAGTTTAGTGGTGCGCATTTTGGGCTATCTTCTGTGGGATTTCTGGGGCACATTGTCTCCAGAGGCATATTAGTGGATTCACAGAAGATAGAGGCAGTTACCAATAGGGAGTAGCCAAGTCTATACAGGAGACTCGCAACTTCCTTGGTCTGGTTGGATATTACCAGAGATTGGTTGAGGGTTTCTCTAGCATTGTTATGTCATTGACTGGACTATCTAGGAAGGGTATGGAACTTTCCTAGATAGATGCTTATGAGATCAGTTTCAGGGGGTTGAAACGAGGACTAATAACTACACTCGTCTTACTTTTATTTTTTAGTGTGGACAGATTTGTACTCTACACAGATGTATCATACGAGGGGTTAGGTGCGATTCTAAAGCAGCACAGTCGAGTAGTACCATATTCTTCTCGACATCTGAAAGATCATGAGAAGAATTATCCGACTCATGATTTTGAAATTAGTATCTACCATTTTCACGTTGAAAAAGTGGAGACATTATACTTATAGGATTCATTATTTCCGTGGAAGATTATGTGTGTTCCTGAGTCACATCTTATCCGAGTGGAGTTACTCCAGAAAGCACACTGATCTAAATTTGGGATACATTTGGGTGGTACCCAAATGAATAGAGACTTGGAGTATTCCTATTGGTGGAGCGACATGACGAAAGACATCGTGGATTTTGTAGCTTGATGTCTAGTATGTCAGCAAGTGGAGGATGAACATTAGAGACTAGTAGGATTGTCTCAGTAGATTCAGATACCAAAATGAGAATGGGAGCATGATACAATGGACTTTGTTGTGAGATTACCCAGGGCACGGATAGGATATAATGCAATTTAAGTAATCGTTGATTGGTTGAATAATTTGCTTTCTTTCTATTGATCTGTAGGACGGATTCTTTAGATCGATTAGTAGGGTTATACTAGAGAGAGATGACCATACCTCATGGTATATCTCTGGGTATCATGTCAGATGGAGATCCGTGATTCATATCACGGTTCTAGTAGAGTTTACAGCAAGTCATGACTATGGAACTCTGTTTTAGTACAGTTTTCCACCCTCAGCCTGATCGATAGTCTGAGTGCATTATGTAGATGTTAGAGGAAATGCTGATGGCATGTGTTATAGATTTCAAAGGTAGTTTATTAGCTCACAATTGATTAGACAGTAGTGTGGAAGTAGCAGAAGCAGAGTGAGCTCATAACCCACAGAGTCATCCTTTACGATGGGAGATTTGTTCATAATATTGGGATGAAGTAGTCAATGAGGTTGTTGTTTAATTGTTATGCTTGGATGAGGATCCCTAAGTTTGAGCAGTAAACTTGGGGATCAAATTTTTTTTAGTGGAGAATGTAAGATCCGACAATTAAATAATAAGTGTTATTGGAGTAATAACCTTATCGGATTTTTAGGAAATTTAAAAAAAAAATGGGATTTAAATGGAGGTCGTATGATAAGTTTAAGGAGATGAATCTATTGTGCTAGGAGAAAGCATGTTAAGATATCCCAATTAAAATAGGAGTTGATTAGGTTAATTAACCTAAAGTTTAATATATAAAACTAAGTGTGTGTGTGTGTGTATACCTAAGTATTACCCCTCTTCCTCGCCACGCTGATTCCCTTCTCCCATCTCCACTCGATCCTCATCTCGTGAGTGTCGTTCCTGTAAGGGGATCGGTGGCCGGCTAGAATTGGGGTTGGATAGCTAGGTCACCCCCAACTTCTTTTCTTCTCTACAAAAGATTAGTGCACACGCGGAAATACAACTAACTAATGAAAACAATAAAGAAAGAATACCAAATCGCTAACAAGCTCGATGTAACGTGGTTCGGAGATTGCTTGCTCCTACTCCACGGCGTGTCCTTGAGGTGGACGAGCCCTTGATCCTTCGGTGGATCAATCCCCAACAATCTCCGGCTAGAGCTTTCTCCTTCTCGGTGGAGCAAACCTCTCACAAAGGATCTCTTCCTCTTTACAATGATGAACTTAGGTTTAGGAGGAAGAGAGTAGGCTTGGAAGCTTTGGGCAATGACAAGGAGTTATTCAATAAGCATGAGTGACCTCCTTTAAGCCCCAAAGCTTCCCTTAAATAAGAGGAGAGAGTTGATCATCATATCAACTCAGCTCGTCACCAGTCGACTGGCAAAACCACCAGTCGACTAGTGTTACCATTAGAGGTAGCCAACAGCTACTTTCCAGCACCAACGATCATTTACCAGTCGACTATTAAAACTAGCAGTCGATTGGTAGCTATTTGCTGAGCAAATAGAATACTTCTGTTCACTGCCAGTCGACTGCTAAAACATGCAGTCGACTGCTAAAACATGCAGTCGACTGCTAAAACATGCAGTCAACTGGTGCAGTCGACTGCTAAAAGTTGCAACCGACTGGACTGCACCTTGTTACACACTCACACTCATCCTCTCCGGAGTCACCCTTGAAGTCCTCTTCCTCAGCCTTTGTCCCTCAGATGCACCCGAGCCCGCGGCTCCTCTCCGTGTCATCCTTCACGTTGCCTTGAAGTCCACTTCCCTCGGCTCCACTCTGTTGCTCCTCGTCCTGCGGTCCCTCAGATGCCTTCCACACCATCCTTCACCGACTCAAGGATCCGAGCCCTAGGATGAGCTTCCCAAGCTTAGTTACACCAAACTCCTCATGTGTGTTTCACCAAGCTTCTCATGTGTGTTTCACCAAGTCCTGCAAGACTCAAACACACATATCAAACACATATGTAAGCCTAACTTAAACTCTTTGACACACACATCAAAACAATGATCGTACCGATCAAACCTAGGTCGATTGTATCAACAGTTCCTTCCCTGACTCATTGCCGACATCGATCGCTGGCTGGCGATGTGCCCTAGCACTACACAGATCCATCATCTTCTCCCTCAAGTCATGGCCCTCTCTCAATCCCTATTGGCGCCGTCGTCTTCCTTCCTCGGCCAATCGTGCTAATTGCCCACTTTAAGCCATCGTCGGGCGTTGTCCTCGACCAGTCATCGCCGACCTTTTTTATACCCGGCCACAAGCGAGAGCTCCAATGCCAACTGAGTAGGAGCTGCCATACCTCGATCCATTTCCACCTCTCCCCTTTCAGGCATTCCCTAGTTTTGGATCCACCCCGTCGCTCTCTATCCGAGCCCAACTCAGTCGTCAATTGTTCCTCATCCGGCCATGAGAAGGTACGACATACCCTCTTTACTTCTGCTCTTCCTTTGGTTCAACCCCTGACCACTATTGACATCTGAGTGGCACATTGGGTTGTAGATCTGAGGTTATAAACTCTACTAAATCCCAACCACCACACGAGTCGACGATCCCTTAGGCGTTGAGTGTTGTTGGTCAAATTCACAATTTGCTGAAGAGGAAGCCAAGCTACATGTCGTAGAGGTAAGGGAATAAGTAGGTTAAGTGTTAAAACAATGTAAGTTACAGATTGTGTAGGGTAGATCTATTGGTGAAACTAATTCATGTAGAAATTTGGAATGTGGAAGGAAAGGTGGAGGTTGATGGGATAGTTTCTTACAAAGAAATTGCTGTAAGCCAACTTGAAACCATTCCATTTCTGTTTTAGAGGCAAATTCATGTGTGGTAACCCATAATCTAGTAAGTTTATGGTTAATTGAAGGTTAAACCTAATTTAAAGGAGAGGATGGATTAATTGGGGTTAATACAGGGTTAACTCTAATTTAGTCGATGAATTGGTGGGATTAAGGGTATTGTTATGATTATGATTAATGTAAATTGAGGTTGTGATAATGCAGGGATTAATTGATAGATTTATAGATTAATGGGGGTTTTATCTGGAGATTAACTTGATTAATCTGTTATCTATGTTAGTTGATTAGTTCTATTATATAATTAGTTGAGTGATCATTTGGATGATTATTGCATTGAATAATAATGTGATGATGTTGGTCAGTATTTGATTATAGATTAAGGATGATTAATTGCGGATTGGATTAATTGGGATGGATGAATTATGTAGGGTTAATTCATGACGTATCTCAACTTGATGTCTATACAGTCTCTCATTTCCATCTATGATACTTAGCAGATACTATATACCATGTTTACTTGCTTTGATTGTTGTTTATTTACAGACCTTATTGAGCATGCTGGCTTCCTGTAACATACATGATTTCTGTTTATATATATATGATGATCGTTACATCTTGTACATTATATCATTGCATGCATGCCAACGACAAATTCTCCCTTATGGTTGAGAGAGTCATTGACCAACGTCTCACACTCGTCTACTCATGGGTAGTGATAGCTAGAGCAGATATCGCTTGTCTTATCGTGCTCCCACTCAGTCACTCATGGATAGTGATAGCTGGAGATGCGAGCAGCAAGGACCCTATTGCTACGTATCTTGTTAGCTACTCAACACCTATCCAGTCAGTCACTCGAGAGTAGTGATGGCTGGAGTGAGTACAGTTGCATCAATCCAGCCTCTCGACCATACAGGGGTCATGGTGCAGAGGAGTGGGCAGGGTGACCATCCATGCATACGCTGTTATTATTATACCTGCAGATGTTGTTCATTGCTTACTTATGTAGTTATTTTATTATATCCATGAGATATGCTTACATATGTTGAATTATATACCTGTTGCATGTGCTTAGACACTGGCTTACTTGTTAGTAGTATTTATATATCTCACATATTATCATTATAGTTATGAGCAGTACTGTAGCAGATCTTTACTACTCCTGACTTTCTATTACTAGTCTAAGTTATAGTTTCAGGTATATACATTTATTCTGATATCACTATAGTATCTGCTATTTTCCTTATGAGACTATATACCTTTGTATCTCTAGTTCTTTATTATGTTCATGCACTATCTGTCTATTACTTATTGAGTTCCAACACTCACTACCCCATAAACTGATTTTCTTTCACCAGGTAGCAGGTAAATGATTTATGAAGTCGCTTGGAGATCCTGTCTGCCAGTCCCATGTCACATCGAGCTACTTCTATCATTATTTCTTCCACTCGCATTATTGATTTTGTATTTGTATTTGTATTATGTACCTTCTGAATGGATTACTAGATTGTGGTGTCCTTTTATTCGGTTATTTACTTGTTGTATCAAGTCGGGTTGACTCGCAGTTAGTTGTATTATTTTTATGTTTTTCTTATGTCTTCCGCTGTGTTTTTAGTACAGTCGTATGGGCTGCTTATTATACAACTATGTGGTTATATTTTTTTTTTGTTCCAGCCATGTGCGTTGTGTATATAACTGCTTGGTTGTGTATATTCCAGTCGTGTGGGTTGTTGATAGCTTGTGAGTATCCTTGTGGTAGTGTACACTGGTTTTATTTGTCAGTGCTACAGGAGAGGTGTTGTCCGATTTTTGTCGGACACACTACTAGAGGAAAAACTTGACTTTTAGTCTTAGGATGCGGGATGGTCGTGCCTGGGAGGCATGGTCGACCCGTGTTGGATGCTAGAAGCTTTGTTTTTACTCTGTTCTTCGGTCAATTTCTCCTTAAGGAACACACCCATATCATAGGACATGACCAAAGTGTGTTCCTTGCCATCACTTTTTGATCCATGGCTTGAATGTTCTATTTTTACTCTAAAAATACATCCTATCAATGAAAACAAGAAAAAAATTAGATCTCCAAACTAAAAGAGTAAAAGTAATGCAAACACATAGAAAGAGGATATGAAAATGCAAAATGTACTCATGAAATGCAATAAAATACATGTTAAACAATGCTCTAAAACACACACAAATTACACAGGTCACTCGACAGACTTCACACCTTTGTCAGACATCAGGTTACCTTGACCTGTTTGGACTTATTAGTTACTCAATAGACTCTCACCCTTGCCAGACATCTGGTCACCTTGACCTATCTGGACTTGTCAGTCACTCGGTAGACTTCTCACCCTTGCTAGTCATCCGATCAAGTTTTGACCCAACTAGACTTCTCACTTTCAAATATCAAGTGCTATTTGGATCAACCCTTGGTAAAATATGATCAGGCACATATATATTGTTAAACATCAAAATCCTAGAGACTAATTATACTAATACTCTTGAGTCATGGTATAGACTCATCCGATCTCTGAGATGGGTTGCTGAGTTCTTGGGGAGTTGTTGACTGATTCATCATATCTTGTTGCAATTGACAAGTAAGTTTCGGAGGCAACTGATGAGAGTGAGGTGGGGGCAATATATATGGATGTGGTAGAGTTGGTAGATATTGTTGTTGTAGCATTGTACCACTGTTGTGGATATGACAAGTAATACTTTGCGGCTGGTATAGGGTATTGCATAAGTGCTTGTATTGCCAAGTGTTTTAAGTATTTGTTTATCTTTCTCTATTATATCACATATTTATTCCATGGTCTGTCTTTATTGTGCATACATGATTGTGACACTAACCTAGACCTTCGTATCTCACGAGATGTAGGGAATGCCTAAAAGATGAACCCAAATATTTGACCCATAAATCACCGAGACATGGGGAATTGGTCATGAAAGTAGGCTGGAACACCATAAGGGCATGGCGCCCCAACAAGGGCACCATTGGCTATCACATATCTTAATGGGTTTGCCACAATTTAATGTCACGAAATAAAGGAGGGCAACTAGGGGGTCATGGGGTCATCGTGACAAGGGCCTTCTTGAGGAAGCGGTCATACTAGCAATGTCGCCTCGAAAGTAGGCATCACGTTTAGATAGACATGTCGGTATAATTCCAAAAGTCTATACTGGTATCTCAGGATAGGTCCACCTACATGCGAATAAACATAGAGATAGGAAAATAAACAATACTTAAGATATCAATAGTCATCAAGGCAAAAATGAAATCCTAGGATCATTGCCCCAATTTTGAATTTCACCCTCAACTTCCTACAATCTGAGCTCTAGACACACACACACACAATCTATAATTCTCTAGATAACTTGTTTCACTAAATCAATTAATACTTGATCTATAGTCCTCGTGGAATCGATACTTCTTATTACTTAATGACGATCATGGACTTACGGTTGTAACACATCAAGTTTTTGGTGCCGTTTTCGGGGACTATCAAGATCGATATTGATTGGATAATGAATTGGTTAATTTAGATTTATTTTTTCTTTCTTACAATTTCTCTCTCTCTTTCTTTTACTGCTTTTCTGACCTTGCTTTTTTAGGTGGGTAAGCTTTCCTTATAAGTAAGATGAACGTTCAAACTTAATCGTTTGACCAATTTGATGTTATGAATTTTTCTAACTATTATTGTGAGTTTTGTGGTACAACATGGCATGTAGTTGATAATTGTTTGTTATTAATTGACCTTGTACATAGAGTACATGAGGAAAATAGGGTGTCCTCCCCAACTACAATCAGTAGCCGCAAAAATATCTTTATTGTGAGATTTCCAAAGCAAGAGGCCATACAATCGATAATTATAGTAGGTTTCACCTTTTTTCCACAGAGAATTGCAAGAGATAATGCAATTTGGAAACATTATTAGATAACCTCATCATGCAACAAACCAAGCAAAGCAAGGAAATCAAGCAGGTAGGTGTAAGTTGGATAAAGTAGTCTCATCATATGCTAGAATTTTAACAATACTTTCAACTTAGGAGGAACCTATCATGAGAGAGGATAATGAGGACTACACTAGACACAAAGAGTTGGAAGTCACTCAGATATCACATGAAGAGGAGCACAAGGGACATGAAATTGAGACTTTGACAAAGGAGTACACTATTTTAACTCAATTACCTCCAAATCTCAAAGATCTAGAAGAAGATCCTATCCACAGTTGAGATCTTGATCATTCATATACTCCATTAGGTGATTGATGAAGGTAAAATTTCATTTGATCTTTCTAAGATTATTAACCAACCTTTTCTCGAGTATGTTTGTGGTAGGATAGATTGTTCAGCAATCATATGGATGACTTCATGATGACCCTTTGAAGATGAGCATATTTGATGAAAGACCGAGAACCCTTGGCAAGAGAGCTCATAAGTATCTTACTCTAGCACGAGTGAAGTTTAAAAGACACTCCATTGGTGAACCTAATAAGAGAAGAGGGGAGTATGACCACCTCAAATCATGCTCTCCCTATTGAGACTGATAGGGGTCGAGCTTATGACCATAAACAAGCACTTCTTTAATGACAACCTAAGTTTCTTTCTTTGTTTTTGGTTAAGTTTTCCTTTTATTTCATAGTCTTAGCTTTTATTTTAACTCATTTCAAGGCTAGGAGCACCCATGAGTTGGCCATGCCAACCACCATGGGAGTGGGAAGAAGATCGACAAAGATAAGGACTCCAACACTTGACACAGGATGGTTGTGCCTCCTAGGCAAGATCCTCCCCTATCCAATCGCATCCAGGACTTGCCAGCTATGGTCGTGCCTCTCAAGCACAGTCATGATTTTCACTCCAAAGTAGTATTTACCATGGTCGTGCCTCCAATGCATGACCTTGCTTTTCTCCATAGAGTCGAGAACGAGGAAGTCATGCCCCCAAGCATGGTCGTGCCCACACATACAGCATCTAACATGACCTATTAGGCATGCCCGTGCCTCACTGCAAACATGTCATAATTTTTTATCCAAGATGAAATACAGAGCGTACAACCACTCAAATCAAAGTTTTTCAAAGATCTACAATTTGGTAATAGATTAAACCTATAGTGACCTAGTTTTAGACCCAGAAAATATCATTTAAAAGACCTTTTAGAAGTCTAGAAGAATTCTATTTAGGATAAAGATGTTCAAATAATGTAGGAATGGCTCAAACTCACACAACAAAGGCAAGGACAAAGCACACGACAAGGGTAATGATTCTAACCCCTTTGACATTATTGTTTATGGGATTGATAATCATAAAACTCACTATGATATACTTGCTATTGTCATGTATTTAGGCGATCATGTTTTGACTAGTCTAGGTCTTAGCTTTGATATTGATTGATGATAAGTCGAGTAGGATGGAACAAATTGATGAGTATGATGTATTCTACTTATCTTAGTATTACCCATGAATTTTTGAATTTGGTCAAAGTTAATATTTTACAAGGTAAAGGATGTCAAGAAGGTCAAATTACTTTTCGATTGTATAGCAATGATCATCATATTGTAGTATCGAACTCAATGCTAGTGGCGGTGAATAGCATTATGAATTTTAAAAATGAGCAAATAATAAATAAAGCAATTGAATCAATCAGAGTTAGCATATTAGAAATGAAATTTACTTAGATTGATTCAATCAAGTACGATAATAAAAGCATTCAATCAAACTAAAAGTATACAGATGCAACATTTATAAAATATAATTCTTATTTCAAAATTTCTCCTAAATGGAGAAACTTTACAGAAAAAAAATCTAAAAATTAAAGCACAGTAAAACAAGGCAACACTAAAATAAATGAAAATGTTACTCTAAGTATTGTCAATCATAAATGAAGTGCAAGTCATAGCATGTCATAGCACAGAAGGTGAAGGGGCACTTAGAGCACGAGAACAAGGGTGAGTTCTATGTAAATTAGTGATGTTCAAACTCTGCCTTGAAACTCCTTATATAGAACTCCTCTGATCGCTTGGAGCCTTCCCGATCACTTATATAGGTGTTGACATGGCTACAACTTGTATCTATAAGATATGTTAACGAAGCACTCCGATAGCCCGTACACCTTTCGATCGCTTGGGCAGGGGTCAAACTTCATCTTGACCGCCTTGTTCGGATTGCTAATATGGTCATCTCCCAATTGCCTAAAAGCTACTCCGGTAGCATGTATCCTCTGGTAGTTTAGACCAAAGATAGTCATCTAGACCCTCTTAAATCCCTTCATCAAGAGTTAACAACAGTCAATCACCCCCGGACTACATTCGATTGCCTAGAACCATCGAACATACTTCCCTGTAGTGGTTATACATAATGAGTATAATACAGAATGTAAAATTACTCATATTTACATTGAGTGTAGATGTTCAGCCTCCAACTGACACATCTAAACTGAGTTGTCAAGCCATAACTCCCAGATGCTTCCACTTGGACTTGTTTGCTAAGCCTTCAACTCCCAGCTGATTCCACCTGGACTTGAGTAACCTAGCACCTAGCTAGGAATTTGTTTGTCAAGCCTTAATCATTTTGACTTGATTCACCTAGCCTATAGCTAGGAATTTATTTGCTAAGCTTTAATCACTTGGCCTTGATTCACCTAATCTCCAGCTAGAAAGTTGTTATTTGGTCTCCAACCAAGACTTAGCTCAGATGCCTAGATCCACTGGGACTTAGTCACTAGTTGATTCACAACTAGGACTTTAACATCTTTTCAAGGAACTTGCATCTACAAACTTGACACAACTGGTTAGATCACAACTAATCTAATTTTAACCTTAGTCATATATTAAAATTTTGGGTTAAATGTTATGCATCTAGCACCAATAATCTCTCCCTTTTAGATAATATGAAAAATAAGTTAAAGTTAATAATCAATAATCAAAAATAAATTGGATTTTAAATTTATATTTAATGTATGAAAGAAGATAGAGTTAATACAATCATGCATGAATATAATAATTGAATAAATAACTCCCCTTAATTATTGCTCCTCTTAATGAAATAAGAAATTAAATTTGAAAGTTAAAAAATAAACCATTTGATACTTATCTATTATTTCTCTCCCCCTTTTCATATATCAAAATAGATTAAAATATAAATAAATCTAATAATAGAGCATGACATATTAGTTTAAAATTAAGTCAGGTCATATTCAAATAGTAAGTCATAAGAGAGCTTAAGCATAGTTAATTGTAAGAAAGTCAATCATAAGTCAAGGCTAAGTCAACTGCAAATCAAAGCATATGAATAGTAAAAAGTCTATATCCAAATACTATAGAAGTAGCAGGAGTCATATATTATATACCCAAACGAAGTCAACCATAAGTCCACCATACAAGTAAGCTAAGATAAGTCTGATTAGAAAGAGGAGGAGGTTGGCTCGAGTACTAGGTCCTCATTATGTCCATCATCTCTTGTATAAATGCCCTCGTATCTCGAAACTCATCAATGACTGTCTCATCAAGTAGGGTAACTCACTCCTCTAAAATCAAAGTAGGTGGAGGTGCTAGAGGAGCTGGAAGATCAGTCGATATCTGGTCTGGGTCAACCTCAAACTTATTCATGATATCATAGCAACGTTCCTCCCATCCTTCCAAACTACTCCAACTCATTCCTAGTCAAGCATTAATATACAAGGATAATATTAATGTGTTAAGACTGGCATGGTGATCAACGAATGACTTAATCTCACAAGTCATGGATATGAGATATCAGGTTGACACATAGGTATATATTAGAGAATATGTACTAAATGACCCGCCATGAATATTTCATGGATTGTTATATGAGTGTCATAAATATTCTCATAGTGACTATTAGAATGAATAGTTGTTACGCTACTGCAAGTGCACGACTGTCATCAAGTAATAAAATATTGATCCCACGAGAATTGGTTATAAGAACTAGAGATTTCTCACATAGAATAGCTAAACAATTGTCGATTGAAAGTTACAGGTTAAGTGAAGAGAAGTAAAACTGAGTAGAGGAAAGAGAGAGAGAAGCTTAGTTTGGGAAATATTCTAGGGGTTCGATTTCATTATGATGATTATCAATGTATCATAGTTCACTAATTGTCTATCCTTAATTTACATGCATTTGTAGGAAGTTATATTCATTACCAGCTCTCCCCTGCAGTGGTCAAGCCAACATGATATTTGGATTAATATCCCTTACTATTGAATAGGAATGATTCCTATGAAGTCCAGTAATGGGTCACTGCTATCACTAGGGCCCCTCGGTCATAAATCACAAGAACACACTCATACTCAATAATCATAGAGATAAAGATAGCAATTGCGTACAATTCCCTACTTCCTTGTGGGGAATTGCTTCTCCCTTCAAGGTGATGCCCTAGACATCCGGAAACATGTTACCCCTGTCACTAGGGCCCCTCAGTCATACAATCTAGGGCATCCCCCTACGGGATCAATAATTCTACATAACCATTCAATCAAACATAAGAATTAAGATTAAACATAATACATACACATAAGATCAAGAAATACAAGTCATGATAATGTCATCTAGATAGAAATTTGATATATCTATTAGTTCTTACATCAATTCATACCACAATTACTCCCTTAATCCTAGAACAATAGATCTGCTCCATGGCTAAAAGAAAAAGATCCAAAGACATAAGAATTACAATCATCAAAATCCAACAAGAAAAAGGAGGAAAAAGAAGCTTATCCAATCGTGTAGAGTGATCTTCGAATCCAATCTTTTGCTTCTGAAGTCGATGAGGTAATGGAAATGGATTTGTATTGTCAAACAAAGCCCGAGAAGGATGTAGATCGGTACCAAGATGGATCTCCCAAAGGGAGAATCTTCCTCCCCTTAAAAAAGGGAAGAGATCCCCTTATATAATGTTGCGCACAGGCCTGGCATGGCCCGTGCCACGGAAGTGTGGAATCCACACGGCCAGCTTCTTCTTGGCCTCGGGTCAGGTGACACGGTCGTGTCTTGCTTGGTCTTTGGATGGGTGGCACGGCCATGTCTCTCTCCTCTTCTGGTCAGGCCACATAGTCGTGTGGCTTCACACGGCTGTGATCATCTTCTCCTCTATTTTTTTGGCGAGGCCGTGTGGATTCACACACCAGAGTCTTCTGTCCTCGTTTGCTCTCTAGATCATCTACGAGCACCATTTTCACCCCAAAAGTGACTCCTATAAGTAGAAAACACATAAAGAGCAAATCTTCGATAAAGAAGAGTAATTATGCTGAAAGTATGATAAGAGGTGTAGAAATGCACAGATCAAGCGCAAATAAAGTATGTGAATGTACATCAAAATATGCATAAAAGTGCATATGATCTACACACATCAATAGTCCTTAGACATGAAGTCACTACGGTTCCTTATATAAGGAGTTATATACTTTGGTATTGGCAAACGTCACCTGTAACAAGGTGGACTATAAAGTCAATCACTGGGTATGCAATAAGTTATGCGGAGGGATGTGAGTGATGTAGATAGGATCTATCCCTTCTATATGACGGAAGCGATATCTGTGGACCCCCTGATTAGTAGGACACAAGAATGCATGGTCATGCTCAAATGAGTCAATATACAATATTGAGCTTATTTGATTGAGTGTGTCTACTTAGAGATCAAGAAATACAAAGATTGATAAGAGGAAAACATGGTATGCCTCATTGATCAATCTAGATATCAAGGATAGAAGGATTGAGTAATAAAATATAATAGACATGGTTAGGTTAGGTCGGATCTCGACATTCTCGCCACTTGGATAGTAATGATGCATTGCTAAACGTCATTCATTGCTTATGTGTCTAAAATTGCTTCAGATACATTGCCAATATTAGGAGAGCCTTTGGGTCATACACAAAGAAATTGTTAATTTAGAGATGGATTATAGGGTTAAATCTAATCTAAATTATACACATTGAGGTAGATTCGAATGAATTCGGATTAGACTCATTGAGTAATGGGTTAGTCATTGGTTTATTGGGTTAATGGCTTATTGGGCTAATGGTTTATTGGGTTAATAGTCAATCCAATATACTAAATCCAACTCATTAAGATTAATGAATATTAATAGAGATTATATATCAGTAATCAAAAGGAAGATCAAGAGATAAATTTTTTGTATTCATTGGATTAGTACAAAAGTCATTTATAAAAAGTAACATTTAGGTGAAGTTGTTGGGTGCTACTCGAAATTCCGTTCTATTTCCCCTGTACAAAAATTTGTACAAGCACAGAACTTTTCCTAGCAAACCATGTGTTTTTCATAAGTTAAACTTGGATTACAAACAAAACTTAACATTATTAATCCAAGTTCAACCCTTGTGTTCATCAGAAGTTAAACTATATTACAGAAGTTGATTAAATATCTATTTCAAGGCTAGGTCGTTGGCGAGGCACTCGGCCTTCTTGGTTATGGGATCATCCACCACTTCCTAGACAAAGCCTTTCAAAAAAATTGAATATTTAAACTCCTCACAGTAAACCCTAGGTTTAACTAAAGAGACCTCAATCGAAGCACAAAATCGAAACACAAAATCGCTAGCCTCTTGTGTTGGTATTTCAGGATTCATACAAAGAAAAACTAAACTAGTACACCGCAGAAACAATTAACTAGTTATACCTTTCTTTGTAACCTAAAGACCTCTTGATCTTCTGCTGTATTCCTTTCCTCCTCTTGGATGTCGTGTGGGCGACAATCTACCAAGACAAAGACACCCGACCTTCTCCTTCTTTTCCAAGCTTTCGGCCACCAAAGAATACAAAGTGAAGAGGCATCCTCCTCCTTCTTCTTCTTCTCCTCCAAGCAACCGGCCACAAGGTGAAGGTCCTTCTCCAAGTGACGCCGACCCTTATGAAGAGGAAAGGGAAAAGAGGGAAGAGTCGACCATAAGAAATTAGAAGAGGAGTCTTTTGTTCTTTAGAGAGCATCCCCTCCTCTTTTATAATCTTTGCTAGCGGCTAATAAGGAAAGTTTTTAATAAATTTTTCTTTTATTTGCTATTGTAGATTGTTACAAAAAAGGAAAGATTTTAATAAAATTAAAATCTTTCTTTTAAACCATTGTAAATAGCTATAAAAGAAAAGATTATAACAAAATTTTGTTTTAAACAAAATTTTCCTTTTATTCCTATAATGGTTGGATACAAAAAAAGAAAAGATTTTAACAAAATTAAAATCTCTTTTTTAACCATTGTAGATAACTACAAAAAGGAAAGATTTTAACAAAATTAAAATCTCTCTTTTAATCCATTGTAGAAAACTATAAAAGGAAAGATTTTAACAAAGTTTTATTTTCAACAAAACTTCCTTTTCTCTTCTTGTATGGTCGGCTCCATGCTTGGGCACCAAGCATGGCTTGGCCGGCCCACATCTTGTTGGATCGAGACGCGCTAGAGGGGGGGTGAATAGCGCTCGCGGCTATTTTGATCGTATCGGAATCGTAAAACTATCAAAGTAAATATACGCAGTGGAAATAACGAATGCAATCACAGAGGGACACAAGAAGTTTTACTTCGTTCGGAGCCTAGGTCGACTCCTACTCAAAGGCCCGCGATCTTTGATCGCTTTCGGTGGGCAACACTTATAAGTACGAAAAAGAGTACAAGATTTACAATTAGTACAGTAATTAAAAACAAGTATACCGACGACAGAATCGTAATCTCGAAGCTCCTGGTCGTCGTGGATTCGTAACAGCACTTCAGGGTCGTTGATTGAGCAGCACGCAGCACAAGGATCGTTTGGAAGTTGTTCTTCTTCAATGCTGCTGGAAGTCCCCTTATAAAGGGCATCCAAGGCGCCTTCAAGGCTCCGAGTCCACCGTGCAGATGAGCGCTGACCAGTTTGCGCTTATCACCTTTGAGGGCGCCTTCAAGGGCCTTCAAGGCGCCTTCCAAGGCGCCTCCAGAGCCAGCTGAGGCGCCTTCAACCCTGTTTCACGGCCAGGTCACCTTTTGTACCCGAGGCGCCTCCAAGCTCCATGGAGGCGCCTCGGACACTGTTCATCCGAGGAATTAGGTTGCTTCTATGCACCTGCAAGATACGTTAGTCCCAAACACAATCCTACAACACAAAGTTAGCACAATACACATGATAAATAAAGTATAGACAGTCTCCGGACTGTCCGAGTCTGACTTCGGGTTTCCGACCGGAAACCCTAGGTCGACCCGACGCCTACTGTTCCCTCTACGGGGAACGCGTCCTCACCTACTCCACTCAGGAGATTTACCTGTTGCCAGTCGATCCTCCAGATCGACTGGACTTTTACTCAGCACCCGACGCTTCCGGACTTTCTGCTGGACATCCGCTTCCCGGCCAATCCAGTCTTTCACCTGCTTCGCGACACCAGGACTTTCCACCTAGGGTTACCACCCCCTAGGACTTTTGCCTGAAGACATCGACCTACCAAGACTTTCCGCATAGGGTTACCACCCCCTATGACCTAGGGTTACCGCCCCCTAGGGTTTTCCCTTTGCCTAACCGCAGCTAGGACTTTCCTGAAATCCTCAAGTAGACTTGTTAGACTACCAAACATCTTAACTTTGAATTCTTTGCCATTATCAAAACACGAGTTCGATCGTCGGATGCTTCCCGCACCAACACATCTTGGGCACCAAGAGGGCTTGGTCGGCCCCGTGCTTGGGCACCAAGCAAGGATGTGGTCGTCCCCTCATTTGGGTAAGAAAGAAAATCAAAACGGGTGACTGTGAGGTTTTATAGAGACTACAACAGGGACCGAGAGGAGGAATTAGTTTTGGCCTCCCGATGAGCTTGAGCTTTCTGTGTTCGACCCGAACACCCAACTCAAGTTCATCAATAATAACTCATATCACTAAAGAATTATTATTGAACTACCGCATCAATCTCATATTACATTATGGACTCCTTCTTATCATGAGTGCATTAATCTCCTTGTGTTTAAGATATCGAATGTCCATTAATTAAATGAGTTACTGACAACTCACTTAATTAATATATAGCTCCAAGAGTAGTACCACTTAATTTCATTGTCATGTCAGACTAAGTCCACCTACAGGGTTTACATGATAATCCTTATGAGCTCCTCAAGGGGACATCATCAACCTAAATAACTAGGACACGGTTTCCTTCTATAATCAACAACACACCATATAAATAATATTATTTCCCAACTTATTGGACCTATTGATTTAACGAATAAATCTCACCCATTGATAAATTAAAGAAATAAATACTAAGTATATGTGCTTGTTATTATATCGGGATTAAGAGTACGCACATCCATAATAACAGAGGTTATGTTCTTTTATGTAGTTAGTATAAAAGGAACAACCTCAAATGGTCCTGCTCAATACACATATAGTGTACTAGTGTAATTTTATAGTCAAGATAAACTAATACCAAATTACACTACAACCATTCTAATGGTTTGTCCCAATCCATCTTGGTTGTGAGCTACTATTTATAATTTATAAGGAACTAATAACATGATCTTCTGTGTGACATCACACACCATGTTATCTATAATACAAATTAAATGGACAACTACATTTAACTAAATGTAGACATTTGACCAATGTGATTCTCATTTCAAAATAAATGTTCATACAAAAAGTTAGGCTTTAAGTATATATCCTAACAATCTCCCACTTATACTAAAAGACTATGCTGTCATATATGTTGTCATACATCTGATTCTCATCCCCTCAACATGCCCATCAAAAGCTCTCGCCTGAAAGTCCTAAGTGAAAGGATCCAGGTTATCTGCTGATACAATCTTAGCGACAACAAATTATCCTCGTTTTATGATACCTCATATTAGGTGGTACTTGCGCTCAATGTGTTTACTTGCCTTATGGGCACGTGGTTCCTACAAGTTTGCTACTGCACCACTATTATCACAATAAGTTGTGATAATTTTGGGCAAATCAGGAATCGCATCCAAGTCCATCAAGAAGTTTCTGAGTCATACAGCTTCTTTAGCTGCCGTAGAGGCTGCCACATACTCAGCTTTCATGGTAGAGTCTGAAACGCATTTCTACTTAACACTCCTCCATGCTATGGCTCCACCTCCCAAATTAAACACATATCTCGAGGTCGACTTACTATTGTCCCTATCTGATTAGAAGTCAAAATTCGTGTAACCCACAGGGAGCAAATCATCTGCCTAGTAAACCAGCATATAATCTCTAGTCCTTCTCAGGTACTTTAATATATGCTTTACGACAGTCTAATGTCCCTGTCCTGGATTACTTTAATATCTGCTAACCATGCCCATAGCAAAACAGATATTCGGTCTCGTACATAGCATTGCATACATTAGGCTTCCTACAGCCGAAGCATAAGAAACTGCCTTTATGTCCTCTATCTCCTTTGATGTTTTCAGACACATCTCTTTAGATAAAGGTACTCTATGCCAAAAAGATAGAAAACCTTTCTTGGAGTTTTGCATGCTAAAACGAGCTAGGATAGTATCGATGTATGAAGCTTGGGATAAGCACAACATTCTTTTCTTGCGATCCCTAATTACTTTGATCCCAAGAATATGTTCACATTCTCTCAAATCCTTCATATTAAACTTCTTGGATAACCATACCCTTACGTCTAACAACACTTTGACATTGTTGCCAATGAGCAAAATGTCATCTACGTATAGTACAAGAAATATCACCACGTTTCCGTCACTCTTCTTGTATACACAAGACTCATCCCAACACTGAATAAATTCATAAGATTAAACCAGATGTTCCAAGATCTCAAAGCTTGCTTCAGTCCATAGATAGATCGATGTTGCATCTTTATCTTGGAGTGCTTCATCATATGTCCAGGGATCAGGTTCATGTTCACCAGGGATCAAGTCTGAAGATTCTCCCAAAAACATGAATTTATCAGGTTGCCTAACAACCTCCCACTACGACGAGACATTACTTGTAATTGTGCATCATTTATGACACGTGTTGTAGTTTCTTGTGGTATCTCATCTTGTACCGTTGGTACTAAGGTAGACGTGTCTTCTCTTATTTCTTCAAGAATAATTTTACTCATGAGCTTATAGTTCATTACATAGTCCTCTTCAAAAAATCAAGCATTGATGATAACAATGACCTTCTGATCTTTAAGACTATAAAATAAACCACCTTTCATTCCTTTAGGATAACCCGCAAACAAGCGAACTTCTGTACGTGATTCAAACTTATCAGTGTCTCCCTTCAGCACATGTGCTGGACTACCCTAAATCCGAATATGCTTCAGACTAAGCTTATGCTCATTCAACAATTCTGTGGGAGTAGAGGGTACTGACTTAGAAGGTATCAAGTTCAGAATATATACTGTCGTTTCCAGAGCATATCCTCAAAACAAATTTGATAATTCTGAATAACTCATCATTGATCTAACCATTTCCATAAGAGTCTTATTCATTCGTTCTGCCACACCATTCTGTTGGAGTGTACTAGGTGCAGACAGTTGGGATTGAATCACAGCCTCTGATAAGTAACTCCTAAATTCTCCTAAGAAGTACTCGCCACCACGATCAAATCGTAGTGTCTTGATACTTTTACCATGACGTTTCTCCACATCAACTTTGTATTCTTTGAACTTATCAAAGCACTCAGACTTGCGATGCATCAAGTAAATGTACCCGTATCTCGAATAGTCGTCTATAAAAGAGACAAAATATTCGAAACCACCTCTTACCTGGATAGTCATAGGTCCACACAAATCAGAATGAACCAATTCCAACACATCTTTGACTCTATACCCCTTAGCCTTAAAAGGTCTCTTGGTTATTTTTCCTTCCAAGCAAGACTCGCAGGTTGGAAAGTTTTCCACCACCAATGAACTCAAAAGTCCATCGGCTATTAACCTTTGAATCCTACTCAAGTTAATATGACCTAGTCTTAGATGCCAAAGATATATTTGGTTCATTTTCAAAGGATGCTTTCTCTTATTTGAATTAGAAGATGTGATATTAATTTCCATTTGTTGCATCGTAGGAATTATTGGATTTAGGATATATAAATTGCCAACCAATGTATCAGAACAGATAGCTACCCTATTTTTCTTGACAACTACTTTGTCATCAAAAGAAATAGAATATCCATCCATAAATAGTTTGGAAATTGAAATCAAGTTCTTTCTAAAACTTGGTACATAAAGACAATTTCTCAAAATCAATGTTTTATTCCTATCAAAGGATAAATAAACATTTCCCATTACAACAGCCGTCACTTTTGTAGCATTGCCCATGTAGACGGTGATTTCCCCTTCATATAGTTGTCGAGTTTCCTGGAACCCCTGCAATGAATTGCAGACATGATCAGTGGCTCCCGTATCTACACATCAAGTACCGGTAGATAACACCGCTAAATATATTTCAACAACTAATGAATAAGATACACCTTTATTGTTTTCCCTTTTGCGAGGACAGTCTAAGTTTTGTTTCCAATCAATGTAATTGGGACCAGTAAGTTTATTCTCTTTCAATATATCAGCAAGAGGATTGAAAGTCATTTGAAATCATAAGAATCACAAAATATTTGGTCAAAACTTTAGAATTTAAAATAATATTGATTCCTTAAACAATATCATTTAAATTCACCAACTCCTCAAAACACCATGAATTTTATATGCCACGATAGTGTGGACGTATACAAATTCAAACATTTGTAAGAGGGGGGTTTACCCATTAATTTTATTATCTTGTCAACCTAACTTTATGACAAATAAAATTAATAGTTGGTTTTTCTTCGGTCACACAAATAACAACAGTGACCCCGATGGAGAGGATACTATTAAATGTGCCTAAATGTATACCATTACTTGATACTTAGTCCATTAAATAGGATTGTTCCCCTTCAGATGGAGAAGATCACACAAACCTAAATAATTTCCTATAATCATCCATTAAGGAAGTTTGATCTAGTGATCCGCAAACAAACTCATTCGATGTGGAGGAAGGCACTCAAAGACAACGCGCAAGTTTGAATGCGTCACTTACAAACCAGCAATGGAAACCGTGGAATTTAAATAATTCCTCTCCCACTTAGTTATTTAAAACAAGGAATTTTAACATGCACACACACACAGCACATATAAACAACATAAAAGGTAATAAATATAAAAAATAATTTTCCAACTATTATGACCTCATCCATAGCTATCCTCCGTGT
The DNA here is from genome assembly GCF_018446385.1 of Zingiber officinale. Classification (NCBI taxonomy): domain Eukaryota; kingdom Viridiplantae; phylum Streptophyta; class Magnoliopsida; order Zingiberales; family Zingiberaceae; genus Zingiber; species Zingiber officinale. The sequence continues at coordinate 47,567,031 of NC_056005.1, read as the reverse complement.
GCCACCAACCCTAGCCGCCACCAACGGGTCATGTCGTCGCGTCTATCTTGCTTCCTTTTCCGCTGTGCCTCTGGTCCTCAAATAGCACCACGCCTCGCAAGGATATGATCCATGACAAAATAAAATTTTACATTTATCGATCCTATATTCCACAAGGGAATGTACATGTAATCTAGATCGAACAAAATGTAAAATCCTAAAACTAATACAGCTCCTGCTGTATTTAATAATTACAATCATATACACACATAAAATGCCCTCGACATGCCCGAGGGTCCAAATCACACACAAACACAATAGGGTCATAATAGTTGGAACTAGGATGCCTGCAACCACAGAGTTAATCTATTTGCACATCCTACTATTATCCTGTCTAAATTTATGTATGAAAAGTGCATAATTTAACTGAAAACCAAACACACAAAGGTAAAAAAACTAGCTCTGATACTAATTGTTAGGTGCTACTCGGAATTTCCTTATGTTTCCCCTGTACAAAAATTTGTACAAGCACAGAACTTTTCCTAGTAACCCATGTGTTTTTCATAAGTTAAACTTAGATTACAAATGAAACTTAACATTATTAATCCAATTTCAACCCTTGTGTTCATCAGAAGTTAAACCATATTACAGAAGTTGATTAAATATATATTTCAAGGATTGGCTTCCAGGTCGTTGGCGAGGCACTCAGCCTTCTTGGTTATGGGATCATCCACTACTTCCTAGACAAAGTCTTTCAAAAAAATTGAATATTTAAACTCCTCACAGTAAACCCTAGGTTTAACTAAAGATACCTCAATCGAAGCACAAAATCAAAACACAAAATCGCTAGCCTCTTGTGTTGGTATTTCAGGATCCATACAAAGAAAAACTAAACTAGTACACCGCGGAAACAATTAACTAGTTATACCTTTCTTTGTAACTTAAAGACCTCTTGATCTTCTGTTGTATTCCTCTCCTCCTCTTGGACATCATGTGGGCGACAATCTACCAAGACAAAGACACCCGACCTTCTCCTTCTTTTCCAAGCTTTCGGCCACCAAAGAATACAAAGTAAAGAGGTCTCCTTCTTCTTCTTCTTCTCCTCCAAGCAATCGGCCACAAGGTGAAGGTCCTTCTCCAAGTGTCGCTGGCCCTTATGAAGAGGAAAGGGAAAAGAGGGAAGAGTCGGCCACAATAAATTAGAAGAGGAGCCTTTTGTTCTTTAAAGAGCATCCCCTCCTCTTTTATAATCTTTGCTAGTGGCTAATAAAGAAAGTTTTTAATAAAATTTCTTTTTATTTTCTATTGTAGATTGTTACAAAAAAAGAAATATTTTAACAAAATTAAAATCTCTCTTTTAAACCATTGTAAATAGTTATAAAAGAAAAGATTATAACAAAATTTTGTTTTAAACAAAATCTTCCTTTTATTCCTATAATGGTTGGTTACAAAAAAAGGAAAGATTTTACCAAAATTAAAATCTCTCTTTTAACCATTGTAGATAACTACACAAAAAGGAAAGATTTTAATAAAATTAAAATCTATCTTTTAACCATTATATATAACTACACAAAAAGGGAAGATTTTAATAAAATTAAAATCTCTCTTTTAATCCATTGTAGAAAGCTATAAAAGAAAAGATTTTAACAAAATTTTATTTTCAACAAAAACTTGCTTTTCTCTTCTTGTATGGCCGGCCCCATGCTTGGGCACCAAGAATGGCTTGGTCGGCCCACATCTTAGGCACCAAGAGGGCTTGGTCGACCCTTTGCTTAGGCACCAAGCAAGGATGTGGTTGGCCCCTCATTTGGGTAAAAAGGAAAATCAAAACGGGTGAACGTGAGGCTTTATAGAGGCTACAGCAGGGACCGAGAGGAGGAATTGGTTTTGGCCTCCCGATGAGCTTGAGCTTCTTGTGTTTGACCCGAACACTTAGACTCAAGTTCATTAATAATAACTCATATCACTAAAGAGTTATTATTGAACTACCACACCAATCCCATATTACATTATGGACTCCTTCTTATCATGAGTGCATTAATCTCCCTGTGTTTAAGATATCAAATGTCCATTAATTAAATGAGTTACTGACAACTCACTTAATTAATATCTAGCTCCAAGAGTAGTGTCACTCAACTTCATTGTCATGTCGGACTAAGTCCACCTGCAGGGTTTACATGACAATCCTTATGAACTCCTCAAGGGGGCATCATCAACCTAGATAACTAGGACACAGTTTCCTTCTATTATCAACAACACACCATATAAATAATATTATTTTCTAACTTATCAGGCCTATTGATTTAACGAATAAATCTCACCTATTGATAAATTAAAGAAATAAATACTAAGTATATGTGCTTGTTATTATATCGAGATTTAGAGTATGCACATCCATAATAACAGAGGTAATGTTGTTTTATGCAGTCAATATAAAAGGAACAACCTCAAATGGTCCTACTCAATACACACATAGTGTACTAATGTAAGTTTATAGTCAAGATAAACTAATACCAAATTACACTACAACCATTCCAATGGTTTATCCCAATCCATCTTGGTTGTGAGCTACTATTTATAATTTATAAGGAACTGATAACATGATCTTCTGTGTGACACCACACACCATGTTATCTACAATATAAATTAAATGGGCAACTGCATTTAACTAAATGTAGACATTTGACCAATGTGATTCTCATTTTAAAATAAATGTTCATACAAAAAGTTAGGCTTTTAGTATATATCCTAACAAAAATAACCTATTTGGTGAAGTAACCTTTTTGGTAAAGTAATCTTTTGGTGAAATTACCCTTTTAGAAAAGTAACCCTTTTATGAAGTAACCTTATATAGGTGAAGTAACCTTATATAGGTGAAGTAACCTTTTGGATGATGGTGATCTTCTTAGTTTTTACTCTTCTTCATCTTCTTCTCTTGGCCAAAAACAACCTTGTATAGTTTCTAACACAACAAAGGTTGTTTCTTCTCTAAGTCATGATTTCATGAGACGAACGGAGAATGTGTTCGTGTGGATACCGTAGAGGCTCGAACATGCTAATCACGTTGAGATCTACATTTGAATCAAAGTTGATGTCAAAAGTATTGATTCACGCAATAAAGATAAATATTCTATTTGATAGAATAGGAAAATATAGTATACATCATTCGCAAGGATCTCTAGAGGGTTCCTTTTTTTACTGCGTTAAGTGTTGTTTTATGCATAAAATTCCTACAGTTGTATCAGAGCCACTTGCGAATGAGTATACATCGTTTTGGTTTTGTTTTATATGTGATATAGAAGAACATGTGTTTAATATGTCATGGTGCATGGTTATGGCCCCTTACCCCAATATGATTGGATGATTGTATGTGTGTGCATGTTGTAATTCATAATACGGCCTGCGAGTCGTGCTTTTCACCTTTATACTGCTAGTGGTAAAATTAGACTATTCTCGAATGTAACTCAAGGTTTGTTTAGATTTTGTAACGTACAAATTTTTAAAGAGCCCGTCTACTAGACGATGGTGAAAAGAGAGAAGGACAATAACACACAACGACCAAGAAAGCACTTTGAGAAAATGCTTTAACTTGGTTGACCTTTTGATCTTCTCATTGGCTTAGAAGATCATAGTAGATGGGGTCATAACCATGTCACGTTCTATTTAGCATATATGTTTGATGTATGTCATGTTATGCCATGATTATATGTGATGCATGTGTAGTTTAATCGTAATTAGGTCCTTTTAATATGTCTACCAAAGTTTAATACTTACTACTACCTCGATCAATTGTAGTCAGGTTTTGCCAAAGTAAAGTGACTCAATTTATCTTGGTAGAGTGCAATAGAACAATTGTGATGTCCAACTATTGGACTTTTAGGTGTGATTTAACTAAGTTATCTCAATTAGATTCAGAACTTAGAGGCATATCTCATATGATGGCATTCAAATTATACTAGTCTTGGGTGATTAGCGAAAGCTAACTCAAAATGAATTATAATATAGATTTCATACGATGGGCACACAAATAGATAGTCTTGTTCACCTCACTAAACAAGAGTTGCATATGATGTAATTGGTAAGCGTTGTCTACCTAACTTATACAAGTCTTGGGTGATTAGCCAAAACTAACTCAAAATAAGGTATAATATGGATTTTGTCCCATATGAATCGCGATTGATTTGGAGCTAGTAGTGTGGGTAAAACCACATTCATGACTTGCTCCTACCAAGCTTTATAATTCAATGGGAGAATCATCTAATTAAAGGCCTAAGTAAATGATATGATACTTATTTTTGTATTTTATTATTGTAGATCGCCATGTTATCAAATGCGTCGAATACACTCTCTCTGTGATTTGTCCTTGATAAGGACAAGCTCAATGGAGCTAATTTCCTAGACTAGTACAAAAATTTGAGAATAGTTCTTAAGCAAGAAAGAAAATTGTACATCTTAGAGGAAGTCATTCCTGAAACACCCCCCACTACTACCACTAAAGCTGATAAGGATGCTTATAAGAAGCATCAAGATGATGCATTAGATGTATCATGTCTTATACTTGTCACCATGAACTTTGATCTTCAGAAGCAATATGAGAATATGGATACTTATAATATGGTTGAAGATCTTAGACAACTATATCAAGGACAGGCAAGACATGAGCGATTTGAGATCTTAAAGGCTCTATTTCAATGCAAGAAGGTAGTCCCGTAGGACCATATGTACTCAAAATGATTGGGTATATAGAGAACCTACAACAATTAGAATTTCCATTGGGCTAAGAATTGACCACTAATCTTATTATGCAGTCGTTGCTAGAAGGCTACAGTCAGTTTGTTATCCCTAAATCACAATTAGTCTCATTGACTATCCCTGAGGGTGACCGGCCCGATCCCACGGTATTTTTCCACCGGTCACCAGGGTAAATCAGGAAGCGCACGCGACGGCCAGCCCAAAAGCTCAGCATCCTTTGGTTATGCCCACCATTTGGAGGAAAAATTCCTGCAAATACGTCGTAGCTGAGGTTCGAATCGTGGATATCTAGGTGGCAACTTGGATGTCCTACCGCAGCACCATGGTTATCAACTATAACATGAATAAAATTGACAAGTCATTGCCTAAGATGCTAAGCATGTTGAGAACTAATGAACTCAACCTTAAGAAGACAAACCCTAAAAACATACTGATGGTGTAAAAGGGAAAAGGCAAACGACAGTCTAAAGGTAAGGCTAAGACCTAAGCCAAATGGAAACCCAAAACTCATGCATTGAAACCTAAAGGTAATGTGCCTAAGGAAGGAACCTGGTTCAACTATGGTGAGATTGGACACTGGAAGAGGAACTGCAAATTATACCTGAAGGAAGTTAAAAAGAAAATAAGTGAGACTTCTGCCTCAGGTATATATGTTATAGAAGTCAATTTATCTATCTTGTCATCTTGGGTATTAGATATCGGTTGTGCATCTCACATTTGTACTAATGTGCAGGGCCTTCGAAAGACTATCATTGACAAAGGGTGAAGTGGACCTACGAGTAGGTAATGGTGCAAGAGTTGTTGCTGTCGCTATAAGAACATATTCCTTATCTTTACCTACTGGCTTATTTTAGAATTAGAAGAGTGTTTTTATATGCCTGCTTTAACCAAGAACATTTTCTTTATTACTTGTTTAGACAAGAAGAGTTTTTTATTTGTAATAAAGGAAAATATTATTCTGTTTATTTAAATGGCATATTCTATTGTAGTACACTTCTTATGAATGGACTCTATATTCTAGATTTTGAAAACCCAACCTATAACATAAATATCAAATAGTTCAAACCTAATTGTTTGAATCAAATATATCTCTGGCATTGTTGCTTGGGTTATATAAATGAGAATTGCATTTCACAACTCCATAAATATGGACTTCTAGACTCATTTGATTTTGAATCATGCGAGATATGTGAATCTTGTCTACAAGGCAAGATGACAAATACTCCATCTAGTTGACACAGTGAAAGGGCTAATGACTTGGTAGGACTCATAGATGCTGATGTATGTGGCACTTTCAAAATAACAACTAGAGGAGACTATCATTACTTTATTATTTTTACTAATGATATCAGTAGGTACTGCTATATGTATCTGATGAGACACAAATCATAATCCTTTAAAAAATTTAAAGAATTCAAGAATGAAGTACAAAAATCAACTTGGTTGTTAGTGAGAGTCTTAGAGCCAATCATATGATGATTGTTGTATGGGCTCGATGTATCATATTCCTATATTTATAAAGGCATTTCTTTATGGTTATTATACTTACTTGTATTGGTGCCAAATAACTGTTGGTGCAGAAGCATCCGACGATCGAACCTTAGTTTTGATAATGGCAAAGGATTCAAAGTTAAGTTAGTGTGTGATCTAATATGTTTGAATGAGTATTTCAGGAAAGTCCTAGCTGTGGTTAGGCAGGTGGAAAACCCTAGGGGGTGGTAACCCTAGGTCATAGGGGGTGGTAACCCTATGCGGAAAGTCTTGGCAGGTCGATGGCTTCAGGCAAAAATCCTAGGGGGTGGTAACCCTAGGTGGAAAGTTCTGGTGTCGCGAACCAGGTGAAAGACTGGACTAGCCGGGAAGCGGATGTCCAGCAGGAAGTCCGGAAGCGTCGAGTGCTAAGCAAAAGTCCAGTCAATCTGGAGGATCGACTGGCAACAGGTAAATCTCCTGAGTGGAGTAGGTGAGGACGCGTTCCCCGTAGAGGGAACAGTAGGCGTCGGGTCGACCTAGGATTTCCGGTTGGAAATCCGAAGTCAGACTCGGACAGTCCGAAGACTGTCAATTCTTCTTTACAATGTCTTATCTTATTCTAACACTGTCTTGCAGGGGATTTTGCTTGGACTAACCTTTGTTTGCAGGTGAGGAACCTGGTGGAAAAAGGCTGTCCGGGCGCTCGGGATGGATCCGGGCGCCCGGAGGTCCGGGCGCCCGGGACCAAACTTTATCCCTGCCGCGACTTCGCCACGTGGAGCATCCTAGTTGGTTGGCCACGTCACACTCCAAGCGCCCGGAAGGGATCCAGGCGCCCGGAACTTCATATAAAAGAAGGGTCGAGGAGCAGCTTCAAGAAACGATCTTCACAACAATCTTTTAAGCAATCTCTCTGCGACAAACTGCTAACGACTCGATCCAGAAAGTGCTGCAACGACACCCTGACAACCCGGAGCTTCAGATTTAGTTTTTGTTGTCGGTATAATCTGTTTACTGCCTTGAATTGTAATTAGCCTGTAATATTTTTATCGTACTTATAGTTGTTGCCCACGGAAAGCGATCAAGGATCGCGGGCCTTCGAGTAGGAGTCGCCTTAGGCTCCGAACGAAGTAAATCTCCTTGTCTCTCTGTGTTTGTTATTTCTTTATTCCGCTGCGCTTTTACTCATTTGTTTTACGAATCGAAAGAAATAGCCACGAACGCTATTCACCCCCCCCTCTAGCGTGGTCTCGATCCAACAATAACTAAGTATAATAGCGTCCTTGAGTAGAAGGTTCTTATCTATATCAATCGATTGGTTGAATTGATAGTGAGATGATATAGAGAACACTACTCTTAATCATTCCTAGTCAAGTATTAACATTCAGGGACAATATTAATACGATGAGACTAGCATGTAGGTTAACTCGATGACTTGATCTCACAAGTCATGAATATAGAGATATCAAGTTGACACATGGGGTATGCATTGGAGAATGTATACTAAATGACCCGCCATGAGAAAGTATCATGGATCGTTATATGAGTGTCATATACTTTCTCATGTGACTATTAGTATGACTATCAGTCCTTGGACCTGAAGTCACCATGGTTCCCTACATAAGGAGTTGCATACTTTGGCTTCATCAAACGTCACCCGTAAATGGGTGGACTATAAAGACGACTACTGGGTATGTAACAAATTATACGGAAGGATGTGAGTGATGTAGATGGGATCTATCCTTCCTATATGACAGAAGTGACATCATGATTCTTGATAGAGTGAGACCACTAAGTGCATGGTCATGCCCAAATGAGTCAATATGAGATATTGAGCTCATTTGATTAGAGTGAGTCTACTTGGAGTTCAAGACAAAAATTGATTAGAGGATGACACGGTCAATGCCTCAGTTGATCAATTTAGATGTCAAGGATAGAAGGGCATTATCATATATTGTGAGAGTCACAATTAGTAGTCATAAAGGTGATTTTGGATCTCAATATTCTTGTAACTTTGGTAGTAATGATGTGTTGCTAGATACCGCTCATTACTTATGTTTCTAAATGAGTTTAGGAGCATTGCCAACGTTACAAGAACCTATAGGGTCACACACAAAGGGCAATTAGATGGAGATTAGGTTCATATGATGGACTAAGAGGATTAGGTTCATGTGATGAACCAAATTGGATTAAGAGTAATCCAAATTAGACTAATTGAGTTGAACTCAATTTGATTCATGTGTAGAATGAGTCTAATTTAGATTATGATTTATTGAGTCAATTTAAACCAATGAATAGAAATTTATTAAATTAAATTAACTTGAATCAATGGTTAGATTTGATCAACCATGGGAGATAAAAATGTCAAGTTTGACTTGACTTGAGAGGAAAGATGAAGAATCAAGTTTGACTTGACCAAATGCTACCTCATTGTGACTTGGCATGGGGTCGGCCAATGATGATGTTCCACATCATCAAGGCTACATTATAGTGTGCCACCTCATGAGGAAGACCAAGAGCCATGACTCTTGGTATTACATGGAGGTTTAAAACCCTCCTTTATGTGGTCGGTCACATTAGTGCAAGCATTTGTGCTTGTTGTAACTTCTTCTTCTTCCTCTTCTCTTCTCTTGTTCTCTCCCTCTCCTCCATTGTGGAAACCATTCAAGGGCTCTAGCACACTCTAAGTGGTTTTTGTTCACCTTTTTTCCGTGTGGATACGTGTAGAGGAGTGTACACTTGACACTCTACGAGATCCGGCAACCATTTGAACGAGCGGGATAAGAGAAGGGCATCGTGACAAGGGTAACACTCTTATCATGTAGATCTAAGGTAGATCTAGGATAAACAAACATGTACATGAATTTTATTTATCTTCGCACGGATCCGTGGCAAGACTTCGAGGTTTCCGCAACGCAAAAAGAGGTTTTTGCGACTCGAAAGTCCCAACAGTGGTATTAGAGTCACGTGCGAAGCGTGTACATGTTTTGTATTTGTTTTTTTTTAAATGTTTCTGATCTGTAGGTTTCTGTAAGTTTTCTTTTTTTATGGATTTTGTGAGTAATTTTCTCGTAGAGGCGAAGCAACAAGTGCTTGGACACTTATAGGCTTCGACTACCGAGAAAAATCTTCCGAAACAGCAAGATCTCACCCAAATTGTTTTGGGACAGCGGCTTAAGGCGATGTTATATCAAGATGGGGCACTCGTGATATTCATTTCGCGAGTAGGGGCGCTGCCCCTAACCCCACAAGGGGCATTGTCCCGCGATCGCGCCCGAAAATCGCTAATCGGGACTGCCAAGAAGTTATGACTCATAAAATTGATAAAAACAGTAGTAAAATTATAGAAATTTATGTAAAATACATAATTTAGAATTATGTATGATATTGTGATGGTCATAGCCCAAAACCCCCAAATTTGATTGGATAAAATTGTGTTGTAATTCATAATATGGCCTGCGCACCATTTTTTGTGTTGTGCGTACTGTATATGATATGCAACCTGCGCGTCGTGCCTCTTTTCTTATGTTCTTGTTGTAAATAGATTTTAGACTCGAATGTAACTCGAGTTTCATATTTGTAATGTAAAAAATGAAGCAATTGAAGGTCTACTCAAGAAGGAGTTACGAGGAGGGTGATTTCAACACATGGCGGTCAAAGGGAGGCGCTTGAAGAAGTCGTTGACCCTATGTTGATCGTCCGATCTTTTCATTGGCTTGAGAAGATCGTAGTAGGGTCATGACCTCATCACAATTTAATTAATCAGTATATATGATTGCTTGTGTGTATGTGATGCATGCTAATGTAGGGTAATTAGTGCCTTAATGCGTATATGATACACATTCATGATTAGATTAGATCTTAATCAAAACAACTCAAAATGCCTACCAAGTTTTGATACCCATCACTACCTTGATCATTTGTTGTTGTTGAATCTGTCAAAGCAGAGCAACGCATATTATCTTGGTAGGGTGCGGAGAGACAATTTTGGTCCCGCCTATCAAAACTTGGGTGAGTACAAACTCAATTAGATTGAGTATAACTAGTTAACTCAATTTGATCGGGTATAACTATAGGCATTTTTCCAACGGTTGGAAGATAGGATAAAAATCACATTTATACTAAATCTTGGGCGATTTAGCCAAAGCTAACTCAAGTTTTAATATAAGTGAGGATATTGATCCTATAAACAAGAGTTGCATAGAGATGTAATTGATAATTAGTTATCTACCGATCATACTAAGTCTTGGGTGATTTAGCCAAAGCTAACTCAAGGCGTAGTATGATGTGGATCTTGTCCCGCGTGAATTATAGCCCATTAGTATGAATCTAGTAGTGTTGTTTGACCACATCCATGACTTGATTCTACAAAAGTTCTATAATTCAGTGGGAGCATCATTTAGTTAAAGGCCTAATTAAATTATAAATGGAATATGATATTTACTCTCTGCTTTATTTATGTTGTAGATTGTCATGTCGACAAACACGAACACATTCTCCCTACGTTCTGTCCTTGACAAGGACAAGCTCAATGGAGCTAATTTCCTAGACTGGTACAGGAATCTGAGAACCGTTCTCACACAAGAAAGAAAACTGTACGTCCTGGAGCAGCTCATTCCCGAGGCACCTCCTGCCACTGCCACGCGAGCTGACCGAGATGCTTATAAGAAGCATCAAGATGATGCATTAGATGTGGCATGCCTCATGCTCGCAACCATGAACTCTGAGCTTCAGAAGCAACACGAGTTGATGACTGCTTATGATATGGTTGAACATCTTCGTCAACTATATCAAGGACAAGCAAGGCACGAGAGATTCGAGATCTCTAAGGCACTGTTTCAGTGCAAGATGCAAGATGGGACTCCCGTAGGTCCATATGTACTCAAGATGATTGGGTACATAGAGAACCTACAGAGGTTGGGATTCCCACTTGGCTAAGAACTAGTCACTGACTTGATCTTGCAATCCTTGTCAGAGAGCTACAGTTAATTTGTCATGAATTACAACATGAACGAAATTGATAAGTCATTGCCTGAGCTGCTAAGTATGTTGAGAACTGTTGAGCTCAACCTTAAGAAGGTAAATCCCAACTCCATTTTAATGGTGCAAAAACATAAAGGCAAGGGAAAGCCTAAAGGTAAGGGAAAGTCTCAAGCCAAGGGCAAAGGCAAGGTAATGAAACCTAAAGGAGGGGTTGCCAAGGATGCTACCTGCTTCCACTGCGGTCAAACTAGGCACTGGAAGAGGAACTGCAAAGTATACCTAGAAAATCTTAAGAAGAAGAGAAATGAGGTTTCTACTTCAGGTATATATGTTATAGAAGTCAATCTCTCTATTTCTTCATCATGGGTATTAGATATCGGATGTGCTTCTCATATTTGTACTAATGTACAGGTACTGAGAAATAGCAGGACATTAACAAAGGGCGAGGTGGACCTATGAGTAGGCAATGGAGCACGGGTTGCTACTGTTGCTGTAGGAATTTACTATCTATCTCTGCCCTCTGGGCTTGTACTAGAATTAGATAAATGTTGTTATGTGTCTGCTCTTATAAAGAACATCATTTCAGTTTCTTGTTTAGACAAGAAAGGTTTTTCGTTTATAATAAAAAACAAATGTTGTTCCGTTTATTTAAACGATATGTTCTATTGTAGTGCACCTCTGATGAACGGACTCTACATTCTAGACTTAGAGAACCTCATCTATAACATAAGTACCAAAAGGTTCAAGTCAAATGAAATGAACCGAACATATCTCTGGCATTGCCGCTTAGGTCATATAAATGAGAATCGCTTATCCCAGCTCCATAAAGATGGTTTGTTGGACTCATTTGATTTTGAATCATATGAGACATGCGAGTCATGCCTACTGGGCAAGATGACCAAGACTCCCTTTAGTGGACACAGCGAAAGAGCAACTGACTTGTTAGGACTTATACATAGTGATGTAAGTAGCCTTTTCAATGTCACTGCCAGATGTGGTTATAAGTACTTCATTACATTTACTGATGACTTCAGTAGATATGGTTATGTGTATCTGATGACACATAAGTCACAATCCTTTGAAAAGTTCAAAGAATTCAAGAATGAAGTACAAAACTAGCTAGGCAAGAGTATTAAAATACTTCGATTAGATCGAGGTGGTGAATATCTTAGCCATGAGTTTCGTGACTATCTAGCTGAGTGTGGGATTCTATCCCAACTTACTCCTTCTGGAACACCACAGTGGAATGGTGTATCCAAAAGGAGGAATCGTACCCTATTAGATATGGTACGATCTATGATAAGTCACACAGATCTTCCTATATCTTTTTGGGGATATGCTCTAGACATAGCAGCCTTCACACTTAACCACATTCCATCCAAAGATGTGATACAGACATCATATAAGATATGCACTAGGAAAGATGCCCAGATGTCTTTTATGAGGATTTGGGGTTGTGAGGCTTACGTTCGACGTCAAGTCTCGGACAAACTGGGACCCAAATTCGATAAGTGCTATTTTATAGGATATCCTAAGGAAACGAAGGGATATTACTTCTACATTCCCAGTCAACACAAAGTGTTTGTGGCTAAAACTGGGGTATTTCTAGAAAAGGACTTTGTTTCTAGAAAAACTTGTGGGAGTACGTTCGATCTTAAAGAAGTTCAAGATATGGACCATAGCACTGAAGCCTTGATGGAAGTTGAACTGGAACCACAAAGTGTTGTGGATGATGAGATTGTTCCACAAGGAGTTGAGGAACAACAACCAATTCAAGTAGACCTACCTCTTCACAGGTCTGATAGGGTATATCGTCAGCCTGAGAGATACTCATTTCTCTTGCCTGACCATGATGACGTTATGCTCATTGAGAATGAGTCTACTTCCTATCAGGAAGCTGTGATGAGACCAGATTCTGAGAAATGACTAGAGGTCATGAGATCCGAGATGGAATCCATGTACACCAACCAAGTATGGACTTTGGTTGATCCACCTGAAGGCGTCAAATACATTGGGTGTAAGTGGGTCTTTAAGAGAAAGACTGACATGGATGGACATTTGCATACCTATAAGGGTCGTTTGGTAGCTAAAGGTTTCAAGCAAATTCATGGTATTGACTATGATGAAATCTTTTTCTCTAGTAGCGATGCATTCAGATCATGCTTGCTATTGCAGCATACCACGATTATGAGATCTGACAGATGGATGTCAAAACCGCGTTTCTGAATGGAAACTTGCTCGAGGATGTGTACATGACACAACCTGAGGGTTTTGTAGATCCACTGCATACTGGTAGAGTTTGCAAACTGCATAAGTCCATTTATGAACTAAAGCAAGCTTCTCGGAGCTAGAATCTTCGATTCGATGATGCGATCAAACAATTTGGTTTCATCAAAAATGAAGATGAACCCTGTCTCTACAAGAAGGTTGTTGGGAACACAATTGTCTTCCTTATATTGTATGTAGATGACATACTACTCATTGGAAATGACATCCCTTTGCTGCAGCCTGTAAAGACTTAGCTGGGGAATTGTTTCTCAATGAAGAACTTAGGTGAAACAGCATGTATTCTAGGCATAAAGATCTATAGAGATAGATCTAAGAGATTACTTGGCCTAAGTCAAAGTACATATATTAACACGGTATTACTACGGTTTGCCATGCAGAATTCCAAGAAAGGATTTCTGCCGATGTCACATGGTGTGTCTTTCGAAGACTCAAAGTCCCTCTTCTAGAGAGGAGAGAGACCGCATGGATAAGATCCCTTATGCTTCAGCCATAGGATCTATCATGTATGTCATGCTATGTACTCATCCAGATGTTTCGTATGCTTTGAGCATGAAGAGCATATACCAGTCAGATCCAAGTGAACGTCACTAGATAGCGGTCAAGAATATTCTTAAGTACTTGAGAAGGACTAAAGAATATTTCTTGATATATGGAGGTGATGGCGAACTAGCTGTAAAGGGTTACAGTGATGCCAGTTTCCAAACTGACCAGGATGATTATAGATCACAGTCTGGGTTTGTGTTTTCCTTGAATGGTGGTGTTGTGAGTTGGAAGAGTTCACAGAGGCTAACGTCGTTGATCCCTTGACCAAGGCTTTGGCACAGAGAAAGCATGATGGTCACACTAGGTCATTGGGTGTTAGAACCAACCCTGATTAGCACTAGTACTAGTGGGAGATTGTTAGTGAGAGCTCTAGAGCCAATCATATGATGATTGTTGTATGGGCTCAATGTATCATATTCCTATATTTATAAAGGCATTTCTTTATGGTTATTATACTTACTTGTATTGGTGTCAAATAACTAAGTATAATAGCGTCCTTGAGTAAAAGGTTCTTATCTATATCAATCGATTGGTTGAATTGATAGTGAGATGATATAGAGAACACTACTCTTAATCATTCCTAGTCAAGTATTAACATTCAGGGGCAATGTTAATACGATGAGACTAGCATGTAGGTCAACTCGATGACTTGATCTCACAAGTCATAGATATAGAGATATCAAGTTGACACATGGGTATGCATTGGAGAATATACATTGAATGACCCGTCATGAGAAAATATTATAGATCATTATATAAGTGTCATATACTTTCTCATGTGACTATTAGTATGACTATCAGTCCTTGGACCTGAAGTCACCATGGTTCCCTACATAAGGAGTTGCATACTTTGGCTTCGTCAAACGTCACATGTAAATGGGTGGACTATAAAGGCGACTACTAGGTATGTAACAAATTATGCGGAGGGATGTGAGTAATGTAGATGGGATCTATCCCTCCTATATGACGGGAGTGACATCATGATTCTTGATAGACTGAAACCACTAAGTGTATGGTCATGCCCAAATGAGTCAATATGAGATATTGACCTCATTTGATTAGAGAGAGTCTACTTGGAGTTCAAGACATATATTGATTAGAGGATGACATGGTCTATGCCTCAGTTGATCAATTTAGATGTCAAGGATAGAAGGACATTATCATATATTGTGAGAGTCACAATTAGTAGTCATAAAGGTGATTTTGGATCTCAATATTCTTATAACTTTGGTAGTAATGATGTGTTGCTAGATACCGCTCATTACTTATGTTTCTAAATGAGTTTAGGAGCATTGCCAACGTTACAAGAACCTATAGGGTCACACACAAAGGGCAATTAGATGGAGATCAGGTTCATATGATGGACCAAGAGGATTAGGTTCATGTGATGAACCAAATTGGATTAAGAGTAATCTAAATTAGACTAATTGAGTTGGACTCAATTTGATTCATGTGTAGAATGAGTCTAATTTAGATTATGATTCATTGAGTCAATTTAAACCAATGAATAGAGATTCATTAAATTAAATTAACTTGAATCAATGGTTAGATTTGATCAACCATGGGAGATAAAAAGGTCAAGTTTGACTTGACTTGAGAGGGAAGATGAAGAGTCAAGTTTGACTTGACCAAATGTCACCTCATTGTGACTTGGCATGGGGTCGGCTAATGATGGTGTTTCACATTATCAAGGCTACATCATAGTGTGTCACCTCAAGAGGAAGACCAAAAGTCATGACTCTTGGTATTACATGGAGGTTTAAAACCCTCCTTTATGTGGCCGACCACATTAGTGCAAGCATTTGTGCTTGTTATAACTTCTTATTCTTCCTCTTCTCTTCTCTTGTTCTCTCCCTCTCCTCCATTGCCGAAACCATTCAAGGGTGCTAGCACACTCTAAGTGGTTTTTCTCCACCTTTTGTCCGTGTGGATACGTGTAGAGGAGTGTACACTTGACACTCTACGAGATCCGACAACCGTTTGGACGAGCGGGATAAGCGAAGGGCATCGCGACAAGGGTAACACTCTTATCATGTAGATCTAAGGTAGATCTAGGATAATCAAACATGTACATGAATTTTATTTATCTTCGCACGGATCCATGGCAAGACTTCGAGGTTTCCGCAACGCAAAAAGCGGTTTTTGCGGCTCGAAAGTCCTAACATTGGTAAGCATATTAAGATGCTTCGATTAAATCGAGATAGGGAATACCTTAGCCAAGAGTTCATGACCATCTCGTTAAGTGTGATATCATATCTCAACTTACTCCACCTGGAATACCACAATAGAATGGTGTGTCAGAAAGGAGAAATCGTACTTTATTAAATATGGTACAATCGATGATGAGTCAAATAGAACTTTCTACTTCCTTTTGGGGGCATGCTCTAGAGACGGTCACTTTCACACTTAACCGCATTCCATCTAAGGCTATCATAAAAACACCATATATGATATGGACTAGGAATAGCCCCAAAATGTCTTTCATGAAGATTTGGGGATGTGAGGCTTACGTTCGACGACAAGTCTTAGATAAACTAGGACTCAAATCGGATAAATATTTTTTTGTAGGATATCCTAAGGAAATAAAGGGATATTACTTTTATAATCTGACACAAGGTAAAGTGTTTATTGCCAGAAATGGTATCTTTCTATAAAGGAAATTTATTTCTAGAAAAACTAGTAGAAGTAAAGCCGATCTTGAAGAAATTCAAGAAAAATTATTGGAAGTAAAGTACTTCAAGCCTTGATGGAAATTAAATAAGTATCACAAGATGTTGTTCAAGTAGTTTGAAGCAACAACCTGTTCAAGTAGAACAAGCTCTACGTAGATCTGATAGGACCCGCAATCAACCTGAGAGATATTTTTCTCTTGTCTAACCATGGTAATATAGTACTTGTTGGTTTCAACAAGCCTACATCTTATCACGAAGCTGTACGGGACCCAGATTTTGAGAAATGGCTAAAGGCCATGAGATTTAAAATGAAATCCATGTACACTGACCAAGTACGAACTTTAATTAATCCACCTGAAGAAGATTTGGGGATGTGAGGCTTACGTTCGACGACAAGTCTTAGATAAACTAGGACTCAAATCGGATAAATATTTTTTTGTAGGATATCCTAAGGAAATAAAGGGATATTACTTTTATAATCTGACACAAGGTAAAGTGTTTATTGCCAGAAATGGTATCTTTCTATAAAGGAAATTTATTTCTAGAAAAACTAGTAGAAGTAAAGCCGATCTTGAAGAAATTCAAGAAAAATTATTGGAAGTAAAGTACTTCAAGCCTTGATGGAAATTAAATAAGTATCACAAGATGTTGTTCAAGTAGTTTGAAGCAACAACCTGTTCAAGTAGAACAAGCTCTACGTAGATCTGATAGGACCCGCAATCAACCTGAGAGATATTTTTCTCTTGTCTAACCATGGTAATATAGTACTTGTTGGTTTCAACAAGCCTACATCTTATCACGAAGCTGTACGGGACCCAGATTTTGAGAAATGGCTAAAGGCCATGAGATTTAAAATGAAATCCATGTACACTGACCAAGTACGAACTTTAATTAATCCACCTGAAGGGATCAAATCTATGGGTGTAAGTGGGTCTTCAAAGTGAAAACTGACATGGATGGTCTTATGCATACCTATAAAGGTAGATTGGTGGCTAAATGATTCAAGCAAATTCATGGTATAAACTATGATGAAATTTTTTCACCAGTTGTGATACTTAAGTCTATCCAAATCATGTTTGCTATTGCAGCGTACTATAATTATGAGATCTAGTAGATGGATGCCAAAACTGCATTTCTTAATAAAAATCTACTCGAAGATGTGCACATGACACAACCTGAGGATTTTGTAGATCCAAAGCATCCTAGAAAGGTATATAAGTTGCAAAAAATCTATTTATGAATTAAAGCAAGCTTTTGGAACCTGAAATTTTGATTCGATGATGCAATCAAAGTGTGTGGTTTCATCAAGAATGAAGATGAACCTTGTATCTACAAGAAGGTTAGTGGAAGCACAGTCATCTTTCTCATATTATACGAAATGATACCCCTATTGTTCAGTTAGTGAATACTTGCCTTGAGAATTATTTTTTGATGAAAGACTTATGTGAAGCAGCCTATATTTTAAGTATCAAGATCTATAGAGATAGATCTAAAAAAATTTTTGGTCTAAGGCAGAGTCTATATATTAACAAGGTACTTAATCGTTTTGCCATATAGAATTTCAAAAAAGGATTTCTGTCAATGTCACATGGTGTGAGTCTTTTGAAGACTCAATCTCCCTCTTCTAAGAAAGAAATAGATCGCATGGATCAGATTCCTTATGCATCTACTATAAGGTCTATCATGTATGTCATACTTTGTACTCGCCTAGATGTCCCGTATGCATTAAGCATGACAGCAGATACTAGTCAAATCCAAGTGATGGTCACTGAACAGCAGTCAAGAATATTATTAAATACTTGACAAGAACTCAAGATTATTTCTTAATCTTTAGATGCGATGAAGAGCTTGTTGTAAAAGGTTACACTGATGCTAGCTTCCAAACTGACAAGGATGATTTCAAATCACAGTCAAGGTATGTATTTTGCTTAAATGGTGGTGTTATGAGCTAGAAGAGTTTAAACCAAGAGGAAGTCACTGACTCTACAATAGATGTCGAGTACATTGCTACTTCAGTTGCAGCAAAAAAGGTTGTTTGGATTAAGAAGTTTATTACAGAGCTTGGTGTTATTCCTAGTATAGCGAACCCAATAGACTTCTATTGTGATAACAATGGGGCTATTGCACAGGCTAAGGAACCTCACTCTCATCAGTGATCCAAACACATACTATGATGATTCCATCTCATTCGAGTGATCATCGATAGAGGAGATATAAGGATATGTAGAGTACCGACTGATGCTAACATTGCAGATCCTTTGATCAAGGCTTTATCACAGAGAAAGCATAATGGTCACACTAGGTCACTAGGTATTAGATATTTCAGTGATTGACATTAGTGCTAGTGGAAGATTATTAGTATTAGCCCTAGTACCAGTTATGAGATGATTGACAAGGATATTTTTGTATCATATTTCATTAATTAATAAAAGACAAAATTGGTTCTTATATTTACTTTAGTTTAGTGTCGAATGAATAAGTATAATAATGTCCTAGGATAGTAGGTTCTAGTCTACAACATATCAATTGATTGAATTGATTATAGAATATTGTAGATATATATAGAACACTACTCTAAATTATTTCTAGTCAAACATTAATATACAAGGACAATATTAATGCAGTGATACTAGCATACAGGTGAAGGGATGACTTAATGTCACAAGTCATAGATATGAGATATTAGGTTGACACATAGATATATATTAGAGAATGTGTACTAAATAACCCACCATGAGAATGTTTCATGGATAGTTATATGAGTGGACTATAAAGTCAATCACTGGGTATGTCTCATTAATCAATCTATATATCAAGAATAAAAGGGTTGAGTCATACAAGATAATAGATACAGAAAGGTTAGGTCGGATCTTGACATTCTCACCACTTGGATAGCAATGATGTATTACTAGATGTCACTCGTTGCTTATGTATCTAAAATGGTTTTAGATACATTGCCAACGTTACGAGAGCCTGTTAGGTCACACACAAAGAACATGTTGATTTGGAGATGGATTATAGGGTTAAGTCTAATCTGAATTATACACATTGAGTTAGACTCCAATGAATTCAGATTAGACTGATTGGTTTATTGGGTTAATAGCTTATTGTCTTAATGGTTAATCTAATATACTAAATTCAACCCAATAAGATTAATGAATATTAATGGAGATTACTATATCATTAATCAAAAAGAATATCAAGAGATAATAACTTTTTATATTTATTGGATGAGTACAAAAGTCATTTGTAAAAAGTAACCTTTAGGTGAAGTAATCTTTTGTGTAAAATAACCTCTTCGGTAAAGTAACCTATTGGTGAAGTAACCCTTTTAGGAAAGTAACTCTTTTGTGAAGTAACCTTATATAGGTGAAGTAACTTTTTGGGTGATGGTGATCTTCTTGGTTTTTGCTCTTCTTCCTCTTCTTCTCCTGACCAAAAACAAGCTTGTGTAGTTGCTAGCACAACAAAGATTGTTTCTTTTCCAAGCCGTGAGTTCATGAGACAGAAAGAGAACGTGTTCGTGTGAATACCGTAGAGACACGGACGCGTTAATTGCGCTGAGATCTACATCCGAATCAAAGTTGATGTCAAGAGTACCAATTTACACAACAAAGGTAACTATTTTATCTGATAGAATAAGAAAATGTAGTATACATTATTCGCAAGGATCTATGGAGGAATCCTTTTTTCGCTACATTAGGTGTTGTTTTATGCATAAGATCCGTACAAGATGTATATGCAAATAACCTTGTACAACACATAGTCTTCAACTCTAAGTTGGCCAAAGTTGAAGTTGATGACGATCGAAGTTCAATCATCACCAAATAGATAAGTGTAGATACGATCTAGAGTGATGTCAAAATGAGGCTCAGGAAAAGATGGAGTAGGGCATGATAAATAATAGAACGTGGAGGCTGAGGAATGCAACACGAGTCGGTTCTTAATCAGATCGAGTGTGAAGATGATATCATGACCTCCAGCTTTAGAAGAAAAAGTAAGACCATCTACCTTAGCTAAGTTATTATAGAACTTGGTATACTTTTACTGCTTGGTCCAGTAAATATATGTGGAAAGAGTATAATAAGCTATAATCTCTAGAATGTTAGGGCAGTGATCTATGAAGAACTTCCTACCAATATATCTACAAGGCATAGGTGAATATATATGCTCATGAAATCTATGTCTACATTGCTCAAAGAAAAAGCTCAAGTCATCCGAAAGATGCTCGGAAGTGGTAGGCTTAGTAGCTCTACGTTTTGGTCTAACATTTAACAAAATAAGGAAACTGAATAAGAGGAAAAACATTGTGTAAACAAATACATAAGATTAACAAGGCATGATGATCAAGTAGACTTAATCTCGGGACGAGGGTCAAAAACAGACTCAAAAATGGATCGAAAATGAGTTTGGAAGAGAAAAAAATAAGTTGGAAAGAGTTTTTGACGAGTGCCGCATGGTCGCCTATATAAAGGTTGTCCGGGCGCGCAACCGCCTATATAAAGGTTGTTCAGGCAACCGTAGGGGTACACGGTCAATCCAGTACATCAAGTTAAGAGCGCCTGTTTGAGGTCATGTGGACGACCATATACTACTAGGGTTGACCTTATACTGACTTTTCACCTAACATAATAAATGTAATTTAAATTAAGACAATTTGTTACCAATCGGAAAAGATGTTAAGACTTTTTGAATTTTTTTTTTTCTTTCTAACTAAGTTTTTCAATCCTTGCATTACCCGAAAAAGATATGGCGAAGGAAACCCACCTAAGAGAGAGGTAACTCCTTATACCAATAACAATCCTTTGTTAAGGATAGGAAAAAGGAGGCAACCAAATGTTACTTTCTTTAGCAAAAATATAACTGAATGTGATTCTTAATTATATGATACATACTTTGAATACTGGATCATCTCAGTCAAACGAGACTACCAAGTCAAATATGAATTAGATGTTGAAACTAGTGGAGCAATGATCCAAATAGGCGAAAACTCTATGGGAGAAGTAGCTAGAGCAGCCTATGATGCCTTTAAATTAAAATTCTCATATGAAGTCACCAAAATTAATCTCTCAAGGCAATAATATAATTAATTTATGTTATGCAATTCATAAGCATTTTAACAATCAGGAATGCAAATACAGGATTAGACTTAAGACAAAAAAAAAATCATGAGAGACTTTAACAGCTTCATCTATTTAGTTGCAAAACAATTTACCTCTTGTTATTGTTTCTTTATTTGAATTACTGTAGAATTTTGTAAGAGCTAGAACTAGGCAACTCTAAAGAAAGGTTGAGAGGTATTAGAGTAGAGAAAATGTAGTCCATTATTTATGTGTTTTAATTAATTTAATATAATTCAATACATTTTGTATATAAATCATTATAAAAAAACATAATGGTTAACAACATGAGATAAATAAGAAAACATTTCACTGATATATAATGTGATCCATCAACTTATTTAAATTGAGAACAATACAGTCATATTAAGACTCAAGCAAACCAATAATTTTTCTAAGGCATAAGGCATATAAACAAACACACCTTTCAGTCATCAGGGTTTGGCAACATACTTTGGTAAAAGGATTTCTTTTCCATTAATTGTACTCTGAACTTGAATTCTTGTTTGGCCCCAGGAGGTGCCATATGGATTCTCTGCCCGTGCTCTTCTTTCATCTGGACCTGTCTATCAATAAGAGTAATGATCCCCATAAACAAGATTCATTTCCCCCTTCTCTTTCCGATGAGGAGAAAGATGAACAAGAGAGATGATATCAAGTATTACATTAATTATCAATCTGTGGATTCTGGTAGCAGACAGCCATATGATGCAAGACAGCAAATAAAATAATATAAATTGCAAAGAACTAATTGGAAAATATACGATAGAGCGATAAAGGATTACATAACTGGGACATCAAGAAATCATTAACCTCACAATCGTTGCATCACCTGTAGTTCTGTACCAAAGTTCTGCAAAAGTCCAACACTTCAACGAGATGTCAAAAAAAATAGGTTGAATATTTGAAGCTCAGATGGCAATACTGTTTGGATATTTACTGAGGTAGATAAAAGTGGTAAACCCTGCTGGTTCCCACCATGAACCAAGAGTTGTTGGCCTAGGCTCCAAAGAAATATATGAAGGGAAACAATACAAGCATTTTGATGACATTATCAGCACAACTATTCTGTAGACAATATGGTTAGACTATAGTTCGACAGCAGATCGATGTTACATTGATAATTCTCAGGTGTCAAGCGAGGTGATGCTTACAAAATTACAAAGACTAACTTCATCATGGGTTGGCATCATTACGTTTGTGGAGCAATATCCATAGTATCTGTATGAGCTTCACTAGTTTCATATTCAGTGAGTAGGTCCATGAACTCATTTAGCAGCCTTTGGACCTTCCTGTTTGAAGCAATAGCCGGAAGAATATCTTCCCTGAGGAGTTTGTGCTTTTTCATTCCCTGCAATTTAATAACAGACCATAATTTCAGAAATAAGTTCGTCCATGGATGTAGATGCGCAGAATATATCGGTATATCAACTTCCTCCATAGCTCGATTAAGCACCACTCAGATTTGAATACAAATCAACTACCCTATGAAATATCTAAAATATAGCATAGCAGTTTGAGATGCCAACATGCCACATTCCGATGCCAAGAGTAAAGATGTTCAGGAATCCCCATTGCATAGCCAACAGTCATGTTCGAGGATTGCAAATTTCAGTTTCGAAAAAATTAAAGGTGGCCGTTTAGAACAAGCTAAGATACACCTCAGCATTATGATCATTTAATTTGCATCCATAATGAGGGATAACTAGGAGAAAATTATATATCAAAAAACTTATAGTTTTTAGTATATTTCAAGACATAAAAGAACTCCATGTAAGAAATGCAGAATGATATATTGATCATCTTTTCCAAGAGAGAATCTTACTAGCACATAAGGATCCCATGCTGGATTCTTTGGGTCTGTAGGCGTAGACTCTGCCATTCCTGTGGGAGGACCAAGAAAACTTTCACAAACTTCTCGAAGACGAGACTCATCTGCTTCTCTGCAAGATTATATAACTGTCATCTCATTAGTCCTTGGTAAGTTGCTTGGACAAATTGCTACGAAATGCTCTACGTTGATGAATGCATTATGTGAAAAGCATCAAATGAACCCAGACTGATGTGAAAACAACACTGCACCGATTATATATCAATATGGACAAAGAAATCCTTGCAAAAGAAATAATCACAAGATGATGCAAATAAAAATAGAGTATTTCTAAACTAAAACAAATCAATAAAATAAAATAATTCAGTATTTAAATTTTATTTTATTTCATTTCTATTTGATTTTGAATAAAAATTTATTTTATATCTACTTTTACTATT
The DNA here is from genome assembly GCF_018446385.1 of Zingiber officinale. Classification (NCBI taxonomy): domain Eukaryota; kingdom Viridiplantae; phylum Streptophyta; class Magnoliopsida; order Zingiberales; family Zingiberaceae; genus Zingiber; species Zingiber officinale. The sequence continues at coordinate 47,542,949 of NC_056005.1, read as the reverse complement.
TTCAAAACTCTCATAGTGAAAACTCCACCATGGCCATTCCTGGGAAGGATTGCATTATGTTATCAATGTTATGTATGGATTTATCAAACTGTAGTGATAATGCTACGTTGTTCTTTAGAAAGAACACGTAGGGTCCGATCCCAACGTCTCGGCAAGGACCGCACAATTTAATTGTAATGTTAAATATGTAAAAGTTCTCACACCTTATGTTAGATAAGAACACATATTATAGAAATACCAATTATCTTAGATTTCAAATATGGACATAGGAATGCTCACTAGCAAAAAGGAAATAGATATGATGATTAGGACAACAATTAATATTTTGTGTTTACAATAAATAAAATATATAGGAGAAAAGAGAGACGATAAAAAAAAACTCTGGCGTTAAGTTATGATATAAAAGAAAGTAAAATAAGAAATGGATGGAGTAAGTATTGTTGTACATAATTCGTTAAAGGATGAAATAATAGAAGTAATTAGGAAGGGAAATAGAATTATAGTTCTTAAAATAGTCGTAGCAAAAAAAAATTATTAATGTAATTAGCATATATACAAGTAGAATTAGATACAGACGCCAAAACTAGATTTTGGGAAGATTTAGATGAGGTAGTATAAAAAATTCCAACATACGAGATGATGAAAGGGTGTATAGGGGCTATGATTTTAAAATACGAAATGAAGAAATAAAAGTGATATTAGATTTTGTAATAGTATATGAACTTATAATAGCTAATATGATTTCAAGAAAAGAGAAAAACACTAAGATATGTTCAAAACTGAGTAAATCATAAATTGATTTTCTTATGGACAGAAAACATTAAAAAAAATTGTAAAGATTGGTCATCCTTGGAGAAAACCGCCCAACATAGAAAAATGTGCATGACTCTTAGAAATTAAATGATTGAAATCAAAGGATGAAAACAAATAAAGTATCTTTCGAAGAGGGTAAAAGCACAAGTATTAAAAGAAATGCATAGTAACTCGAATACGACATGAGATAAACGAGATAAGATGACATTATATTTGAAAATAGTAGTCAAGACCTAACTCGGCGAGTCAAGAGATAACTAAATAAAGAATTAATGGTGAAATGAGAAAGTACAAAAAAAAAAAGTGACAAACATGAACAACATATAAATTACAATGAAAAACGTATTAAAAAGTATGCAGTAATCAAGAAAGATGCCAAGAAAGTAATGAGTGAAGCCGAGAATGAAACTTTCAAATGCTTGAATCAACAACTTGATACAAAAGAAGCAAAAAAGGACATTAATAAAATACTTAAAGAGAGAAAGGAAAACAAAGAATCTTACTCAAATAAGATGCATTAAAAATAAATCTAATATGTACTAGTGAAGGATGAGGAAATAAAGGAGCGATAGAAGAGATATTTTCATTAACTTTTTAATAGAAGCTTAAGTGACCAACTTAGGTTAGGAAATTAAGTCATTCAAATGTATAGAACTTTAAATTTTTATTAAACAATTCAAATTTTAGAAGTTAAACTGACATTAAATGGAATGCAAAATGGAAAAGGATTAGATATATTCTAATAGAGGCAAAATGTGCCTAGGTAAGTAGGATATTAAATGAATACGATGTTATTCAACTTGATATTCAAACTGAAGAAAATATTTAGGAGCATTAAGCTATATTATGAAACTTTAGGAAAGAGTGATACAAAAAAAATTAAGAGCAAGGTGATCAAAAATCAATTTAGATTCATGCTCGAAAAGTTAATTATAAATGTAATATATCTTCTTAAACAACTGATTGAAAAGTATCGAGAAAAGAAGTAAGACTTAGACATGATATTCACTAACTTTGAAAAAAACTTATGATAGAATCTCAAGGAAATTTATAGAGAAAATTTTAGAAGAGAACGGTACTAGCGTAGCGTATATTAAAATAATTAAGGTAACCATAAGAATATAATGATAAAAATGAAGACTCTAGACCAATTAACTGAAGTACTTCCTATAATAATAGGACTATATCAAGGATCAATGTAAATCCATATCTTTTTATAATAGTCATAAATGAACTCATTAGACACATCCAAGACGCATTACCATGATACATATCATTTGCATATGACATTATTTTGATCGACGAGACACCTAAAGGAATAAATCCTAAAATTGAATGTTAGTGGAAAATACTGAATAAAAAATTTTAAACTTAGTGAAGTGAAAACAAAATATATAAAATTTAAATTTAGTAGTATTAAACATAGCAAGACAATTATTAAGATATGAGACAATAATTTATAGATCTTTAAGTATTTAAATATGTTTTTGCAAGAGAATAAAGGGTTAATTGAGATATTTTACATAGAATACAAGCAAGAAGGTTAAATGATTATACTAAAAGGTTTGATGATGCACCTTAATAATATTCATGTAGTAGACAAAAATGGCTTGATGATTCACCTTATACACTAAAAGGGTGCATACAATATAAGAGGAGACTATACTTGTACACAAGCATCGAATGATTATACTTCTTCAAGAAACTTGTGTACACAGTGCATGGCACTTTGGGGAGACAAACCTTACGTGTGGCAAGTATCCATCGCCAGAGACATTAAGAACATGATAAGATGATGACTTAACTAAGATTGGAGATTGAAACTAGCTTAACTCAGTTAGGCCACATTGAAACAATTCGTTTATCTTGCTCATTAGTGAAACTACATGATGATACGATTAGACTAATTTAGATTGTGGGTTGTGTTTCATATATAATTTTTTTAATTGTTTTGCAAAAATTTTATTTCATCACATGAGCATATTTTGCATACTTGAATCTCTTTTGTATCATTTTCACTCTTTTAGTTCGGAGAAATGCTCTTTATGCTTTTAATTGGCAGGACGTGAAACGGGAGCTTAATTGGAGTAAAAAGGTCTCAGAAAGAGAATCTATAGCAAGAAACATACTCTGGTTATGTCCCATGACATAGGCGTATTCCTCCGGCCAAAATTAGACGTGAAACGGAACAGTCATGGAGGCCCTAGCCACCCCTAGGCACAGCCATGTCCCCCTTCTGCCGAAAACTAGCCTTAGTCAGCTTCTAACTAGGCAGTGCCCCTAGGCACAACCGTGTTCATCGACCCAACGCCCAACACGCCCTAGTCGAGCCACACAGCATGGTTGTGTCAAGCCCTCTCTTTTACCAACAGGGAGCAATATAGCACAATCGCGGTTCAATAGTGGCACCTTGACAAATTAGGAAACAAGCAATGGTTTTGGTCAGTTATGAGGACTATAAAAAGCCCTAAGAGACTCTTGTTTGGGGAGGTATTTCCCCTTAACAGGGAATCGAAGAATCGTTTCCAGGAACTGTCGGAGTTTCTGTCCATCGTAAAGCTTGGAGTTCTTCTGAAGACGACGATCGGCACACGACTAAGCATCGTTCTCTTCTCCTTTTCTCTTGATTTTGAGTTGTAGAATGTCTTCTTCTCTGTCTTTTGGTTGAAACTCCATCTCCATGGAATAGTATTCTTAATTTTAGGATGAGGGAGTAGTTCGATTGACTTGTTGCTACTATTTTTATATATCTTTTCATCTTTCTTTACTATACGATGTGTTTATCCATGATCTAGCTTTATTGCGCATACATGATTATGACACTAACTATGCATCTTGATATCACACGGAATGTGGGGAAGGACCGAAAGGTGAGCCCAACTCTTTGACCCATAAAAATCAAGACATGAGGGGTTGTTCACGAAAGTGGTCCAAAATCTCACGAGAGCATCATTGGCTATTACAAGGCCAAATGGGTTTACCCCGACTCGGCGTCACGAAGTAAAAGATAGCTCCTAGGAGATCACGAGGCCACATGACAAGGTCTTCCTAAGAAAGCGATCGCTTTAAGACTACCTTGAAAGTAGCCGTTGTGTTTGAGTAAACACGTCGATATAATTCTAAAAGTTTATATCGGTTACCTTGGGATCGATCACCTTCATACACATAAACATTGAGGTAAGAGAGTGAATGATATTTAGGGTGTCAATAGTCGTCGTGGTGAAACCAAAATCCTAAAATTGTTTCTGAAAACAAATTCTCTTCTAAGACTCCTCGTGTTTTCTTAACTCATTTTCTTTCTTTTATAATTCTTGCGATTTTGATTGTTCTAAATAGCCTGCTTTGCGATTCTGATGGATACTCAATTTATAGTATGTCGATATTTGATTATTTGACGACAATCATACATTTACAATTTTCACCCATCTTATACTAACCAAACTCATTTCATATTTTGAAAATATTTGACTCAAATGTTTACTTTCTTGAATTTTCAACCAAACAAAAACATTAGTTAATTTTCAAAATATAAGATTTTCTACCAAATTTAGAGTCCCTCGAGCTTACATCTTTATCTATTGTTTTTTCCATAGGTTGTAGGATGTAAATGCCAAGGTAGACACCTTTATTGGATGCCACTATAGTTGGAAGCAATTAGCTACTGCCTAATTAACTATTGTCATAATAGAAACAAATTAGCTATTACCTAATCAGTAGAAAATAAATAATGGTCTAATAACAACTGCTATAGTAGAAACAAATAATGGCCAAATTAACTTTTCGATTTTTGATTCTTTGTTTCTTTTATGGGTTGGTCTTGTTGGTGCAATCGACCTTCAAGATTTTGATATTTGTTTGACAATATGTTTAAAGAAGTCTAGTCAGGTCAAGGTTAACTAAATGACTAGCAAGGGTAGGATGAGACTAGTCCTAACTTCGATTAGGCAAGGGGAGTCCTAACTACAGTTAGGCAAGGAAAATCCTAATCACGGCTAGGCAAGGGAAATCTCAGCAAATCATGGAAACCAAATAGGATTCGTTAGGTCTAGAGAACCCGATATTGAATCCCTAGCAAGCTGATCCGATACTAAGTCCTGGTGAGACCCTAGAGGGAGGTAACCTTAGGTAACGAAAAGTCTTGGAGGAGTAAACACCAAGCAACCTTGATCGAAAGGTTTTCGACTGACTGTGTGCGGTCGACCGGACTAGCGGATTTTGGTAAACTTAAGTTTAGTTTTGCCATAATATTTTGCATTCTTACCATTACAATTGGCTAATTTAGTATTGCAGGAAAAGTTTTAGAGGATCTGACAATCAAACACTTAACAAAGAAAATCCAAACAGGTCTGGAAGACCCGATGTTTGGTAGGTAACTTGAGGTCAGCAACTGGAATGGAGCGACAAGAATGTCGCATCCCAGAAAGGGACAAACCCTAGATCGCTAATTCAACTGAATAAACCGGAAGGTTTCCAAATTGAGATCAAGACAAGTCTTACTGTCTTACTCATGTAGTATTATACCATTGTGCTAACTTTGTGTTGTAGGGATACTTTTTTATACTATGGAATTAACTCTGTTTTGCAAAATTCGAAGGGATTAGTCGACTGAAACTAGAGTTTCAGTAAATCGAAGCTAGCTGATGTGGCAAGGTTCAAATTGCGCAGAGAAAACTTCGAAGTCAAGTGGATCAGTCAACTGAACCTAATTTGGTAAATACAGTGATAGATTCGATCTTGGCAAAGTTGAAAAACATAGAGATCGGTCGATCAATCAAGGTGATCAGATGTTAGCAAAGTTGGAACATTAAATGGCATTAATGACACGAATATCAAATCTCGGCAAAGAAGGAAGACTGTGTGATCACTCAACCGATAGGGAGGTCGGTCGACCAAAAGGATCAATCGACTGAAGGATTTTTCGGTTGATCTAACGCCACTTAAAAAAGTACATCTCGAACTCTGAGCTTTGAGCCAGGAACAACTTTAGTGCAACCTTCTATTATTTTGTTTATGCTACTACTCTACGCCTTAACTCTGTGTGCAAGCTACTACACCGAAGAGCTCCGACAAACCTTCATCTTATATCTTCATTGTCAGTATATTTATCTTCAGCTTGTATAATCCTTTGTAAACATCTTTCTACGAATTTTAGTGAATTGTCCAACGATACTATCAAGGATCACGGGTCTTGGAGTAGGAGTCGACATAGACTTCGAACCATGTAACCAACTATCTCTCTGTTTATATTGTTTTCAATTCCGCTGCTATACTTTGATTTTGCCTTAATACTTAAAAAGAAAAGGTTTGCAACGAGCAATATTCAACTCCCCTCTATCGCTATTCCGATCCTTCAATTGTTATCAGAGTTGGTTGCTCTGAATTAACTTAACCGTTTTTTGAACATTTTTTACTTTTCTTTTCTTTTTGTTAAAAAAAAAAATTGGTATATTCTCTTTCCTCCTAAATCTCGCACTGCTAATCCCAAGACTTGGAAATTTTCTTTGATTATCCTTGTTTTTGATAGAATGACAAACTCCTACCAAGAGGACTATAGTATTGTTCATCCTCCATTGTTCACCAGTGAAAATTTCAACTACTGGAAGAGAAGAATAGAATGCTATCTCAAGTCCGATATCAAATTCTGGCTCACAAGGATACACACCACCCATAGAGAACGGGAAATCGCTAGACCCGTAAAAGCGGAATCTCCAAATGGTGAAGAAAGCACAAGTAAACTATAAAGCTATAAACACCATCCAGTGCGGCTTAATCATGGAGGAGCTAAATCGAGTCGAACCCTATGAAAACGTAAAAGAACTATAGGATCTTCTAGTAAAATTGCACAAGGGAGCCGATGACTCCAAGGTAACAAAAAGATATCTCTTACTTAATAATTTATTTAATATAAAAATGTTGCCCGGAAAAATTGCATGCACGACTCAAAGACATCCTCAACGATCTCCATCTAATCGAGCATCAACTGGAAAACCACAACACTATAAGGTATACTCTAAACGTCTTCCCTCCAAACTCATTATGGGCATCAATTATAGATGTTTATAAAGTTTCAAAGGACCTTTCAATTATTAAATTAGACTAACTCTTTTTGTAAATTAGAGTTACATAAGCAGTCTAACTTAAGTCAAGTTGAGAAAAGAATTGCATTGTATGCAGGACCAAGCAAGGAGACGAAGTCCCGAACAAAGCTTGAACCCGAGAGCAAGTCAAACTCAGACTCTAGAAATGAAAAAGAACTGATGAACATGGTTAGAAGGAAGTTCAACAAGAAGAAATTCAAAATGAGTACAAAGATGTCACCCGCTCAAATCAAAACAAATCAGAAATAACTTACTATGGATGCAACACTTCAAACACGAGTGCCCAAATCGGAAGGAGGAGAAGACCAAGTTCACAAGAAAAAAGAAAGTTCTCTAGGCAACTTGTGACGGGTCATCTTCCGAGAAGTCCGACACGAAAGAACCGAAACACTCGAGCCACCTTGCACTTATGGCAAGAAATGAAGAGTTCGAGTTTGAGGACGAGTATGAGTATGAGACCGATGACGAGTCCGAGAGAAGCAACAGATCCGCATCCGTTTCCGAAGGACACGATAAGGTAACTTTAAATTCGAAGTCTGAAATATTGAAAGTAATTAAATGCTTGTTTAAAAAATTAACAAACATCAAAAAAAAATAACTTAGTACTTAAGGAAATTGACCACCTTAATGAGCAAGTTAGCTTGAATCACTTGACTAACCAAGTTCCAAGTGGAACTTCAACTCAAGTTGCAAAACTTGAGAAATAAAATTTCAACTTGAAAGGACAAGTGGAGCGACTCAAGAAAACTTTTAAAAAGTTCAAATTAGGATCCAAGTGTCTAACTATAGTACTTGGATCGCAACGAGCCTTATATAACAAATTTGAACTATGTTACAAACTAAACAAATTATATTTATCTTTACTTAGGCAAAACGTTAGAAATCAAATTCAAGCATGGGTCCCTAAATCAGTTTTAACTGTACCAATTGAACCAAAACGATAGTTGGTTCCTAAGAGTCGGATTCATCTTTTAGATAGATTATATATAAGCTATGACTCAGGAGGAGCAAATAAAAAAATTATTCACCCAACTTGATTGATTGAATATGCATACCTAGGTTTAAATTTACTTTTTTGCTTAACGTAAAATGGTTAGTTAAAAAAGTTTAACAAACCCTGATAGATTGAGATGATAGTACGCGAAGGAAACTTTGTCAAAGGCATGTCTAGGTTGAATCATGTGTTTTAACTGGTGCACTAGGCCTAGTGGATCTGGCTGAAGCTATCCCAGTCAAACATAAGCTAGTTACACCAAAACCTAGTATTAAGTTCTTTGAGTTTGTTGTTTTTGAGAAGTTATCAGATGTAGTTACTTTAATGTTGTTCCCTCTGACTCACTACAGTTTAGAAACTTACTTTATAAACTCCTTGATGAGCCCAAAGCTAAATTTAAATCTAGCAAGGATCAAACAACCTTTTCTTAATAATTCAAACAAATTAAAATAATAAGTATTAATCCTAATCAATACTCAAAATAATAATAAACTTTAATTAAAATTAGATAATTAATCAAACAATTATATTAATTAATTAACTAAATTTGAATCTAAGTTAAACTAAATTGAAAAAGGGACCTTAATTAATTAAACAAATACTGATTAATTTAAATAATAATAAAATTAATAAATAATTATTTAATAAATTCAACTAATTAATATTCAATTCTAAGCATAAGAAATATTTCGAAATTAATTAATAACTTTAATTAACTTAATTTAAAATTAATTAATAAATTACTTAACATTAATTTAAAATTAATTAATTAATTACTTTAATTCGAAATTAATTAATAATATTAAATTAATCAATCAATAAATCATTCTCATTAAATCAAAAAAATAAACTAATTTCTTTATCAACTTTAAGTAATCAAAACTAAAATTTTAACTTATCTTTAACTCTTAATTAATTTAAACCTAATTAATTTTAATTTATTTCAAAATTAATTTTAATTAATTAATTTTTAATCTTAAATCTTTACCTGATTAATTCTTAATTAATTTTAACTTAAACTTATCTCCTAACAAATTAATTAAATTAATGTTTAATTAATAATAATTCATAATCAATTAATTCTTAACTAATTAATTATGAAACTTTAATCAACTGTTAAACCAAAATTTAATAAATAATTATTTAATAAATTCAACTAATTAATATTCAATTCTAAGCATAAGAAATATTTCGAAATTAATTAATAACTTTAATTAACTTAATTTAAAATTAATTAATAAATTACTTAACATTAATTTAAAATTAATTAATTAATTACTTTAATTCGAAATTAATTAATAATATTAAGTTAATCAATCAATAAATCATTCTCATTAACTCAAAAAAATAAACTAATTTCTTTATCAACTTTAAGTAATCAAAACTAAAATTTTAACTTATCTTTAACTCTTAATTAATTTAAACCAAATTAATTTTAATTTATTTCAAAATTAATTTTAATTACTTAATTTTTAATCTTAAATCTTTACCTAATTAATTCTTAATTAATTTTAACTTAAACCTAACTCCTAACAAATTAATTAAATTAATGTTTAATTAATAATAATTCATAATCAATTAATTCTTAACTAATTAATTATAAAACTTTAATCAACTATTAAACCAAAATTTAAACTTAATTTGACTACACCTAAAAATCTAATAAATTAACTCAAATTAATTATTATACCTAATTTTAACTTAAAACTTAAAATCAAAAAATTTTAGCATAGTTTCTAATTTGAACATAATAATTAACTTAACTTTTAATTAACCTCAACCAAAAATTGAATTAATTCAAATAAATCCTTAAATCAAAATTAATAATCTGAATTTAAATTGAAAGTTAGCTTAATCAACAAATTACTTTAATTAGCTCTAAATTAATTCAAAAATTAATCAATTACCCTAATTAACCCTAATAATTAATCTGAAAGTAATAAACATAATAACTAATAACTAAATTAATTAAATAATAATCAATTTGAATTAATCATTTTAATTAATCAAATTAATTTTTACTTAACTCAAAATTAAGTTTAATCATTTTATTAAATCCTATATCAAAAAAATTTATTGTTGACCAACACCTAAGCTCATAGTTCCTAAAGTCAACCACGATCTCTCAAACCTCTAGACATATAAGAATGCTTCCGTGTAGGTAACAAGGATATTCAAAAATATCTGGTTAAGGAGAAAAAACTCTATTGAAAGACATATTTTGAAAAGAGGTTCAAAATGAAATATATTTGAAAATATATCTTAAAAAAAGGTTTGAAAAGTTTTGAGTTCAAATATTCTCTTTTAAAATCATAGTTTCAACATTCTTTTAAAATATTCTTCAAAATCATACTTTAGAAAATATTTTGAAAAGTTATGTTTTGAAAAATATTTTTTAAAAGTTGTTTCTTACTTTGAAAAACTCTATAAAAAGTTGTTTGATAAAAATACTTTGCAAATATTTTTGAGAATTCTTAGTCCTTGTCAAATAGTTTTGAAAATCACTTTTACAAAATTATTTGAAAAATTATATTGGAAGCATTAATTTTTCTATGAAAAATATCTTGGTTTTGCAAAAATATTTTAAATCTTGAAAAATCTTTTTGAAAAATATCTTTAAAATATTTTACAAGAAAGTCTGAAAATAATTTTGAAAAGAGTCTTTCAAAATAAAAATGAAAATTTGAATATATCAAAATTGTCTTTCAAGAGGAAAAGGTGGATGTCTTTTTAACATAGGTATTAAATGATTGTTGGTGCAAAACCAATACCTAATTGTTGGTGCAAACCCTAAGGAGCTCCTTAGGAATCAAAGCAATTAAGTTAGTAACCTTTTTGATATATGCCAAAGGGGAAGAAGAAGGGTTTAAGTTAGAACCCTAATTATTTTTAGGGATAAGACTTGATTTGTTGGGTTAAGTAGCCTAACTTAAATATATTGTCAAACATCAAAAAGGGAGAGATTGTTACGGCAATCGACCTCCAGGATTTTTATATTTGTTTGACAATATGTTTAAAAGAGTCTAATTGGGTCAAGTTGACCGATGACTAGTAAGGGTAGGGTGAAAAGTCTACCGAATGACTAATCCTAACTTCTGTTAAGCAAGGAAAGTCCTAACTACGGTTAAACAAGGGAAGTCCTAGTCGCGAATAGGCAAGGGAAATCTCGACAAATCATGGAAACCAGATAGGATTCAGTAGGTCTGGAGGACTCGATATCGAATCCCTAGCAAGCCGATCCAATGCTAAGTCTCGATAAGTGAAGCTAGGTGGTGAAAACCATAGGGGGAGGTAACCCTAGGTCCTAGTGAGTGATGCCGAGTGATGAAAACCCTAGGGGGAGGTACCACCTTAGGTAACGAGAAGTCTTGAAGGAGTAAACTCCAAGCAAGGTTGATCGAAAGGTTTTCAATCGACAACGCACGGTTGATTGGATCAACGGATTTGGGTAAACCTAAGTTTAGTTTTACCATAATATTTTGCATTACTACTATTATTGTTGGCTAATTTAGTATTGTAGGAAAATTCTTAGTAGATCAGGTAATTATATACTGAGCAAAGAAAATTCAAACAGGTCTGAAGGACCTGATGTTTGGTAGATAAGTCGAGGTAAGCGACTGGAGTGGAGGAATAAGAAAATTATATTCCAAGAAGGGGCAAACCCTAGGTCGCTAATCCACTGAAGAAATCGGGAGGTTTCTAAGTTGAGATCAAGAGAGGTCTTATTCATGCAACATTATACTATTGTGCTAACTTTGTGTTGCAGGGATACTTTTTATACTATGAAACTAACTCTGTTTTACAAAATTCGAAGGGATCGGTTGACCGACTTGTAGTTTCAGTCGACCGAACCTAGCTGATGTGGAAGGGTTCAGATCGCGCAAGCAAACTTGGAAGTCAGACGGATCGGTCGACTGAATCGATCGACCGAACCTAATTTGATAAACATAATGGTAGATTCAATCTCGGCAAAGTTGGAAAAGCATAGAGATCGATCAACCAATCAAGGTAATTAGTCGACCGAACATTAAATGGCATTAATGACATAAAGATCATATCTCGGTAAAGAAGGTTGTGTGATCAATCGACCAATAGGGAGATCGGTCGACCGAAAGGATGAGTCGATCGAAGGATGTTTCGGTCGATCGAACACCGCTTATAAAAATACATCTCGAGCTCAAAGCCAAGAATAACTTTGGTGCAACCTTCTAATCTTCTATCATTCTATTCGTGTTATTGCTCTACGCATCAACACTGTATGAGAGCTACTACACCAAAGAGCTCTGACAAATCTTAATATTATATCTTCATTGTCGGTATATTTATCTTCAGCTTGTATAATCCTTTGTAAATATGTTTATACGAATTTTAGTGACTTGCTCAACGGTGCGATCAAGGATCCCGAGTCTTGGAGTAGGAGTCGACACAGACGCCGAACCAAGTAACCAACTATGTCTGTGTGTATAGTTTTCAATTTTGTTGCTATACTTTGATTTTGCCTTAATACTTAACAAGAAAAGGTTTGTAACGAGCGATATTCACCCCCCTCTATCGCTATTCTGATCCTTCAAGTCTTTCCTGAATCGTGTCATGTTTGACTCTTTATATAAGGAGTGTTATTATTAATAAAGGGGGAAAAGAATAATTGAGTAATTTGGAATCCGTCTAGGACGAGTCTTTCCCCCTCCCTTACCCTTACATGTTGCATGACCAAGTACGTATCCAGATCTCGACCTGTGACTCAATTCTGTACTCAAGACCATAACAACTTGGTATCAGAGCCGATCATGGATGGCACAGATCCTATCACATCCAAACTCGATGCCTTCATAGAAAGATTGGCCTCGCACAACAAGTTTTCACGGGGCAGATCACTTCCCGCCAACGAGGACTAGCGAAGCAGATGGCCAAATTATCCCGTACTATTCAAGAGACAAGATGACGACCAGTGTCGAGCGCAAACAGCCCTACTAACATAGAGTGTGGCCCTTCCAAAGCCTTGGAGATCATACTTGAATCGTCAATCAGCGACACCCTGATTCCGCGATACTTAAAGATGGAGTTCTCCACCTATTATGAAGAAGGGGATCCACTGGGCAAGATTAAAAGGTGTGAAAAATTATTTGTCAACCAAAGGACCACAAAAATCGACAAGGTTAGTCTTGTTGTCTTTCACTTAATAGGGGAAGCCCAACTTTGGTTTGATTAGATGGAACAGGAAGAGCCGTCTATGAGCAACAATCCTCTGGGAGAGCTAGCAAATCTGAGTAGACAGACTCGATAGAAGACTACCAGCAGCAGTTCCAATCCCACCTCGCCTGAACTTCGAACCTCGAACCTCCGACCACAACAACAAGTTGACTTGTTCACTGCAGGGCTAGTCGAAGATCTCCGTATCGACATCGAACTGCATAAGCCTAAAAACCTAAGCATTGCAATGAATATGGTCAGGGCATTAAAAACGGAAACAGTTCTTCCATTAAAGCGAGGGTTGCTGCGCACGAATTGGGGTGGGACCACAACCAAGCTCAACACAACGAGGGGCATCAGCTAGGAGACTCCACCTACTTCATTCTTCAAGCGTCTAACTCGTGCCGAGATGGCAGAACGGAGAACCAAGGGCCTCTATTTTAACTGTAATGAGTCCTACTCCACGGGTCACAAGTGGAAGCGCCTATTTTGGATTGAAGTACCTGATGATGATGATGACAGAGAAGGTGAGGAAGAGGGGGAAATGGATTCGGAAATTTCCCTCAATAGTGGTGTTATACCCCACTTTCAAATATGAAGACAAGCTCAGCATCAAGAGGGGAGAGATGATGTGGGCATCGAGGTGGATGCCTTTGTCGGACGCTGCTATAGTTGGAAGCAAATTAGCTACTATTATAGTAAAAATAAATTAGCTATTACCTAATTAGTAGAAAACAAATAATGAATTAATTTAACTACTGCTATAATAGAAACAAATAATAGTCTAATTAGCTTTTCTATTTTTGATTCCTTGTTTCCTTTATGGGTTTGTCTTTCCTAAATCGTGTCATGTTTGACTCCTTATATAAGGAGTGTTATTATTAATAAAGGGGAAAAAGAAAAATTGAGTAATTTAGACTCTGTCTAGGACGAGTCTTTCCCCCTCCTTCCCTCCTTATGTGTTGTATAACTAAGTACGGATCCGGATCTCGACCTATGACTCGATCCTGCACTCGGGACCATAACATTGTGCTCCTTTAATCTCAAATGGAAATACTCAACCTAGGCATTATAATTTCACACTCATCAAGGGCATAAGTAACACACAAACAATTTCCTCATAATATGTCATAGTGCTTCCTTTTCTATTATAAAAGAATGATGCAAGATGAAAATGATGACATGCAAAATGCTCTAGTTGCTTGAAGGTTACATTTTAATGTATTTGGAATCAAATATTTCATGTTGAAGAATTAAACAAATAAAAACACACACATTTTGGAACAAATCGGCTTAAAGATGAAATGTTTTAGGGCCTACATTTTAACTTTATTTTATTCCTACTAGGTTTTAAAACAATTTTATTTTTATTATGTACAAGACTACAACACACCTAGCCTATTTTGCATGGTTTACGAGACCAAGTTATGTTAAGTCTGTGAAAAACCCTCATCTTAATATTCTACTCATTCTAGCAAGAATACTAAATTTTGTACTTTCATGTTTACTACTCTCTGGAATGATTGCAGTTAACATACTACCTAGTGAAACAGCTGACTTAAACATGTATCTATCTTGTGTTTGCATCAGGATGCTAGAAAAGAGTTCGCTAAATAAGCATTGTCATCACATAAAATAGCTAATGCAAGGGTGTACTCAGCCATTCCTATGAACGTTTAACATACAAATGAATTTTCAGGGACAAAAAGTAAAGATATGAATAATTCTATCAACGATATTGGCTATTCAAACAAAAGGAATTACCAAAAAAGTCAAACAAGGGAAAATTTCAAAAAACAAAGTCGACATAATTTTATATATTCAGATCGGATTTTGAATTTTCAAAAATTTCAAGTTGTTTTCAGATATTATATATATATATATATATATATATATATATATATATAGTACAGGTCAGGCTTAGGCAGGGAGTGAATTGTCTGATTCATTAAAAAATTAAAAAAAAAAACTATGCAAACCATAACTTTAAAATATTTAGGACTCAAAATCCAAACCAAAACCTGAAAAAACAATCCCAATTTTGAAGTCACTTCGGCTCAGATTCCAAAGTTGAGTGGGATTTGTCAATTTTTTCCCCACCGCAGATTGTACTAAGCAACCGGTCTGAGTAGTTGCATCATAAGGAAAATACATAAGCACTCATAAGAGTAGTGCATATCAAACGTGTCATTCAATAGGCTCTGATCCTGTCCGAGCGCTAAGTCGACGAACGCTGGGGACGTGGCACTCTCCGCTGTCTCCGACTGGTGGTGTAGATCTCCGGCGAACCTGCAAAGAAGCCGAGCCGGGAGGGGTTTTCCGGCGACGACCCTCCGACACTCAAGTCAGGCAACGAAGAAGCAGAACGTTACTGTGGCTACAGTGATCAAGATTGCATCCCTCCGTCGAAGTCTGGGGGTCCTTATATAGGACCCCGGGGAGGCGCGGGCACGCTTCTCGATGCGTGCACGCTTCCTCAAACATACCTCAGTAGGTCGTGTCAGAAAAACATGTCTGACGTCATTCCGCAATCGTCCAAGCATATCCCGGATGTGACGGTGGAAGCTTCCACCATACGATACTATGTCCACTCCTGCCGCCAACCATGCTGTTTGTCGGCGGCAGGTGTCTCGAGGACAAAATTACCAGTTGTCATTTTTGTCTCTTTGTGCCATTACTTATCTCCGGGCCGAGCGGACCAGCCGCTCGGCGCTCATAGCCTTTGGGAATGCTCCGGTACCTCAGACCGGGGGGAAAGTCATGCTCATGTGCTCGGATGGGATTGCGCCTTCTCGCCCTGTGGCTCGGCCGCTCGGCCGCTCGGCTTAGAGACTTTTTTACCTTGAGCATCGGAAACCCGCCCCATGGTCGGGTTGTCTTTCGTTCGGCCGCCTGGGAGACCCGGGTCGGGTGCCCGGTCAGCCGGATGTCCGGGGATGGTCCGCCAGTCCGCTCGGCACGACCATGTTATTGACCCTTGACCTCCACGTGTCGTTGACCCCCCGCTACCGAGGGTCCCTCATCCTTATTACCGGATCAAGCTCAATCCTAACTTTTTCTCTAAAGTTCTTGTCCATTCTCGTATATTTGCATATCCACCTTAGCATCTTTGTGATTCTTATATTCTACTTGTGTGATCAATTTATAACCTAACATTTAATTCTATATAACATAGCGGACCAAACTATCATTTTGTAAAATCTACTTTCTTTTAAGTTTTAGGGGTATCTTACAGTCAAAAAAAAAACTTCACTATCTTGTCCATTTCAACCATAGATTAAGATATTGGGTTGAGTCAGTCAAGACAAGCGAAACTTATCATTTTGTCTGTCGATCGGCATCAACATGGGGTCAAAATCAGAGTTAGGAACTCACGATAACCTCCACCAGGCTGCAAAGGAAGTGGCAACCTCACAACGACCTCCACGAAGCCACGGAGGCTATTGCAACCTACACAATGGGTTTTTTATTTTTATTTTTTCTATGTTTTAATTTTTAATTTTTTTATTCCTTTTCCCTATTTCTTTCTCTCTTTCCCTCTTAATTTTTCTCCTCCTTTATTGCTGATTTTTTTCTATTCTTCATGTTAAAAAATTTTTCCTTCATTGTTAATTCTTTTTCCTCCATTCATCCAAAGGGTAGAAAAAAATCTCTTAAACTCTTCATGGATAGTTAATTTTTTCCCTTATTCATCTGTCCATGAGATTAGAAAAAAAACTCCTAAAATCATTTTGGATAGTTTTTTTTCCTCTTTCATCCGTCCATACGAGGGAAAAAAAACTCTTAAAGGATGGATGATTTTTTTCTCCTCATTCAATCCATGAGGTAAATAGAGAAAAAAAATCTCTTTAATATGGAGGAATTATATTATTAGAAAAAAATAAATATAATATAATTTCTAATCATATAAGTCAAATTATTTTATATATAAATTTAATTTAATTTAACTTTAAACTAATCAAAATAAATCCAATTTAAACATACTTAAAGCAAACATTCTACTTAGTGGATTTCAATTAATCGTAAATTATTTTTTACTCAATAAGCACCAAATATTTCATGAGAGAATATTAAAATTTGAACATTTAACATCTTACTCAATAGTGCGTCTATAAAAACCAAGTTTTAATAAAAAAAATTAATTAATATATTTTAAAAAATACCAAAACTGTATTGGTAAGGCATAACATAAAAAGAAACCTTGACGCAATTCAAAATTTTAAACATTAAGTTCAACCATGGATAGTCCTACTTGTATTATATGTAAAATATCTCTACCAATCCCTCCATCTTTGTGCAAAAAAAAATCCTAGATACTTAAAGCTCAATTACAAAACAATTGTTTTGCAATATTTCATACTACTAAATTTACAACAACAACAACAACCAAGCCTTTTCCCACTAAGTGGGGTCAACTGTATGAATCCTTTTACGCCATTGAGCTCTATCTCCTATTATATCATCAGCTATATTTAAATAAATTTTATCTTATTTTATTGTTGTTAACCAAGTCTTTTTTAGTCTTCCTCTGCCTCGTTTGATATACATGTTTATCATAATTTCACATCGCCTAACTAGAACATTTATTGGTCGTCTAAGTACATGTCCGTACCATCTTAAACGTCTCTCGAAATTTTTCCTCAATAGATGCAACTCCGACTCCCTCTATTGCTCTCATTTCTTATTTTGTCCATCCTCGTATGTCCACACATCCACCTTAACATCCTCATCTTTGCAACTCTCATCTTCTGCTCATGTGCTCGAGTCATAGCCTAACATTCAACTTCATATAGCACAGTAGGTACCTTTAAGTTTAAGAGATACTTTACGGTCACATAAAACACTCGACGCTCCCCTCCATTTCACTCATCCTACTTGTATTCTATGTAAGACATCTCTCTCAATCCCTCCATCGTTTTGCAAAAATGATCCTAAATATTTAAATCTCTCGGTTTCGGGTAACTCGTCCTCTCCTATCTTTACAATTGTTTCATTACTTCTAATATTGTTAAACTTAAATTCCATATATTTTGTCTTTAATCTACTAAGCTTAAAACTTTTCCCTTCTAGTGTTTCCCTCCAGTTTAGCATTTACTTCTTCACGTGTTTCATCTATCAAAATAATATCATCCGCAAACAACATGCACCACGGTACTGTGTCTTGAATGTGCACAATGAGTTCGTCCATAATTAGTGTAAAAAGATAGGGACTTAGAGTTGATCATTGATGTAACCCTATCTTTATTAGAAATGTTTCAGTTACTCCGCCTAAAGTCTTTACTCTGGTCGTTACATCCTCATACATATCCTTAATTAGTTCAATATATGTTACGCTAACACCTCTCTTTTCTAAAATTCTCCATATAATTTCTCGTGGAACTCTATCATAAGCTTTTTCTAAGTCAATGAATATCATGTGTAGATCTTGTTTTTACTCCCGATATTTTTCAATTAATTGCCTAAGAAGATGTATATCTTCTATTGTCGACCTTTCAGGCATGAACCCAAATTGATTTTTTGTCACTGCGGTCTCCTTCCTTAATCTTTTTTCTATTATTTTTTCCCAAAGTTTCATAATATGACTCATTAGTTTAATACCCCTATAGTTTGCACAATTTTGTACATCTCCCTTATTCTTATATAAGGGAACTAGAGTACTTATCCTCCATTAATCAGACATTTTTTTCGTTTTCAATATCATGTTAAATAATTTTGTAAGTAATTCAATACCTTGTTTCCCTAAGCACTTCCATACCTCTATCGAAATATCATCTGGTCCAACGGTTTTCCATTGTGCATCTCATTTAAAGTTTGTTTTACTTCTGAAGTTTGAATTATACAATAAAAATTAAAATTTCTATACTCATTTGACCTATTTAAATTACCTAAATTAAGTTGGTCACCTAAACCTTCATTAAAAAGTTGATGAAAATACCTCTTCCACCGCTCTTTTATTTGTCCATCGTTTACTAATACCCTAAGTTAATACTACTAAATTTAAATTTCATATATTCTATTTTTACTATATTAAGTCTAAACCTTACTTCCAATACTTCCTGTCAAGATTCAAGCTTAGCATTTACTCCACGCATCTCATCAACCAAAACATTATCTACAAACAACATTGCACCATAGTAGCGTGCCTTGGTGTATCCAATGTAAAAAGATATGGACTTAAAGTTGATCCTTATATAGCTCTATCTTTATATGAAATGTTTCGATTAATATACCTAGAGTTTTCACTCTTGTCATTACATCCTAATATATTCTTAATTGTTTTAATATACGCTACATTATTATCTTTCTTTTATTAAAATTTCTATGTAATTTTTTTCTTCGATATTATATCTAAGTCCTTGAATATCATATATAAGTCTTGCTTTTTTTCAATACTTTCAACTTGTCAAGAAGTAGCTTCTATCGTCGATCTTTCAAGTATGAATCTAGATTAATTTTTTATCACCTTAATCTACTTTCTTGAATCTTTTTCTATCGCGCCTTCAAAGTTTTATGATATAGCTCATTGACTCAATGCTCCTATAATTTATATTGTTTTTATACAGAGGACTACAGTATTTACCCGAGAATATATTTCCTTTATTTTCAAATATCAAATTAAATAACTTTATAAGTCATTCAATATTTATCTCCCTAAGCACCTCCATACTTCTATTGGAATATCATTCACTTTTACTGATTCTCCATTTTGCATCCCATTTAACGTCTATTTTGAAATTAAACTTCTATAATAAATTTAAGCTTCTATACTCCTCTAACTTACTTAAAATTCCTAAAGCTAAGTTGGTCATCTAAACTTTTATTAAAACTTGATGAAAATAGTTGTTCCATCGCCCCATTATTTGGTCGTCCTTCGTTAGTACCATATTGAATTCAATCTTTAATGCATCTTATTTAAGTAAGACCCCCTTATTTTCTTCTCTCTCAATTTGGTCCTTCGTTAGTACCATATTGAATTCAATCTTTAATGCATCTTATTTAAGTAAGACCCCCTTATTTTCTTCTCTCTCAATTTGGTTATCTAATAGGTGTCTCTTTCCTTTTCTTTTGTATCAAATTATTGATATAAACGTTCGAAAATTTCATTCACTCACTACTTTCTTGATCTCTTTCTTGGCTAATGCATACTCTTTTAAAATTTCTTCATTTTTACCAGTGCAGCTTAAGTTTAATAAAGAAAAACTTACAAGTTCTTTGAACCATGAGGAGCTAGCAGTAGCAAACAGAAAGCAATAAATAACAAAAGCCTCAGTAGAACTTAATATTAAAAGGAAAAAACTAAAACTGACCTTGCAAGAAATCTAACGTAAGATAAAAGGCATTGGCGATATTCATTAGGGGACTTGAGAGCAAGAGATGAAGCAAGCTGTGTCTCCAAATGTGCTCGTGTCTGTGTCCCATCATCTGTCACCCTGTAAGCATGTCAAAGATTTCCTATGTTGTTGAAAATAGAACAAACTATAACACTGATAAAAGTGCATACTGCATACCTTGTCCAGCTTGGCTTTCTTGCCAAGAATTTGCCAACATCAACCTGCAACTTCCCCAGTTCACCGCTTTGAATAGAACTCAAGTTAAAGGTACTTGCAAAATTTGAAGCTGGAAAGCAATCATCAGCTATCCTTAGCCAGCACAGCATGCTCATGTCAAACAGAAAGGCATGACGGGTGGCAAGAACAACCAGAGGTGACCCTGATCTGGAGAATCTTGCAGAAATAACTCGTATGGTACCTAATTCATGAGATAAATCAAGAAAAGTTCTATCAAGAACATTACTAGAGAATGTTTAGTTGAGGATCAGAATCCTATCAATAATGTGGTGCAATAAAAACACTCCTAATCATATAATTTGTCATTATATAAAAACACTCCAATCATATAATTTATCATTATACCGGCATCTTTTGTTGAAGACTCCTCCCTTGCTGTAACTAGAGAAGCTAAAGACTCGTGCAAAATGCAAGTCCTGTTAAAAAGATCCCAAACATACAGCAAACCTCTTTTTGTGACAAGAAGCAACTTCCAAGCCTCATCACAATCTACAAAAACTGCAGCAGATCCCATCATCATGACTGGCATGGCTCGCCTTCCACATTTAGTGTAGATCTTACAAAAAGAAACAGAAAAACATCACTTGAAAGTAAAAAAAAAAAAAGATGATAGATAGAATATTCACCACCAACAACAATAAAACCTGCAGAGTAAATGTTATCAGACAATGCTGCAGGATTAATAAAGTTTTTTGGCCAAGAGGATTCCTAAATTCAGTAATTCAGATTACTTCATATACTTAGCAATCTTATAATCATACTTCACTGAAAAAAAAATTGAAGATTCAAAAGATTGGTGACTTCACTTCGCCTATTAACTCATTTAAATAAATATGTTGAACGGATGAAGCATGGGAGTAAAAGAAGTGTGTTGTTTGCCTCTGTAAAAGTTGGCTTCTAAAAATCAAATTCAGGCATGAGAAGCTTAATGATCCTCACAAAGGTTTAAAGAATTACTCCGTGCAAGAGTGACATGATATAACGTGAGTGATCTAAGTATATTTCTTCCCATTCTTAGTTTCTAGATTGACATAGAACTAATCATATGATATAAACATTAATATGCTTATAACTTATTTCACTACTTTAGCTTCGTTGTTCCTATTCAAATTCTCCTCATTTATACAAATTTGTCAATCCCTAAAACATATTTAAACTAATAGACTGTTCTACTTACACCAACACCAACTAGTAACGCATACCTTTTAGCTTTCCAAGAATTGATATTGCTACATTGTTGATCTTATTTGCCATAGAAGTTATATAATATTAATATTATCAAAATCTTCATTCTGTACTCCTTTCTTCAATCTATCCTTAAAAATTATTTCATTGCCTCAGGGAATTTTTTGTTTCACTCATCAACCACAAGAACTGCAAGCAGCTATCCTCCTCCACAAGCGATGAAGGAGACTAACGTTCCACAGTGGGTGAGACTTCTTTGAGACATGCAATATGTAATCCTCCTCTTCCTCCACCTTGTTAGCCTCCTCCTTTACTTTGTACTTCTCTTCTTCCTCCTCTGTCAATCCTCTTCTGTTATCACCTCCTATAACTTCTTTTAATCATCTACCAATTCTGGTCCTTCCTCTCAAGTCTTCCTTAATTACATAATCATAACATGGATTCTTTACCTACATTAACCTACAAGAAAACATGAATTCTCACCCTTTGTTATTTTTAATCACATCTGAGCATTGATGTAATGGTTCACTTCTATGCATCCTCCAAGGCCCTTCCTTTCTTGCCCACCCACCTAATCACACATAAGCCTTTTAACTCCCTCATTTTTTTAATCAAATGTGTCTTGAAAAATTATGTCTAAATTCTTCTTAAACTTTGAATTGAACCATTAATCCTATTTGAAAGGCACGAATCTTTATAATATTTAACATCTCATTTCTTGAAACCAATTTTAATACAATAATTTTATATCCAATATCTTAACTTAAACTTGTGATCCTTAACATCTTAGTGATGGTAGTGGGGTAACACCATAACACCTCTTGTTCCTTTATTATCCATCAAATTATATATGAACTATCTATTTCTTCTATGTTCTGGTTTGCATTTATTAAGAATCAAATGATAAATGGGTTGATAACTACAAGAATACACTGGGATTGGCCAAGTCCCATAGAATATCTAGATAATTTTGGTCTATCTAGATATCTAGAGTGAGTTATTTTTCTGGTAGTTTTGATTCAATATTTTCTAACACTAACAAGTTTTCATTTGGTCAATGTCTGATTTTCAGATCAGCTGATTTTGAAAACTATATACAAGCATAGATACAGGGATTAAAATTTTGTTCCATGTTCGTCGCTCAGGTGAAACTTCTTGTTCCATCCTCTGACCGGCACACAGAAAAGCTAGAAAGAAGAAAACCCACTCCAATGGCACCTCACATGATGGTAGTGATTCCACAAGCTTTCAAACTGCCTAGCTTCAAGAGATCTTGAGAAAAATCATTGTCCTGCGAGTTACCAAGCTTTCCAAGAGATAGAATGCCATATTGAGAACTCCAACTTCGAGAGACTTGAACAAAATCTCTGCTTTGTGAGACCAGAATGTTGCTTCATGGGCTCCCAAGCAATGCAATACCTCAAATGAAATCGCCAATTGAGGTCAGCAGTAATTTCCAACAACCTTGGCTTGTTGTTGCTCTGGATTAGTGAGACCTCTTCTTCTACTGAGGTCACAAGACCTCTTCTTTCACAGCTCGAGGTTGGCAATGATTTCTAGTGACACTGGAGCTCAAGGTCTCCTTCGGGTAGTGACTTCCAACAATGTTCAAGCTTTAAGTCTCGTTCCCTACTCTCCTCTTCTTCCTAAATATGATCTGCCTCACCCTATATTGATGAACACGAGTTGTCACTCCCCCGAAGCGATTGAAGGCTACAATTTCAAACGAATGTAAATGGTTTCAAATTCTTCTCCCCCTTTCATCTTCCTAATTTTCTTCCTCTCCTCCTTGATGCCTTCAGAACCACACCTTCGCATGCTCTAGTAGGGCACGAATATGTCTTGTCCAATGAGAAATTGGAGCCCCGACCCTAAATGAGATTTCAAAGATTCTACAAATTATTTCTTTTTTACTATACAATAACAATAACAACTAAGCCGTATCCCACTAGATGGGGTCGGCTATAAGGATCCTTCTATGTCATTGAGCTCTATGTCCTACTATATCATCATTTACATTTGAAATTTTAGCTTATTTTATTATTAATAATCAACTTATTTGGTTTTCCTCTTCCTCGTTTGATATGCACATTTGTCATAAAGAGCATCTGTTGCTCTCCTCCATTTCAACCATCTTACTTGTATTTTATGTAACGCATCTCCCAATCCCCCTAATCTTTTGAAAAATGATCTTAAATATTTAAAGTTCATAACTCATTATTTCTTATTTTAACAATTATCTCATTACGTCTAATATTACTAAACTTAAATTCTATATATTCTATCTTTACTCTACTAAACCTAAAGCCTTCACTTCTAGCATTTCCCTTCGTAATTCAAGTTTAGCATTTACTCCTACACATGTCTTATCTACAAAAATAATATCATCTGCAAACAACAAGCACCACGGCACTATATCATGCATGTGTCTAGTGAGTTCGTCCATGATTAATATAAAAAGATAAGGACTTGGATCTAATTCTTAATGTAACCCTATTCTTATAAGAAACGCTTCGGTTAATCCGCCTAAAGTCTTCACTCTTATCGTTACATCCTCATACATATCTTTAATTAATTCAATACATGTTATGCTAACACCTTTCTTTTCTAGAATTCTCTATATAATTTTCCTTGAACTTTATCATAAGTTTTTTCTAGGTCAATGAATATCATATATAAGTTTTGCTTTTGCTTCTATTCCTTAGTCTTGGATTTTCAATCACCTTGGTCTCCTTCCTTAGGATTTTTTATATTACTTTTTTCTAAAATTTCATAATATGACTCATTAGTGTAATGCTCCTATAGTTTGCACAATTTTATAAATCTCCTTTGTTCCTTTAATCAGACAATTTTTTGATTTTTAATATCAAATTGAATAACTTTATAAGTCATTCAATACCTTATTGTTTAGACACTTTTATACCTCCATCGAAATATCATCAAGTCCAACTACTTTTCCATTTTGCATCTCTTTCAAAACTTGTTCTACTTCTGAAGTTTGAATTCTACGATAAAAATTTAAATTTCTATACTCATTTGACCTACTTAAATTATCTAAGTTAAGTTGTTCACATAAACCTTCGTTAAAAAGTTGATGAAAATATCAATTTCATAGCTCTTTTATTTCCTCATCATTTGGATAAGATATCTTATCTTCCTCTCTCTCGCTTTAGTTATTTTATAAATATTCTTTTCTCCTTCTTTTACATTCAATTTTCGAT
The DNA here is from genome assembly GCF_018446385.1 of Zingiber officinale. Classification (NCBI taxonomy): domain Eukaryota; kingdom Viridiplantae; phylum Streptophyta; class Magnoliopsida; order Zingiberales; family Zingiberaceae; genus Zingiber; species Zingiber officinale. Next base: position 47,517,880 of record NC_056005.1, on the reverse strand, counting down.
ATAAGTGTTCATAGGTTTCATTTTTGCTTCACTCACTGTTGTATTGGTCTTTTTCTTGGCTAGTGTATATTTTTTAAAAAATTTGTCTCGTTTTTATAAGTGTATAATACCTTATAGGTTGTTCATTTTTCCTTCACTTTTTCCCCTACTTTCTCATTTCACTACCGAAATTCTTTGTGATGCACGACCACTCACTGAGTACACTCTTAACAACTATTTTCAACTTTAATGTCATCTTGTCCAATGTCATATTTGAGTCCTCGTGTATTTCTCCTAAAACTTATTCTCCTACCCCTACTTAAATATGTTTTATTTTTCATACTTAAACATTCCCCATTTAATTTTAGGAGTCGTGCACATTTTTCTTCTATTAATACTATGTTTGACGTCATATTCAACACTACTAACGTATGTTGAGTAGTTAAGTTTTATCCAAGGATGGTCTTACAATCTTTACATATATTTTACCCTTTCCTAACCAAAGAAAGTTAATTTATAACTTATTATTTTCAATTTTGAACGTGATCAAAGTGTTCTTCTCTTTTCTTAAAAAAAACGTATTTGTTAATATAAGGTTAATAGTCATATCCAATATAATTTTCCCTTCTTCATTTCTTGTTCCAAACTATACACCCTAACATACTCCTCATTTTTCACTCTGACATGTCGATTTAAATCTCCTATTAAAATTATTTTGTTTGGCAGAATATTTTATAATATCTTATCTAAGTCCAAAACTTAAATTCAGTGTTTTCATCTAATTCTACTTGAAGTGCATATATATTAATTACATTAATAGTTCTTTCCACCACCACTATCTTAAGAGCTATAATCTTACCCCTCTTTTCTAATTACTCATTACTACATCATCCTTTAGCAAACTATCAACAATATCTACTACATTTCTTATTTTACTTCTTCCTATGAACCATAACTTAAATCTTGAATTTTCTATATCTTTATCTTCTCTCCTACCTATTTTGTCTCTTATACACAAAAAATATTAATTCTTCTCTTAATCATCGTATCTACTCTCTTCATCGCTTTACTAGTGAGCGTTCCTAGATTTCATATTCCAAATCTTAGACAACTAGTTTTCTCATAATATTTATTCTTAGCTAACTTATGTTGTAAGAACTCTTATATATTTAATACTACACTCAAATTCTCATGGAGATGTAGCGGTCCGTACACTCCAATCGGACCTTTGCAACTTAAACTCTTGCATATTCAACACTACACCTGAATTCTCATGGAAATGTAACAGTCCTTGTCGAGACGTTATAATCAGACCCTACAACGTGTTTCTTCCGAAAACAACCTAGCATTAGCACAATAATTTGATAAATTCATTCAAATATTTGCCTAAAAGACCTTGTTGGTGGGCAACCCTCGCTCTTTTTGGGACCGGCATTGGTGGGGTTCTTTTTCACTAAGCATACAAAGTAAGTAACAATAAGAAATTAAACACTCACAACATTGGGCTAAACCAAATGAAACTCAACTTATAAGGATGACAATTAATTTTTGTAGAAAGATAATATCCCTAAAAATTATGCTAAATATATTTCATAATTAATAGGAACATGGTTATGTAAATTATGGGATATGATAGTATAATTAATTTATAAAAAACATGCTGGGTAGTTTTCTAGAAAAGTCTTCGATTTAGTAGGGTAATTAAGGTTTCTTGTTAAAAAATTGTGTGTTATTTTATTAAGAAAAAAATAGATTATGAATCTATAAAAGGGGACAAAATAGTGTGAATTAGATGAGATTTACAACAACAATCAAGCTTTATCTCACTAGGTGAGGCCGGCTATATGAATCATTTTACACCATTTAGCTCTATCTTTTTTCATCGTCTATAGTTAAATAAATTTTATCTTATTTTATTATTGCTAATCAAGTATTTTTTTTTTTATTATCCTTTTTCGTTTCACATCGCATAATTGGACCATTTATTGATCGTCTAAGTACATGTTCATACCATCTTAGACGTGTCTCTCGAAGTTTTCCCTCAATATATGCAATTCTAACTCTCTAATGCTCTCATTTCTTATTCTATACATCCTCGTATGTCCACACATCCACCTTAACATCCTCATCTCTACAACTCTCATCTTCTTCTCATGTGCTCGAGTCATAACCCAACATTCAGCTCCAAATAGCATAGCAGGTCTAACTATGCTATTTTCCTTTATAGAATTTTCCTTTAAGTTTTAAAGGTACTTTACGGTCACAAAAAAATATCTGACGCTCACTTCTACTTTAACTATCTTGCTTGTATTATATGTAAGACATCTCTCTCAATCTCTCCATCATTTTACAAAAATGATCATAAATATCTAAAGCTCTCGGTTCCGAGTAACTCGTCATCTCCTATCTTAACAATTATCTCATTACATCTAATATTGCTAAACTTAAAGTTTATATATTCTGTTTTTATTCCATTAAGTCTAAAATATTTCTCTTCTAGTATTTCTCGCCAAGATTCTAGTTTAGCGTGTACTCTGTCACGTATTTCATCTACCAAAACAATATCATCTGCAAACATGTACCACGGTATTTATCTTGAATGTGTGCAGTAAGTTCGTCTATAATTAGTATAAAAAGATACGGAGTAAGAGTTGATCTTTCATGTAACTCTATCTTTATTGGAAATGATTCAGTTACTCCGTCTGAAGTATTTACCGTAACATCCTTGTACATATCCTTAATTAGTCCAATATATGTTATGCTAACATCTCTCTTTTCTAGAATTCTCCATATAATTTCTTTTGGAACTCTATCATAAGTTTTTTCTACGTCAATGAATATTATGTGTAGATTCTGTTTTTCTCCTGATATTTTTCAATTAGATGTATAGCTTCCAATGTCGACCTTCCAAGCATGAACTCAAATTGATTTTCGGTCATCGTGATCTCCTTAATCTTTTTTCTATTACTTTTTTCTAAAGTTTCATGATATGACTCATTAGTTTAATACTCCTATAGTTTACACAATTTTGTACGTCCCTCTTGTTCTTATATAAAGGAACTAGAATACTTACCCTTCATTGATCTGACATTTTTTTCATTTTCAATATCATGTTAAATAATTTTATAAGTCATTCAATACTTTTTTTCTCTAGGCACTTCCATATCCCTATCGGAATATCATCTAGTCCAATGGTTTTTCCATTGTGCATCCCATTTAAGCTTGTACTACTTCTGAAGTTTGAATTCCACAATAAAAATTTAAATTTCTATATTCATTTGACCTACTTAAATTACCTAAGTTAAGTTGGTCACATAAACCTTTATTAAAAAGTTGATGAAAATACCTCTTCCACCGCTGTTTTATTTCTCCATCGTTTATTAGTACCATATTACATTTATCTTTAATATATTTTATTTGAATAAGATCTCTTGTCTTCCTTTTTCTCACTACATATTCTATAAATATTTTTTTCCCCTTCTTTTGATATAATCATCTAAAAGTTTCATTTTTGCTCCATTCACTACTTTTTTAGCCTCTTTCTTGGCTATTGTATATTTTTTTTATTTTTCCTTGTTCTTACAAATATATAATTTCTTATAAGTTATTCGTTTTTCCTTCACTTTCTCTTGCATTTTCTCATTCTACCACCAAGATTCCTTACTTAGTGGTGCATATCCCTTTGACTAACCGAGTACACTTTTATCTACTATTTTCAACTTTGATACTATCTTATCTCATGTCGTATTAGAATCACGGAATATTTCACCTAATGCTTGTACTTCTACCTTATCATTAAATATATTTTGCTTCCAATCTTTTAGCTTCCATTACTTAATTATAAGAGTCGTATATATTTTCTTTCTATTAATACTATGCTTGAGGCGTATATCCAACACTACTAACCTATGTAGGGTAGTTAAGCTTTCTCCTAACCTTGCAATCTTTATAAATCTTTCTATCTTTTTTACTAAACCATAAGAAATTCAATTTGTGATTTATTATTTCTACTTTTGAATATGACTAAGTGTTCTTCTATTTTCTTAAAAAAATATATTAGCTAATAGAAGGTCATATACTATCGCAAAATGTAATATAATTTTCCCTTCTTCATTTCTCGTTCCAACCCCATAACCCCATGCACCCTTTCATATTTCTTATTTTTCATCTTGATATGCTCATTTAGATTATCTCCTATTAAAATCATTTCACGTGGCGGAATATTTTTGTAATACTTTATCTAAGTCGCCTCAAAATCTTGATTTGGTAGTTTCATCTAATCTTACTTGTGGTGCATATACATTAATTATGTTCATAGTTTCTTTCGTCACTATTATCTTAAGAGCTATAATTTTCTCTCCTTTTCTAACTACTCCTATAACTTCATCCTTTAACAAACTATCTACAATAATACTCACTCCAGTTCTTGCTTTACTCTTTCCCGTATACCATAATTTAAAACTCGAGTTCTTCATCATCTTTGTCTTCTCGCCCATTTTGTCTCTAGTACACACAAAATACTAATTCTTCTCCTAATCATCGTATCTACTTCCTCCATTAATGTACCAATGAGGATCTTATATTCCATGTTCTAAATTTTAAACTATTAGTTTTCCTATCATATTTGTTCTTATCCAACCTATGTGTGAGAACTCTTGTCTATTTAACACTACACCCAAGTTCTCATGAAGATATAGTGGTCCTTGGCGATACGTTACAATCAGATTCTGCAAAGTAAACTCTTGTATCTTTAGCACTACACTCAAGTTCTGGAGATGTAGCGGTCTTTACTGAAATATTACAGTCGGACCTTGTAACGTGTTCCTTCCGGAAACAACTTAGCATTAGCACAATAGTTTAATGAATTTATTCATTGAACATTTGTCATAGTTTTAACACTAGTTGGTAACCTAACGCAACCCTCCTCCTTTATTCGGGCTTGGACCGACCATGACTGGTTCGTTATAACTTTGAGTTAATAAAATTTCCAATTTCCAACACGATATCAAAGTGTTAGGCTCAGTTTTAGATTCCCTTCTTCCAACCTTCATCACCTTCATCAATGTTTTCTGTTTTTTTGTTTGCTTTGTTTTCTAAAGACAAAATAGAATATTACTCATGTTCCTTTTACCAACTTTCATAGTTGAATTTCATTCCCGAATCTCAATCATTGATAGTTTATCTTTGTTGCTCCACCTTATTGCCAATTTTCCTTGTTTCCCAGCAGTTTTTTCTGCATGTTATGATTTATAAAAATGTTAAAAGTTGTACAAACATATGTTACAATACAGTAAGAAGAGATCATTCAATCTCACCAATACGGAGAATTGTAAAATATCTAGATTGCCTACAAAATTGAATGGAAAAAATCTATCTTAAGTGGTCCCTTCATACTATGCTTAGAGGAAAGCAAAAGCTAAGTCATCTTATGGGTATAAGGTCAAAACTTGGATATCCTAGTTTGAGCATGGAATGAAGAAGATTCAACTATTAGTATGGTTATGGAATTCAATGGTTCGTGAGAATACTGACACGTGTATGTTCTGGACTAATGCAAACCACATTTAGGACAAACTAGTGTTCTAAGTGGCATCGAGGCGGCCGTCTAGGTGCTGCCTAGGGAGGTGGAGCTCAATCGCACCGCCTTATGTTTTGACGACGGTAGTGTTTCCGATTCAAACTCGGGTGACGCATCCGAGCACGCACGATGGGTTCGGACCCGTCGCCAAGCCCCGGTGACAAGTTTGATCTCGTCGTCAGGCTTAGGCGACACGTTCAGACACGTCGCGTCGAGCGATGCGTTCAGACGCATCGCGTCAGGCGACGCGTCCAAAACCGAAATACCAAAATCGATCGCCGAATAAAATATGTTTTTTTTAACTTAGGATTTAATTGAAACTTTAGATTAATAATTGTAATCATAAATAGGTTTAATTAAAGTGCAATGAAATTATCCTATTAATTTAATATATATTTAAAAAATATTATTATTTATTTTTTAAAAATATATATATTAACTTTTCATTTTTAGTTAATATATTTTATAGTAACTTTTTTAAATTTTTGATCATTTATTTAATTTTTTATCCTTTAGTTGATATATTATTTAATTATGTATAAAAATAGTAAAAAAAAATTAACTGCTTAGGCACCGCCTAGGCAGAGGTAGTAGGCAATTACTCACTGCCACCATCTACCTCCATTTACAACACTGGGACAAACATATTCAAAAGAAAGAGATACACTTAAGTAAAAACAAGGCTGCTAAACAAGGTAATAAACTAATGGCAATAACTAGATCATTGAAAGGTTATCAAAATCAAATGTTTTGAAAATGTTGTTCTAAAGAACTTCATTGACCAAGATTGAATTTATGATTTTCTTGTAGAACTTGATTCAAAATTTAATCAAGTGAGAATCCAAGTTGTTGATAAGCAAGAACTTCCGTGCGTTAATTTGTGGTAATACTGGTTCAAGGGGAGGAGAGCAAAAGAGGACTTATACTCCAATCACAAAGCATAAAAAGCGCTGCTAGGTAGCTAGTGGTGGCAATAATTCAACCACAAATTCAGAAAAAGTATTATTTACTGAAAGTAGAAAACTCGGACAACCAAAGGCTCCTAAATCATGAAAGTCACGCATACTCGTAAGGGGTGTTAGAAGCTTCATGGCAAACCGCCCAGCCAAGAGTGGGACAAGAAAGAGAACACACAAATAAAAGATCAATGGCCAAGTGGATATGGTGAAGCAGTACCAAAGGAATCAGGTGGGCATAACCAAGAAGAGGTAGAGCGACTAAGATCCTTTATTGGTAACTTTAACAAGCCTTCATGTACTATTTCATTAGTGTACTTAGGTATGTTTCCATCCTCTATTGGATTAAATGTCTTGGGTACAACCTTTTTCGAGTTTTGGATCATGGATTCAGGAGCTACTGATTGTATGACCTATTCACCATGTGTTTTTTTCCATGTATTCCCTATGTCCAGTGATAGAAAAATAGTCATAGCTAATGGTTCTTTAACTGTAGTAGTAGGTGTAGGAGTCCATTAATCTTAAAAATATTCTTATAAACCTTATCCTTATCCAAAAGCTAACTCAAGATTTATGTTGCAATGTGATTTTTATCATAGTTATTGTGTATGTCAGGACAAGGATTCAAGGAGATGATTGGACATGCTAAAGATAGAATACACTTTACTATCTTGAACCTTGAATCAATCAAATATTACCAAAAACAAGTTATCTTACTCTTTCGTTTTAGAACTTTGTTTGTCTAATAATAATAATAAGATTTGGTTTCACCACCACCAATAGGACATCCATCATTCAGAAACAATAAATATTCTTTTTCCATCTTTACTCCAAAGTATATATATTGAGAGTTTCCATTGCATAGTATGAAAACTTGTTAATCACAAATGTACGTCTTTTCCATTAAGTAGTAAAAACAGCTTTTTTTTATCCCATTGACAATGATATTTGAGATCCTTCTACTACTAATGTTTCTGGGGCAAAATAGTTTGTCTTCATTAATGATTGTAGTAGTATTTTCTTTTTTACTTCTGATGTCAATATGTCCTCCCAATTTTTTGTTCCATGATTAAAAATTAACTGGGGGTTAATATCAAGGTTAGAATATGATAGGGATTAATTCAATCAAATCCTAACTCTTTATTTCAAAAAGAAGGATGATATATGAGTCATCTT